>NC_045806.1:76477080-76831695 GCF_009873245.2 Balaenoptera musculus | reverse complement strand
TAGAGAAAGCCCTCGCACAGAAACGAAGACCCAACACAGCCAAAAATAAATAAATTAAATAAATAAATTTATTAAAAAAAAAAAACAAGATCCATAGGTGATGCATCTGGACATGAAAATTTGAGATGCATTCATTTTAACTACTCTAAAAATCATTCATATGTACTTTTTTCATTTAAAACCTTGTATCTGTGATTAAAGGCTGGTGCTGCTGTCATGTAGCAGTCAAGTAGCTGTGAAGGATATACATAAACTGCAAACAAACTTTTTTTTAGATATTAGAGGATTAAATGTATTGTGTTGATTTTTCATCAAAATTTCAGTTTGGCTATGTAAATACAGTGCTAAATTGTAGTGACGTCTACCATAATTAGATGTCCTACTTTGATATGGCAAATATTTTAACATTAATAAATTAAAAACTTTTTTTAAAATTAATTAATTTATTTATTTATTTTGGGCTGTGTTGGGTCTTCGTTTCTGTGCCAGGGCTTTCTCTAGTTGCGACGAGCGGGGTCCACTCTTCATCGCGGTGTGCGGGCCTCTCACTATCGCAGCCTGTCTTGTTGCGGAGCATAGGCTCCAGACGCCTAGGCTCAGTAATTGTGGTTCACGGGCCCAGTTGTTCTGCAGCATGTGGGATCTTCCCAGACCAGGGCTCGAACCCGTGTCCCCTGCATTGGCAGGCGGATTCTCAACCACTGCACCACCAGGGAAGCCCAAAAACTTTTTTGACAGACCTCTACTTAATCACTTCATTGGTCAAACAAATTCATTTTTCTTTCCATGAATAAACAATATTGACTTGTTGACCTCAGTAAGCTGTATGTCCCCAATTAGGATGCTACTTTATAGTATAGTATGTCCATTTACTTTTTTGCTGCCAAAATGCGTTTTATGCTTAGGAAAAGTTAGATATGTATTCATAGACATGTTAATATCAGCTGCACTTGCTATTAAATTTATTTCATTTAATTAAAATCTTATGTTAACTAGTAAAATATGAATACAAAATAATTGCTTCAAAGAAGATTAAACTGAGCTTTTCAGAAAGACTTGTTAACGTCAAGTTGCACCAAGGCTTGTCATAGAATTACGTCTGAGCAAGATAACAGCAGAAGATTCAGGAAAAGTGCCATAAAATTCCAGAAGCATTCCATAATCAGAAAGCTTTTCAAGAATGTTTAAATACACACTATTTTATGGGACCCAAAACTGACAGTTACAGACTATGTATTATGGGTGTGGTTTTTGCAATAAGATGATGCATGGCTCTAACCAGTGAATATACAGCTAAAGAAAAGACAAAGACATCAAATAATAGAAGATAAATGTGCACTTCTTTGTTTCAATTATTTATGAATCACATATATTTAAGGTACGTATGCATTTTAAAATAATTTACCCCTTCATCTGATTTCTTTGGTAAAGCATCCTACAACTGGTTCTAATTGTATCTGTTAATAGGTTTCCTATTAGAATTGAATAGGGTAATGTTCTTATAAATAAGAGTCTTCTAACCAAAAGTTTGTTAATCTTATCAATAAAATTTAGCTTTAATTTCTGGTCTTTGTGGTTTAATTCTTGGTGGGTGTGCATGAATGTATGTGTATGTTAAGAATATTTTCCCAGTGATCTGTGATGGACACAGTTCAATAAACTTTTATCTTTGCCATTTCAGGAACTCTATAATAAATAAGTCATTTATTCAATGTGAAATGAAATAATAATTTTTTAAATTACACAATTATACATTTTCAATTAAAAAAACCCTATAATATACTTTTGTTTGTTACACATAGTATGTGTCAAGAACTCTCTTTTTGCATTTATTTTATTCCTTCAACAACTGTTTAAGTTTGTAAATATTACTATTTCATTCCTACTTAATGGATGAGGAAACTGAGTTTCAGATAAGAAGATGAGGGGCAGATCTGAGATTGAAATAAAGGGGTTTCTGACTTTTGAGACCTTTGTGGGCTTAATCACTGCATGAAAATATTTCTTCAGAATACTCCCTGGCAGAATGGGCAGAACACAAGGCAAGCCCTCATGTAAGATTCAAAAACAATTTTGAGACTGGTTTTTAACCCAAGTGTTATCATTACACTTTTGTGTAACTTTGTGCAAATAACCTATCCTTCTGCCTCAATTCCAGATCTGTGTGGTGGAATGTTTGTGTATATTATTTTAAATATTCACTTTAGAATTGAAAGATTTCTTATACTCTTATATTAGGGACTAATTTTTGAATTAGCAGGTTGACCAGAGACTCATTTTCTCCTTATTCTCTTGGTTGGTATCTCTTCTTGTTCTTCTCACTCACATGAGAATATCCCCCTGATAATGCTATGAAGTCAAACAAAAAAATTCAATTTAATAGTCAATTAAAATTTGTGGTAGAGAAGATTGAAGTTATTTATTATATTAGAAGTTAATCAGAGAGTGTTTGTGCTTTTCAAATATCTGCTTTGCCCTGGTTTTATTTAATTGACTATAATTGCCTGTTCATACTGTCTATACATGAAACGTCTAAGTATGATACCTGTGCTATTTGCTAAGATTTTTCTCTAAAAGTAACATTCTACATGCTACTTGTAAGGTAATGATTGTAGCCCATCATGAATGAGCAAAAAATTCAAAGTATGGCTATGTTGATCTTCCTGTTCTGTACCAATTTAGTTAGGAGATGAATGTCAAACATTTATTTGTTAAGCTTGGCAAATAGAAGTAAAGACTTATGTTTCATTTGAAGAAGATCTTAGAAAAGTCCTATATGCTACATCACATTCAAGTGGTGCCTATCTGAGGAATGTCAAAGCCATCTGCAAATGAGCAGATTTACTTATGTGAGTCATTCTAAAATGATCTGAATATTTGTTACTATATATTTTAAAGTATAATGCTTTTGCCAGCTAATGAACAATAAAATTCAGGCTATAAGACATTAGTGAAAATGAATTACCTAAGCCCATACTTACATATAGTATGCACAGAATTTTACCTTTCAAAATTCTCAAATTGGGAATGGTTAAATCCTGCTCTCTATTCCCCAACTTTGTCTGTGTGTTCATTCTCTTTAGTTCTCATTTTAAAAGATAGCAGAAATTACATATAATCAATTCAGGACAATTTTATTTCATATTCTAGTTTGTATGTGCTCACTCCTGGGTCTATTTAATCTGGAAAAAAAAGCCACATTATTTGCACACTACATAGGAAAGAAGAGAGGCTAAAACTGATCTAGAGTCAAATACTGGGTGATATTCAGGAAGTAATAAGTATTCTTGTTCTTTCTTTTGTTAATTCTGCCTCATAATCCCTTGAAAATGACTTTCTAAGATTAAAAATTTAGGTGTTATTAAGTAATTATACAGAATTTAAAATCTGACCTGGCTTTGGTGAAATGTTAAGCCATGAAAAAAACAAATAATATGAGGTTAAATTAAGAACTTCACTGAAGTTGGAGGCATTTGATAACATGTTTAATTCATTCAGGATTATCATGGAATCAAAGTGTAGGGACAAAATAATAATTCTCTTAATCCAGTCTGCTACCTCATTGCAAGACTGAATTTTAGTTATCTGTGTTACTCTTAATTATTCTCAAGAGAGATGACTCCACAGTTTCCCAGAGACTTTATCCAATGGCCTATCTTACTCTAAAGAAACGGTTCTTTAGAGCTAGTACAATCTCTAAATTTAATTCAAAGGCTTTTTCTATATTTAGTGAAAATAAAGAACTGTTGATCTTCAAATACTCTGTTTTCACTAAATATTTAAATACTTGAAAACAATTTTAAAATCACTTTTCAACCTTTCCTTCTCCCAATTTCTTTATACTTTTCTCATGAGTTATGATTTCTTCCCCTGATTGGTTGTTTTGCTCTACTCTGAATACTTTTGTTGTTGTTGTTGTTGTTGTTGTTGTTGTTGTTTTAGACAAACCTCATAACTCATGGTGCCCCAAACCCTAACAGTCTCTCAATGGTAAAGGAATGATATCAAAGTTCTTCTGTTCCATGTAGACTGTTACTTATAAGATTTATACTTTTCTAAATTGATCCAAAGTGAGTGATCCTACTTCTTTGTTGCAAATTTAACTTTAGGCCTCATTAAAATCTGTGCTGTAATTTGGTGATATTTAAATCTTTTTACCTAAAAAATTGTTCATTTTATCACATAATGAAATAGAAAATAGATTTATTACACATGACTGGTGGATCAGAAAATTACATTAGCTGCTGTCCCTTATGCTATGCTTACAAAAAACTAAACAAATAAAAATCCCCCTTAATTCTATCAGCTCTAACTTCAATTTTTTCTTCAGTTAAGTTTTTCTGAATAATCTTTAAATTAAGGTTGCCCTTAATGATAAACACTTTGAGTAACTGTATCCAAGATCTGAATATTACACCTTTCATCTTTGAATTCTCTAACATGTTAATGAATTTACTGCTAAAACATTGATTTCTTTAGGATGCATGCTATCCAACTTTATAAAGTGGCTTCCAAACAATTCTTTCATTGATATGCCATAAAGTTAAATCTCAATCATACTTGGTATGAACTATTGAAATCTATGTTGGCATTAATTTGTATTTTGCATCATTTTCAAGCAATTTGTGGTATTTAAAAATATGAAATCTCACAAATTTAAGAGATCATTGGAAGAATGGTTTAAAAAGTTAACATTTAACATTATTTAATAATGTTAAAATCGAGACTTGTATGTACTTGAGAATCTAAAGGGAAAAACATATTAGCCCATCATAATAAAAGCAAAAAAATTAAAAAAAAAAAACTAGCTATCACAGCATTGTAATTAAGCATGATTATCAAGTAGAAATGACTTTAAAAGTAACATTTTATACTCCATGCTCTTATATTATATCCTATAATTTATAATACTTTTTGGTTTATTATTTTCAAAAAGTCTTTAGTCTTCCAAAGTTTGTGAATATAATGTTCTCTTCGAATCATTTTGCTTTAAATATCTCTAATGCATAAGCAGATGCAAAGAAAAGAAGGAGGAGGTGGGAGGAAGACAGGGAAGGAGGAAAAGAGAGAGAGAGTTGAAATTTCTATGTTGACATATTTTTACACACCTAAACCTGAACTCTCAAGAAATTCACAAAATGTCTGTTTAAAATGCTTCGAGGAATGATTACTTAAATAGCATGTGTCTTTAAATGTAGATAAGAAGACTTTTAGCATGCTTTATAATCTTAAACTCAGGTATTTTTTTCATACTCTTCCAAATATATGCTTTTAAATTATAATGGTTTTAGTACTAGGTGATTTGATCAACAGCTACTCAGAAAAGCTGCATTTCTTTTTAAATCATCATATGGAGGAAGACCCCATGGCTCTGATTCAGTATGTAGTCTGTCTATACTCTTCCAGATTGAGGTTATGCATTTTTGTCCTTTTAAGCTCTGGTCTCTTATTTCAATATAATATAAATGGTCACAATCCAAGGTGATCGCTAGGACAACACAGAACTAAATTATTTTTATTATTGCTACCCACTCAGTGTTATTACCTTCAGAGATGTAATCCTAGAGACACTCCTCTTTCCTTCTTCATTTTTATGACAGTTTATAACCTCACTTTAATTATGTAAATGCCATTAATCCACAATGGCACCTAAGAAGCCCAAATGAAGTCTGAGTTATATATTTATGCACAGTCTCACATTCATTGAAAGGCCAGGTTTCTCCTGTGTGTTTCTTTAACAGAAAAATAACAACAACAACAAAAAATCCCATGTATGTCTACGTGCCGTGTCATGACATATATGCTCAAGTGCATCAGATTTCCCTTAATGAATGCTTGATGCATAATTCACTTTTTAAAGTTAAATACAACAAAATCATCAGTTCCCTTAACTAATACTGCATTGAGTAAAAGCAACAGCACACAGGTAGCTTTTTTTTTTTTATTACAGTGTGTGTCATGTATTCTAAAGTATGCGCTCATACAATTATTAACACAATGTAAAGAATCTTTCAGGTTATGATTTGACTTGTCATTAGAGTAGGATTATGGAAAGGACGATATGTGGATTAAGTTCTTTGACTGAATAATGAGAAGTAATATACGACCTCTAAGTTTCCTTACAAGACTGAATTTTTATAAACTCTAAAATATTGCCTTTTGCTTATGTCTGTCTGACTACCCATCAGATTATGTTCAAACCATGCAGACTGCCTTTTAGGTGGAACCCAACTTTCTATTCAATTTTATCTTCCATTACTCATCAGTCATTCCTTTATTGTTTCCAGTACACCTAAATCATACTTCCATCCTACCTGTTACCTGTACCTGTAATTGTGTTACATTTCTCATCCATCTTTCTGCAAGCTGTACTTTAATCAAGGCTTATAACAGTATCCTTTCCTGCCTTCCAGTTCTTTCAGACTAATTCTAAGTTACAATTGTTTTCTTACATGACCACTATATGTGTACAAGAATCATATGTATCACACACCACCTAAGAAAAATTCTACACTGTTGCAGGATTTCTGTTTCCATTTAAATCTGTGGACCATTCCATGTGAGAAATCTCTTCTGTTTCTCTAAAAGCCTCAAAGGCAATAACAGCACATTGCCAGAGCAAATGATACAATTAACAAAGCCAGTGAAATTAATTAATGAGCAGATGCTAAGTTTAAAGAGAGAAGGGAGGGCACACATGGACAATTAGCAAATTAATTATAGTCATATTTATGCCTCTATTATTAAGGTCAATTATGTATTTATTTTAAGTAAGGTGATTTATCCTTCATTATCAGTATTTGACTTTCCAAACTTACATTTACCTTTCAAATATATTGATTTCCTGGGTAGAGATTCACCCAAGAGATTCACTACAAAATTTTACTGACACTTGTAGAAAAGATATGAAATTTTACCAAAATGATTATGTGATTATCTTTAAGTAGAATTGTCAAGAGAATTGTGACTTACTATTTTGCTAACCACCTATTCCTATTGTTGATGTCGATCTTGAGCCATTATATAAAACATATATACATACACTGTATTTGTCTCTTTATTTTTTAAATGTGATTTATATATTTAAGGTTACTTAGTGCCTCATTAATAACAGCACTATGTATTTTTCAAAAAGTCCGTCTTTGAAAATTCTCATCTAAAACTCCCATGTTTTCACCCCATGTTGTTTCAGCCATATTGTTCCCCATGTTTATTGGTAACAAGGTCAAATGCTTACTTTTACTCAACACTTATATTTGAGGGTTTGAACTGGCTTTGTGCCCAATCTTATATTCAGGCACTCTGTGCAAGTTAAATACAATTACAGATACTAAATGGCAATATATTAACAACTTGAATAAAACTTTTGCTCCAACACACACTCAAATTTGATGACTACCCGCTCCTTGATGAGAAAACATCAGGTGACAAGTTCAGACACAAATTATTTTAGAATTAAAAAGAGAAGACAAAGTCTCAAATAGCAGACATTATAACCAGATTAAATGACATAATATTATTTTTTATAAGCGACAGTTGAGGCTTATATCAAAGTTCACAGTATTCAGGTTTTCTTTATTAAATATTCCTAAACATAGCTAGTTCATACTCACAGACAGACAACAATAAACCTGAACAATGCAATTGAAAAAAAAAATCCCTGTGTATATACCCATGCTATGTGTGAGTTACCCTGTGATGAGATATACCTATTAAGCACTACAGTGGACAAAAACATTATCCCTGCTAGCTTCTAAGTTAGTTAACAGTGATACATTGTTGATGTTGTTATAATTACAGAAAACAATGAAATAGCAGACTTAGTACTTATTTTAATTCCTTGAATAGTATATCCACAAGTCTATGGAAGCTAGGGGATTGGTTGTAAGATATAACCATGTAGAAATACCAGATATTAAATCAGGAGAATTCAGTATAATATGCATTTTTCTGGTTTCTGGAGTTATTAATTTTTTGCCTAATTCTTCTTAAAACTCAAATTCAATTCATGTTTTATAAGGGACTTTTTTCTACTATATTTATTACTTTAATGACAATATATGTCAGCTATTTCTCTATGATAGTTTCTATTATTATTTTGTTCATCCATTTAGAATTTATTCTTTTATGTCATTCAGTTTTCTCCATGCAGATTTTATCCAAATCAAAATGGGAGAGTTTTTAATTTACACTATTTAAAATTATCTAAAATTAAAAATTTCAAACAGTTTTACTTCTTTGGACAAAAAATGCTATTTTTTTTTAATTGTTGAAGATCCTTTAGTTTTGTTAGCCTCCAAATTATTTTCACTATGAATTAGGGATTTTAATGTGAGTCTTAACTGATGGTAATTTTTTCCTAAATTGGTACTAGACAACCTGTCAAAAAATGAGGGAGTTTAAATTTTGAGTACGGCCATACACCATTACTTAAGGTATCCATTTATTGAATATGTTTTTTAAAATTCAGTCTACTTTTTACCATTTATATTTTATTCACTATGAGTAAAGATATTTAATACACTCTGCCAAAGACTGACACATTTTGTCCTTTTTTTCCCCTTAAGCTATGCCAATGAAAAAAGTAGTGTCATCTCATTATGAAATCTTGCTATGATTTTTGAAAGATATATTTGTGGTAGTTATAAAAGATGGTTCACTCATGTTCTTTTCATTCAGCTTCTTTTTGTTGAAGCAAACGTTAAGCACCATACTGGTAAATGGCAAAAGTCTATTTGTACATCATGGCATGAATGTATAATTATAAAAATACGCAGATGATAAATGATAGATAAATTTTAGGTTAAAATACATCTATAAGAACCCTGTGCTTATGCTGTATGATTTTAAAAGAGGAGAAAATAATGAAATAGATTCTCCTTGTATTCACAGTCTGAAGCTAACTCTAGGCAAAGTTAGTTTGCTTTTGGTGTTCTCTTGCTTCCATGAGCCTGCTGTGTGTTCAGAGCCTTTTCTCACTGTTTTACCACTACTCACATCACTGATGTTATTTGATCATGAAAAGACATGTATGTGTCAAGTTGCACCTGTATTCCTAAATCTCCCTATATCAACGAAAACAGTGACAAAAACAATAACATATCATAACTGTGCAGGTAATAGGTTTCAAGCACTATACTATGTGCTTTATGTACATGTGTCATTTGATCTGCACATCTACCCACTAAGGTAGGCATTATCATATCCATTTTACAGCAAAGTCAGTATTCACTTTCAGGACTGATTCCAAAACACATGTTCCCTTCACAATTCTAACTGAGGATCATTTGTGGAATAAATTATAAAATTCCGTAACACTGACATTTTGGCAACACACCACAGACTCCTACCATAGATGTTCTCAGAACATAAAATCTAAGAAAAAGGAATAAGGCTCATGGGACATCTTTGAGCTGTCTTGCATGTCCTTCATATGTTCACAAGGCTTTGTGTGAATCATGATAAAAGGTGAATATTCCACAGTGTGAAAGTAGGCCTCTACAGAATGCTTCCAAAATGTAGGTCACCTTTCTGGACCTACAGGAAAGAAGGTTGAATATTATTTATTTATTATTATTATTACTATTGTAAATAATGTCTTATTTATACACTTATTTCCTTGCTACTTTTGGTTGCTTGGTAAGGCCAAATGAAGGAAGGGGATATTGAAACTTTAAAACACTAAATGATTTATAAACCTTTTTTTGGATAAGTTTATTGTTGGCTTATATTCCCTAGTAGCAATTACAATGACAGTTTCTAAAACAACAACCAAACAAAACCCCAAACATACAAGCCACTAAAACCACCACCAAAAAATGTTTTCCCTATCATTTCCTACTGCAGAAATTAAAATCATTCATTTATTGTCTATTCCTTGTTGAACCAAGCTACACTTTGCTGTGTCCAAACCCATGTTGACAGATTTACAGCAGGCTTTGAAGTAATACAATATGCTTTAGTGTATCTCAACCAAAATTGTGTTGAAGATAATTTAATTTAAAATTAAGTCTTAATTAACTTAAAGCATGAAAATGAAATAAATACACTTTGGAAACTTATGAAATTTGCTCACCAGGTCTTTTTGTGGATTTCTCTAAAGATTCAGAGCTCTAATTATAAAACATCATAGCCAAGAGTAATAAAACAACCATAATGATGTTGTCAATATAATGAGTAGTTATTTTTATTAAATAATGAAATTTTAACTTTATTTAGCTGTCATATTTCTAAATAAATAAAGACCAAACCCCCATTTTAACAAGGAGTGCTCACAGAAATTACAGTCATATTCTGGCAGGATTTCTTTAGCAACTGTTTTTCATGCATATTCTACAACTATTTATTCATCTCCTACTAGATATCAAGCACTGAACTAACTACCAAGAGATATGCAGAAAAGAAAAGGAAGTATTTGGGGCTATACTGCATTTATGAACCCATGTGATGGAATTTTTCAATTCTTGAAGAGGTGATTTTGATGTCACTCATATCTAGGAACATTACATACTGGAGAATAAAACTTTGAAATGGAAGACAGTTTAAAGTAGAGTTTGCTGTGTAAAATCTAATCTATGAAATCTTTGAACCAGTCTAAATAGTATTTCTGTTGAAAGCCACTGATATAAATATACAGCTGGTTATAGGAAAAACTGGTCATAAAAACTTCAGAACTATGGTGCCACATGATTTGTAATCAACTAAAAATTCAAAAATTGACAATGAAATTTTTAAATGACTTTGAAATGAATGCTAAGAAAGATGAAAAAATAGAAACAACAATACCAACAACCCTGGTATAAAAATTCAAAGGGATCATTAACTATGATAAAATGGTCAATTCATTATTACTATTTGAAACATGCTTTTGTTCATATTTGTTGGGTGGTGCATTTCTGGGCCAATAAAATGTTAATAAAATATTTCCAAACCATTTTCTAATTTATATTAAAATATGTAAAATAAATCTAATTAATTATTAGGTTAATACAAATTTAATTGAAGAGTTAGAGGTAATATTTCCTTTATAGTGTTTCTTTAAAGGAAAGATTTTAAAAATTATTTAGGATTCTAACCTTATCTAATTTTCACAGGAGTGAAAACAGGTGGACTCCTAGACATAAGCTAATTAATTTCCATAAAGGTGATACACAGTGAGATAATTCAGTTCCTAAGCAATATGCAACTTCCCAAATGACTGGCTTGACTATATTGTAAGTTGGTGATTTTCAGGCAGAAAAGGATATAGGCAGACAGAGTATGTTCTCACGCCACTTGAAGATAATGTCTTTAAGATGGCTGAGGGTTGAATTAATAAACATATCACACATGATTGATAGACAATAAAAGCTTGAAAATAATGCCCCCTACCTATCCCTCACCCCCCCCAAAATATATAGCTGTGTGTTTACAAATGCTTTGATTACTTGTAACTACGTTTTCCCCCTTACCTTCTTATAGGTGTCAGTAAGCTTACCAAAAATGGAGATTGAGTTCTCTTGTCTTAAATTTGATGACATTCTGCTAAATCCTAAATGTTTCCCTTTTATCATAGTGCTAATTCATGTACAGTACTATCATCTAGGGAAAAAATGCCTCTTTAAAGTACAATTATCTTTAGTGGAAAGTGCCTGTGTACAAATTTTATAAATGCATTACTTCTATCATGAAAAACATCAACAGAACATTTTCTTCACAAGTATGGAGACTTAGAACTATAAGTATTAAAGAAAATGTAGAAAAAAAGTCAGTCTTCAGTTACATTTTGAGGGAGAGTGTTAGGAATCCTGTACTTTTCAGTTTTATTTCCCCCAAACAATATTATTATACAATATAAGGTGAGGTTAGCTTTTTTTACATCTTTATCTTAAAAAAAAAAGAAAGAAAGAATGTCTCCTGCAGGTAAACCTGCATTTTGTAAAGTCAGTAGAAGACTAAGTACAATGGAATTCACTTTAGCTTTTAATTCTTAGGCATTAATTTCTTATCAGCAAAGAAATTTCAAAGTTGAGGTTTTGAGAATACAAAGATGTATTATCTTAATAATCAGCCCTATAAAACATATGCTATCATGCATTACAGATGGATGCAGAGTTGTAAACCTGACTTATGCTGTTATATGTACTATATATAGTGCTGTCTCTGACTAATGACAATGAACCACATATGACAAACTACAATTACAGTACGTTGTACTTTCAGACTATTTCTAACAAATATTTTAAACCAGTCTTCCGCAACAGAAATAACACAACTTTGTTCCTCTGTGACTTTTAGATATATTTTTTAACACATAATTAATGAATACAGATTTAAGATTGATGGCAGTGGAGGTTGCAAATTATTTTTAGAGGAGAAATGTTGAAAGTTCAACCACATAGCCAAGACATTTACAGCCCCTGAGAAGACCACACTCCTTGAAATTAAACTGTTCTATCAGCAAGTTTCCTATTCCTTGGGCGTAATAAATGCAAAAACATTGAAATGATTATCACAAAAAATGAACACTCTAAAGTAAAATGGATAAACTGCTCAATTGACACTGGAAATGAAAAGTCTAGTCAAATAACAGTGCCAAACTACTGAATAAACATGTAATCAATTGCCATGGGAAATTAAGTCTTAACTGCTATTTTTCACATTTAATATATTTTCTTCTGAATCTTATCTCCATCCTCAGATAAAAATAGAACACAAAAGTTCAAAAATGGAATTAGAACAGAAATATTATGCATATTAGGATGAACTGTCACAAACTGTGAACTTCCACAAGAAGGCCTAATATTTGGCAAGATGCCATTTAGAGGATATTTTCACAATGGACAAAATCCTAAAGATGCTCACAGTACAATAAGCTCAAGTCTATGAATTTTAACCCTGGAAAGAAATCACTGATAACTGTTCTCTGAAGACATTAAGGCAGATGGTAAGTTTCATATTCTCATACAAAGCATACTTCATGCCTCTGTTACAGACAGAAGTTGCTAAAACTGAAAGAGCTTTTCTCTTGTTTAACAATACACTGGAAGTTTCAAGAAAACTTATTATGGAGGAAGAAAAGTCATCAGTTACTTAACTTTTCTTCCACATCGACAAACCTGAGTGTGATGTTATCTGTCAATTAAGCTCACCAGGCAGTGATTCTCACAGGGCTACGCACCTCTAGGAGGTTCAGAGAATCTGGGTAGTGAGGAGGTGTAATTTGAAAGAGCCCATCAGTTATCATGATCTGCGTCCCCTAGAGCTGCATTACCGCCCACTCATGCTCTCTGAAAATCACGGATCTCCTCCCCCATAAGGCACAGAATACTTCCAACAAGGACTTGTGTATAAAAGCATCTAAAACTCCATCTATCTCAGCTTTTCATTAGCCAGGTGTGGATTATTCTTTTAAAATTTCACTAACTCCCTGACATTGGCTTTCAATGGCCTATTTAATTCCTAAAGTGTGTGTATGGCAGATACTATTAATGGACAATAGAGTTACCTATGACATTCATTAGGCTGCTAGATGCCACCTGTGCTTTCAGGGCAGGATGATTCTGTAAGAGGGTGTCTGTGCCTTCCAAGGGTTGACAGACTTCTCAACCCTTCTTTTTTATACACCAATTGTCACTTTCAAGACTTATTTTGCTTCCTATGCCCCCTGGAGTTTCTTTTCAGATACTGTTGGATTTTTCATTGGTCAAGGTAAGTTTTGTCATATAGGTGAAAGGGGAAAGTCACTTAGCATTCTGAGTTATCTTCTCCTGAATAAATGCAAAAGGTTATTTATGCTAGTTCCCATCCTTGGCCACTGAGAAGAAAAGTATTTGCTATTTTCTGTATAAGCTAAGCATTTTATTTTAATTTTAAAATTCAGGACCCCAAAACCCAGCACTGAGGCATCTAGAATGCATTTGGTTGGACCCAGGCATTGTCTGGTGCAGGACATAATCAATTCAGTACCCTCGACAGAATTGTGACTGGGCTTTATGCAGTGTTATCCCCTCTTGCCTTATTGAAAGCCAGAGTATATGAGTCCGTCTGCTCCAGATTCACCCTACCATATGTGTTATGAAAGCTCTCCTGCCTCAGAAGAGAGGGTGAAACTATAAATACCCAGGTGCTTTGACAGCTGTGGTACAAGCTGGATTTATTTAGTTCATGTTAATTATGCCATCAAAGAAGCTAAAAGGCTAAATTTTCAGATGGCACAACAGTGGCAGCATGCTTACTGAACCAAAATAAATAAGTAAACGTATGAGAGTTGGCAATGCTAAAAAAAAGAAGAGGCATTTTTATAAACATAGATGAATAAAGGCCATGGTGTGTGAGGCATTCAACCACTTATTCTATCTGGGTGGGTGGGAGGGGGTGTATCATGATGTGTTATAAAAGAGTTTTGCCTAGAATGTCAAAGGCACAGAAGGAAATCAAAAGGGACACCAGAAAACGGAGACTATGGCAACTGGTACATTTGCTTACACATACTACTGCCTTCCTCCATTATCTCCAGAGAGTAAAGTCGGGAAGGGAAAATGTCACTCACCTGGGTGGGCTGGATGAGAAAATAACAAACAGCAGGGCAAACAGAAGGGCAAGCACAGGAATGTGTACAAAGCAATACATTGGCACATCACTCACCCTGTTACGAACACAGATGCACAATTCAATTCATGCTAATAAGGGCCATCAGTTCCCAAAGAAAAATCATTGCCTTTTCCTTTATGGTGCACACACATGTTCTGCAAGAGTTTTATTATGACTCTGAAGGTAGCACTGCAAGAAATGTTGCTGTATCATTTGTATACTTGTATGAGAAATTACAATGGCATCAGCAAATGCTCATTTGAGGCTCATAAATAAAATTGTCCATATCACTTTTCATCTCAAACCCATTCAATAGTACAGTTAAACACTCTAATAACAAGCTCGACTTGATTACAATTATTAAAAGAATTGGATTTCTTAGGACGGAATATAAAGACATGCCAAAAGTCTTAAAGCAAAGATAATACTACTTTAGATTAGGTATCCCTTTTATGCCTCCACTTATTTATGATGTCACTAACTGAATTTTAAGTAGACCAGCTCCATAATAGTTCACAGGTCCTACTAAGCCTATTCTTTGAAACAGTGACTATGAATATGTTCATGAGTTTTCAGAAAGGTATTTCCCATTTAAAGAGAGTTGTTTATGGTAATAATATTGATAATAAAAAAAAACACGAGTACTTATACTGTGTCAGGTGTAATGTTTAAAGCTAGTAATGTCATAATAAAATAAGCATAATTATCCTTATTTTCTAGATTAACAAACTGAAGATCTGAGGTATTAAATCATTTGCAAATTTCAAATGACTGATAACTATAGAAAGTGGAATTCAAAACCATGGTTGTCTGCACTCTTAAACCAGTAACTTTTAGGTATATTGGTCAACACCCCAGAGAAAAGAGAAATCTCAGAACATGATTGATCTGAAGTTCATGAAATAAATCTGTAGGTTTACTGTTATTTCTTTCTGTCCAAGGATATATGGGCTATTTTGTTCTCTGAAATAGTAGAGGTTATTTTTTTAAACTACAAAGAATTTAGAACATTAGAGTTCTTCTTCCAAATAGCTTCAGGGGTGTGTGTGTGTGTGTGTGTGTGTGTGTGAAGTAAAGAATTATGGGGGAAAGTACTAGAATGCTTCTTCTCTTTCAACCTTCTCCCATTTCATTAACATTTAAACCTTCCTTTCTTAAAGGAGAAGAATAAGCAAAAAGCTGAAAGGGAGTAGGGAGAAAAGAAGGAAAAGAAGAAAAGGAGAAAGGCAGGTAGTGAAGGGGAAGAGAAAGGAAAGAAAAAAAGACATTTTCCTAATATGTTTAATTTTCTTCTCTAATATGATTCTGAAAAATACAGCAGCAAGAGTACTGAAAACCATCTGATACCAAACTTTGTCAAAATTAGCTGTGTTACTTTGGGTGAGTCATTATATACACTGTATTTAAATTTCTGCATTTGTAAATACATAAACTTGGACCATAGCATCTAAAGGGTCCCTTCTAAATAAAATTATATTATTTTCTCTAATATTTTCACCTTAAGTTATAAGATAAAATGATATTTTAAAAGAGTATATTAAAGATAAGCAATATCTTGTTTTCAACATTTCAACATATTTTCATCTTCATGAATATAAACAAGTATGATGTTTAATAATTTCCTAAAATAGTATTATTTTATGTAACAATATGTAAGCATTGATATTAGGTATGATATTGTTAAAACTGAGCCTTTATATTATTCCTTATAATAGTTTTTAGCATCTCCATGAAAGTATAGTTTGATGCAAATTTTTCATTATTTTGAAATATATATGTCTGTCCTAAATATGTAATCCCAAAATAATGTAGACCAAATTGTTATTACAATATTCATAAGATTGATGAAAACGCATTTCTTAGTCATTTTAGGTTGCTCTCTTTCTCTACCTTGCATTGCCCTTTTAAGACAGGACAGTAAAGTTTCAAATTGCTTTCAGCAATGCCTGAAGTCTAGAATTATTGAAATGTCCTTCTAGCTCTATAAATATTATTTATGCTCTATTTACTAGGAGTAGAACATTTTGGTCAGTTCCAGTATACTTTGAGGTTAATAGTTATCTATTGACTATTTAATAGCTTAATCATAACAATAGAAAAATGAATGCAACAGCTGAAAGAAGCAACATATTAATAAAATCATAATATTTTGTCAAACTACATTCTACAATACTGTTCTTTGAAAATGTTTTCCTTGAACTCACACAATTTCTCTGCTTCCCTTTTAGCAAACTCTTCAAAATAATTGTCTATGCCATTTGTATCCAATTTCTCTCCTCTCATCTGTCTTGAACCCACTTGATCCAGACTTTCACTTTCAATACTACTCTGGATATTCTCAAGGTATGAACAACTTCTATGGTGCTAAAATCAAATAGTTAATTCTCAGATCAAATTTTACTTGACAGATCTCATTTTCTTTTTTTTTAACCTCTTTATTGGAGTATAATTTCTTTACAATGCTGCGTTACTTTCTGCTGTATAACAAAGTAAATCAGCTATATGTATAGATATATGCCCATATCCCCTCCCTCTTGCGTCTCCCTCCCACCCTCCCTCTCCCACCCCTCTAGGTGGTCACAAAGCACCGAGCTAATCTCCCTGTGCTATACGGCTGCTTCCCACTAGCTATCTATTTTACATTTGGTAGTATATATAAGTCCATGCTACTCTCTCACTTCATCCAGGCTTACCCTTCCCCATCCCCATGTCCTCAAGTCCATTCTCTATGTCTGTGTATTTATTCCTGTCCTGCCACTAGGTACTTCAGAAACTTTTTTTTTTTTTTAGATTCCATATATATATGTGTTGGCATAAGGTATTTATTTTTCTCTTTCTAACTTACTTCACTCTGTATGACAGTCGCTAGGTCCATCCACCTCACTACAAATAACTTAATTTCATTTCGTTTTATGGCTGAGTAATATTCCATTGTATATATGTGCCACATCTTCTTTATCCATTCATCTGTCGATGGACACTTAGGTTGCTTCCACATCCTGGCTATTGTAAATAGAGCTGCAATGAGCATTGGGGTACATGACACTTTTTGAATTATGGTTTTCTCAGGGTATATGCCCAGTAGTGGGATTCCTGGGTCATATGGTAGTTCAATTTTTAGTTTTTTAAGGAACCTCCATACTGTTCTCCACAGTGGCTGTATAAACTTACATTCCCAACAACAGTGCAAGAGGGTTCCCTTTTCTCCACATCCTCTCCAGCATTTATTGTTTAGATTTTTTGATGATGGCCATTCTGAGTGGAATGAGGTGATACCTCATTGTAGTTTTGATTTGCATTTCTCTAATGATTAGTGATGTTGAGCATCTTTTCATGTGTTTGTTGGCAACCTGTATATCTTCTTTGGAGAAATGTCTATTTAGGTCATCTGCCCATTTTTGGATTGGGTTGTTTGTTTTCTTCATACTGAGCTGCATGAGCTGCTTGTAAATTTTGGAGGTTAATCCTTTCTCAGTTGCTTCATTTGCAAATTTTCTCAAATTCTGAGGGTTGTCTTTTCGTCTTATTTATGGTTTCCTTTGCTATGCAAAAGCTATTACGTTTTATTAAGTCCCATTTGTTTATTTTTGTTTTTATTTCCATTTCTCTAGGAGGTGGGTCAAAAAGGATCTTGCTGTAATTTATGTCACAGAGTGTTCTGCCTATGTTTTCCTCTAAGAGTTTTATAGTGTCTGGCCTTACATTTAGGTCTTTAATCCATTTTGAGATTAT
The DNA here is from genome assembly GCF_009873245.2 of Balaenoptera musculus. Classification (NCBI taxonomy): domain Eukaryota; kingdom Metazoa; phylum Chordata; class Mammalia; order Artiodactyla; family Balaenopteridae; genus Balaenoptera; species Balaenoptera musculus. The sequence continues at coordinate 76,813,392 of NC_045806.1, read as the reverse complement.
TTTTGTGTATGGTGTTAGGGAGTGTTCTAATTCCATTCTTTTACATGTAGCTGTCCAGTTTTCCCAACACCCCTTATTGAAGAGGCGGTTTTTTCTCCATTGTATATTCTTGCCACCATTATCAAAGATAAGGTGACCATATGTGTGTGGGTTTATCTCTGGGCTTTCTATCCTGTTCCATTGGTTGATATTTCAGTTTTAGTGCCAGTACCATACTGTCTTGATTGCTGTAGCTTTGTAGTATAGTCTGAAGCCCAGAAGCATGATTCCTCCAGCTTTGTTTTCTTTCTCAAGATTGCTTTGGCTCTTTGGGGTCTTTTGTGTTTCCATACAAATTGTGAAATTTTTGTTCTAGTTCTGTGAAAAATGCCATTGCTACTTTGAAAGGGAGTGCACTGAATCTGTAGATTGCTTTGGGTAGTACAGTAATTTTCACAATGTTGATTCTTCCAATCCAAGAACATGGTATATCTCTCCATCAGTTTGTATCATCTTTAATTTCTTGCATCAGTGTATTATAGTTTTGTACATAGAGGTCTTTTGTCTCCTTAGGTAGGTTTATTCCTGGGAATTTTATTCTTTTTGTTGCAGTGGTAAATGGGAGTGTTTTCTTAATTTCACTTGCAGATTTTTCATCATTAGTGTATAGGAATGCAAGAGATTTCTGTGCATTAATTTTGTATCCTGCAACTTTACCAGATTCATTGATTAGCTCTAGTAGTTTTCTGGTGGCATCCTTAGGATTCTCTATGTATAGTATCATGTCATCTGCAAACAGTGACAGCTTTACTTCTTCTTTTCCGATTTGGATTCCTCTTATTTCTTTTTCTTCTCTGATTGCTGTGGCTAAAACTTCCAAAACTATGTTGAATAATAGTGGTGAGACTGGACAACCTTGTCTTGTTCCTGATCTTAGAGGAAATGTTTTCAGTTTTTCACCATTGAGAACAATGTTGGCTGTGGGTTTGTCATATATGGCCTATATTATGTTGAGGTAAGTTCCCTCTATGCCTACTTTCTGGATGGTTTTTATCATAAATGGGTGTTGAATTTCGTCGACAGCTTTTTCTGCATCTATTGAGATGATCATATGGTTTTTCTCCTTCAGTTTGTTAATACGGTTTATCACATTGACTGATTTGCATATATTGAAGAATCCTTGTACTCCTAGGATAAACCCCACTTGATCATGCTGTATAATCCTTTAAATGTGCTGGTGGATTCTGTTTGCTAGTATTTTGTTGAGGATTTTTGCATCTATGTTCATCAGTGACATTGGCCTGTAGTTTTCTTTCTTTCTGACATCTTTGTCTGGTATTGGTATCAAGGTGATGGTGGCCTCGTAGAATGAGTTTGGGAGTGTTCCTCCCTCTGCTATATTTTGGAAGAGTTTGTGAAGGATAGGTGTTAGCTCTTCTCTAAATGTTTGATAGAATTCGTCTGTGAAGCCATCTGGTCCTGGGCTTCTGTTTGTTGGAAGATTTTTAATCACAGTCTCAATTTCAGTGCTTGTGGTTGGTCTGTTTATAGTTTCTATTTCTTCCTGGTTCAGTCTCGGAAGGTTGTGCTTTTCTAAGAATTTGTCCACTTCTTGCAGGTTGTCCATTTTATTGGCATGTAGTTGCTTGCAGTAATCTCTCCTGATCCTTTGTATTTCTGCAGTGTCAGTTGTTACTTCTCCTTTTTCATTTCTAATTCTATTGATTTGAGTCTTCTGCTTTTTTTTCTTGATGAGTCTGGTTAATGGCTTATCAATTTTGTTTATCTTCTCAAAGTACCAGCTTTTAATTTTATTGATATTTGCTATCATTTCCTTCATTTCTTTTTCATTTATTTCTGATCTGATCTTTATGATTTCTTTCCTTCTGCTAGCTTTGGGGTTTTTTTGCTCTTCTTTCTCTAATTCTTTTAGGTGTAAGTTTCGGTTGTTTACTTGAGATCTTTCTTGTTTCTTGAGGTAGGATTCTATTGCTATAAACTTCTCTCTTAAAACTGCTTTTGCTGCATCCCATAGGTTTTCGGTCGTCGAGTTTTCATTGTCATTTGTTTCTAGGTATTTTTTGATTTCCTCTTTGATTTCTCCAGGGATCACTTGGTTATTAAGAAGTGTATTGTTTATACACCATGTGTTTATATTTTTTACAGATTTTTTCCTGTAATTCATATCTAGTTTCATAGCATTGCGGTCCGAAGAGATACTTGATATGATTTCAATTTTCTTAAATTTACCAAGGCTCAATTTGTGACCCAAGATATGATCTCTCCTGGAGAATTGTCCATGAGCACTTGAGAAGAAAGTGTATTCTGCTGTTTTTGGATGGAATGTCCTATAAATATCAATGAAGTCCATCTTGTTTAATGTAACATTTAAAGCTTTTTTTCCTTATTTATTTTCATTTTGTATGATCTGTCCATTGGTGAAAGTGGGGTGTTAAAGTCCCCTACTATGATTGTGTTACTGTCGATTTCCCCTTTTATGGCTGTTAGTATTTGCCTTATGTATTGAGGTGCTCCTATGCTGGGTTCATAAATATTTACAATTGTTATACCTTCCTCTTGGATCGATCCCTTGATCATTATGTAGTGTCCTACTTTGTCTCTTGTAATATTCTTTATTTTAAAGTCTATTTTGTCTGATATGAGAATTGCTACTCCAGCTTTCTTTTGATTTCCATTTGCATGGAATATCTTTTTCCATCCCCTCACTTTCAGTCTGTATGTGTCCCTCAGTCTGAAGTGGGTCTCTTGTAGACAGCATATATATGGGTCTTGTTTTTGTATCCTTTCAGCCAATCTATGTCTTTTGGTTGGAGCATTTAATCCATTTGCATTTAAGGTTATTATCAATACGTATGTTCCTCTTACCATTTCTTAATTGTTTTGGGTCTGTTATCGTAGGTCTTTTCCTTCTCCTCTGTTTCCTGCCTAGAGAAGCTTCTTTAGCATTTGTTTTGAAGGTGGTTTTTTGATGCTGAATTCTCTTAGCTTTTGCTTGTTAGTAAAGGTTTTAATTTCTCCATTAAATCTGAATGAGATCCTTGCCGTGTAGAGTAATCTTGGTTGTAGGTTTTTCCTTTTCATCACTTTAAATATGTCCTGCCACTCCCTTCTGGCTTGCAGAGCTTCTGCTGAAAGATCAGCTGTTAACTTTATGGGGATTCCCTTGTATGTTATTTGTTGTTTTTCCCTTGCTGCTTTTAATATTTTTTCTTTGTATTTAATTTTGATAGTTTGATTAATATGTGTCTTTCTGTGTTTCTCCTTGGATTTTTCCTGTATGGGACTCTCTGTGCTTCCTGGAGTTGACTGACTATTTCCTTTCCCATATTAGGGAAGTTTTCAACTATAATGCCTTCAAATATTTTCTCAGTCTCTTTCTTTTTCTCTTTGTCTTCTGGGACCCCTGTAATTCGAATTTTGGTGCATTTAATGTTGTCCAAGGAGTCTCTAAGACTGTCCTCAATTTGTTTCATTCTTTTTTCTGTATTCTGCTCTGCGGTAGTTATTTCCACTCTTTTATCTTGCAGGTCACGTATCCGTTTTTCTGCCTCAGTTATTCTGCTATTGATCCCTTCTAGAGAATTTTTATTTTCATTTATTGCATTGCTCATCATTGTTTGTTTGCTCTTTAGTTGTTCTAGGTCCTTGTTAAACATTTCTTTTATTTTCTCCATCCTATTTCCAACATTTTGGATCATCTTTACTATCATTTCTCTGAATCCTTTTTCAGGTAGACTGTCTATTTCCTCTTCATTGTATGGTCTGTTGGGCTTTTTCCTTGCTCCTTTATCTGCTGTGTGTTTCTCTGTCTTCTCATTTTGCTTAACTTACTGTGTTTGGGGATTTCTTTTTCCTGGCTGCATGTTCGTAGTTCCCCTTGGTTTTGGTGTCTGCTCCAAGTGGGTAAGCTTGATTCAGTGGGTTGTGTAGGCTTCCTGGTGGAGGGGAGTGCTGCCTGTGTTCTGGTGGATGAGGCTGGATCTTTTCTTTCTGGTGGGCAAGGCCGCATCTGGTGGTGTATTTGGGGGTGTCTGTGACCTTATTATGATTTAAGGCAGCCTCTCTGTTAATGGGTGGGGCTGTGTTTCTGTCTTGCTAGTTGTTTGACATAGGGTGTCCAGCCCTGTAGCTTGGTGGTTGTTGAGTGGAGCTTGGTCTTAGCATTAAGATCGAGATCTCTGGAAGAGCTTTCGCCATTTGATATTATGTGGAGCTGGGAGGTCTCTGGTGGACCAATGTCCTGAACTTGGTTCTCCCACCTGAGAGGCACAGGCCTGACACTGGCCAGAGCACCAGGACCCTGTCAGGCACACAGCTCAGAAGAAAAGGGAGAAAAAAAGAAAGAAGGAAGGAAAAAATGAAATAAAAAGAAATAAAGTTATTGAAAAAAACATTTTAAATTATTTTTAAAAATTATAAAGTATTTTAAAAAAAGAAAAAAATGGAAAGAAAGAAGAGAGCCACCAAATCAAAAAACAAATCCACCAATGATAACAAGCTCTAAAAACCAAAATTAAAAAAAAAAAAAAAAGGTCAGTCAGAACCCTAGGACAAATGGTAAAAACAAAGCTATACAGACAAAATGACACAAAGAAACATACACATACACATACACACTCACACAAAGAGAAAAAGAAAAAATATATATAGATCCATATATTAACAAATAAAAGGAAGAGAGTAACCAAATCAGTAAACAAATCTATCAATCTAAGATAAACATAAAACCAGTAACCAGTCAGTCACATACAGCAAACCGCAAGTCTCCAGTTGCTCCCATAGTCCACCACCTCTAATTTTGAGATGATTCGTTGTCTATTCAGGTATTCCACAGATGCAGCATACATCAAGTTGATTGTGGATATTTAATCTGCTGCTCCTGAGGCTGCTGGGAGAAATCTCCCTTTCTCTTCTTTGTTCGCACAGCTCCTGGGTGTCAGCTTTGGTTTGGCCCCGTCTCTACATGTAGGTTGCCTGAGGGCGTTTGTTCCTGCCCAGACAGGACAAGGTTAAAGGAGCAGCTGTTTCGGTGGCTCTGGCTCACTCAGGCCAGGGGGTGGAGGGGGAGGGCGGGGTATGGAATGCAGGGCGTGCTTGCGGCGGCAGAGGCCAGCGTGATGTTACAACAGCCTGAGGTGCGCCCTGTGTTCTCCCAGGGAAGTTGTCCCTGGATCATGGGACCCTGGCAGTGGCGGGCTGCACAGGCTCTCAGCAGGGGTGGTGTGGATAGTGACCTGTGCTTGCACACAGGCTTCTTGGTGGCTGCAGCAGCAGCCTCAGCATTTCATGCCCGTCTCTGGTGTCCGTGCTGATAGCCGCAGCTCATGCCCATCTCTGTAGCTTGTTTAGGCGGTGCTGTGAATCCCCTTTCCTCACGCGCCCAGAAACAATGGTCTCTTGCCTCCTAGGCAGTTCCAAACATTTTCCCAGACTCCGTCCCAGCTAGCTGTGGTGCACTAGCCACCTTCAGGCTGTGTTCACACAGCCAACCCCAGTCCTCTTCCTGGGGTCTGACCTCCAAAGACAGACCCTCAGCTCCCAGCCCCCACAAATCCCAGTGGGTGTGCAGACAAGCCTCTCAGGCTGGTGAGTGCTGGTCAGCACCAATCCTCTGTGCGGGAATCTCTCCGCTTTGCCCTCTGCACCCCTTTTGCTGTGCTCTCCTTCATGGCTCCGAAGTTTCCCTCTCCCCCCACCACCACCTCCTGTCTCCACAAGTGAAGGGGCTTCCTAGTGTGTGGAAACTTTTCCTCCTTCACAGTTCCCTCCCCAAGGTGCAGGTCCCATCCTTATTCTTTTGTCTCTGTTTTTTCTTTTTTCTTTTGCCCTACCCAGGTACGTGGGGATTTTCTTGCCTTTTAGGAAGTCTGAGGTCTTCTGCCAGCATTCAGTAGGTGTTCTATATGAGTTGTTCCACATATAGATGTATTTCTGATGTATTTGCGGGGAGGAAGGTGATCTCCACGTCTTAGTCCTCTGCCATCTTGAAGGTCTCCCCTCATTTTCTTGATGTTATGTTTGATATTGTTCCTGTGGCTTCCAGTGTCCCATTGACTCAATTTTTCTCTTACATCATACTGCTCTTTCTCAATCTTCTTTGTTGATTTCTTCTCACCTCCACCACCTCTAAAGGTTGGAATGTCTTTGGAATAAGTTCTCAGAACTTTTCCCTGCTCTATCTATACTTATTCCCTAGGTGATATCATCCATCTTCATGGCTTTAAATTCCATCTATATACTCAACTTCAAGCCAAAGCAACTTGCCTAAAATCCAGCCTGGTATATCTAAGTGCCTAGTTAACATCTTTTTTGCATGTGAAAGTGGCATCACAAATCCAATATGTCCCTCTCCCCTGGAAATTTCTTTTAACCCCAAACCTGGTTCTTCCACAGTCTTTACCATTTCAATTTAAAAAATACTTCTATTTCCTTAGGTCAAAAAATTGGACTACCATTGATGCTTCCATCATTCTTAAAATTGCATATCTGATATATTAGGAAATTTTCTGGCTTTATCTTCAAAACATACCTACAATCTGATGACTATCCTCTACATATACTGCTACTATCCTGCTATAAACCATAATTCATCTGAATTATTGCTATACTTTCTAACTAGTCTTCTTGTTTTGCTCTAGTCCTATTCAGTCTGTTCTCCAAAGAGTAATCAGAGTGATCATCTTGAAATAAACATTAGATCTTGCCACTTATCGGCTCAAGACCCTCCTTTGGGAGTTATCCTAGCCTCACATATTCATGTTGATAAAGATAGTTTGTCCCAGGAGCCACTGCTGAAACCAGCTTGCAGTTGTGTCAACACTTAAAGAAGCAATCATATCACACCACCTTCTCAGAGACCCCTGTGACAGTTAGCCAGCATCCCCTTCTCAAAGTCCAGAGTCTCAAGCCCAGAGAACCCTCCTCTGTGCTCATAGACCTAAGGACCAACTGAAATGCACCTCCTTCTTAGAGGGTTCTAGTTCTGTCCAAAATGTAGTAAGCCCAGTCTAGCCTATGTTTATCACTGATTAGGACTAAAATCTCTGGAAAATATTTAAAAAGCAACTACCTGAAATATAACCAAAAAAGAGGGAAGATGGTGGAAAGGAGTCAAAACATGGAGAAGCAGGGGGCTTCCCTGGTAGTCCAGTGGCTAAGAATTCACCTTCCAATGCAGGGGATGTGGGTTCAATGCCCGGTCGGGGAACTAAGATCCCACATGCCACAGGGCAACTAAGCCCACATGCCACAACTACTGAGCCCATGTGCTCTGGAGTCCACACACTCCACAACTTGTGAGCCCCCCCATGCACCACAACTAGAAAGAAGCCCGTGTGCCTCAATGAAAGATCCCATGTGCCACAACTAAAACCCGACGTAGCCAAAAATAATAAATAAATAAATAAATAAGTAAGTAAGTAAGTAAGTAAAAATTAAAAAAAAAACAAACATGGAGAAGCAACCTATTCTGGGATGAGATTCCCCCTACATTTTGTCCTTTTTGTCTCATGGATTTGCCCATAGGGTCCCAGTTGCAAAGCTGAGCAAAGGTTTGGAGCTGGCAGCTAAATCTCCAGTAGAAACTGTGTCTTTCTGGCCAGAGGAACAAGAAAAGTGTCAGAGAATGTGAGGGAAGTCCTAGAAACATAAATTTAAATAAACAGACTCCCTAACTCTGTGTATGAATCCACAGAAGTCCCAGGCTCACCCCTGAGCTACACAAGCTGGAGATAGACTCAAAGCAGATTAGCAAAGGGCCTTGAGAACTGAACTATGATATCCAGGCATAATGCTTAGATATTGTGAGTTTGGTGTCAGACCACTGCAATAAAGCAAGTCACATGAACTTTTTGGTTTCCCAGTGCACATAAAAGTTAAGATCACGGGACTTCCCTGGTGGTGCAGTGGTTAAGAATCCGCCTGCAAATGCAGGGGATACAGGTTCAATCCCTGGTCTGGGAAGATCCCACATGCCGCAGAGCAACTAAGCCTGTGTGCCACAACTACTGAGCCTGCACTCTAGAGCCCGTGAGCCACAACTACTGAGCCCACGTGCCACAACTACTGAAGCCCGTGCACCTAGATCCCATGCTCTGCAACAAGAGAAGCCACCAAAATGAGAAGCCCGTGCACCACAACAAAGAGTAGCCCCTGCTCGATGCAGCTAGAGAAAACCCGCGTGTAGCAACAAAGACCCAATGCAACCAAAAATAAATAAATAAAAATAAAATAAAACAATTTAAAAAAAGTTATCTTCACACAATAGTCTAGTCTATTAAGTGTGTGATAATAGCATTATCTCTAAAAAAAAGTATATATCTTAATTAAAATGTAGTTTATTGCTAAAAAATGCTAACCATAATCTGAGCCTTCAGTGAACCAGAATTTTTGCAATAATAACATCAGAGATCACTAATCACAGATCACCATAATAAATATAATAATAATGAAAAAGCTTAAAATATTGCAAGAATTGCCAAAATGTGACACAGAGATGTTAGAAAAATGGTGCTGATGGACTTGCTTGAGGCAGAGTTGCCACAAACCTTCAATTTGTAAAAATTGCAATATCCATGAAACACAATAAAGTAAAGAACAATAAAAAGAAGTACCTCTGTAAACTCCAGCCTAAGCCTCAACTAACTCTTGAAGCATGCATGTACTGGATTAACCAAAACATCATAGCAAAGCCTTTTCAAAATGAGATTTTTTTAAAAAAAATTAAGGTTAGAACAACTGCCTGCTAAACAAACAAATGAAAAATCAGCATTATTCAGAGAATTCAATTAGGACCCAGGATTTCTACCACATAAAATTTGAAATTAAGAAGACTTAAGAAATTATGACCAATTCTAAATACTTTAGAAAAGAAAATGAGCAGATGCCAATACTGAGATGATTTAGGTATTGGAATTATCAAAGATTTTAAAGCGGCTAATACAACCATATACTTGCTCCATGACATAAATGAAAAGGTAGAAGTTCTATTTCTGTCACAGAAGTAGAAACAATACAAAATATCCAAATGAAAATTATAGGACTGAAAATGCAATATCTAAAATAAAAAATAAACAATTCATTTAATGTGATCAATGACAGAATGGAGATGATAGAAGAGACTTGAAGATAAATAGACTTGAAGATAAATCAATGGAAATTATCCAATCTGAAGAACAGAGAGAAAAAATGTTATAAAAAGAATGAATAAAGCCTCAGAAAACAATGGGACAATCTCAAAAGTTTTTAAATATATGCCATTGGAGTCTCAGAAGAAGAAGAGAAAAAGATCAATGCAGAAAAAAATATTTGAAGATGTAAGGGCCAAAAACTTCCACATTTGATGAAAGACATAAAATTACAGATTCAAAAAGCTCAGCAGACCCTCAATCACAATAAACTCAAAGGAAACAATGCCCAGGCACATCATAATCAAACTACTAAAAACAGACTAGAATAAATACTTTTGAAAACAGCTAGAGAAAAACAATGCATTAAAATCAGGGGAACAATGATTCAAATTACCACTGATTTTTGATTAAAATCATGGAAGCCAGAAGACAATGGGGCTGCATCTTAAAGGGATGAAAGAAAATAACCACTAATCTAAAATTTTATGTATATGGATAATCTCTTTCAGGATGAAGGATAAACAAAGACATCATCAGATAAAGGGAAACTCAGAGAAGTCATTGATGGTAGACATGCTCTAAAAAATGCTAAACGAAAATTTTCAGCTAAAAGGCAATGATATAAACTTGAATTTATTAATTCTCTTTCTCAGAAGAATACATTTTTAAAGATTATGTTTCATTATTATAAGTAATAAGAGGTTTGTCTGAAGGCCGGTAGAGAGTATATTCAGGAACGAAGGAAGAGCAAGAAAAATAGTGAATATATCAGTAAATGTAAAATCTTATTTTCTTTTAAATTCTTTAAAATATGTATGCTCACTGAAATCAATTTGTATAGATTTAACCCTTATGACAACTGTAATGAGAAGTCTAATGGGGGAGAGTAAAAGAAATCTATATGGTTGTAAAGCTTCTACATTTTTACTGAAGTAGTAAAATATAACTGAGTAGAATGTGAAAGGTTAGGTATGTATATTATAAAGCCTAGAGCAAGCACTAAGAAATAATACAAAAGATATAGCCAAAAGTCAATAGGTAATTTAAACTGGAATATGAAAACAATACTCAAAGAATACAAAGAAGGCAAGGAAAGGGGGAAAGACGAGCACAAAAGAGAAGAGACAAACAGAAAAAAAGTAATATAATGGTAGAATTAAATACAATTATATCAATAAATACATCAAAATAAATAGGTGCAACACATTTATTAGATATTGTCAGGTTGGATTTAAAAAAAAAAAAGACTCAACTATATTCTGTCAGCAAGAAACCTACTTTAACCATAAGGATATAGATAAGTTAAAAGTTGAAGGATGAAAAAAGATATGCTATGCAAACAATAATTAAAGGGAAATTGGAATGACCACATTACTATCAGAAAAGATAGACTTCAGAATAAAGAATACAACCATGGGTAAAGAGAGAAATTATATAATGATAAAAGGATCAATTCATAAAGAAGACTTAACAATCTTACAAGTATATGTTTTATGTAACAGAGCTTTGAAATACATGAAACAAAAAGGAATAGAAATGGAGAGAGAAATGAACAAAACACTTCTAAATAATACATGGGCCAAAAAGGAAGTTTCAAGGGGAATTGGAAAAATTTTTGTTGAATGAAAATAAAATCACAACATGCCACAATTTGTAAGATGTAGCTAAAGCAGTGGTTAAGAGACGATTACATTAAATACCACAAATTAGAAAATAAGACAGTCCTCAATTCCATGTTATAAATTTCCACCTTAAGAAATGAGAAGAGTAAATTATACCTAAATCAAGCATAAAGAAGGAAATAACAAAGAAAATAGAAATCAACAAAATTGAAAACAAAAATAATAGAAAAAAACAGTGAAACCAAAAGCTGGTTATTTGAAAGGCCCAAAGTGGGTGAAAATTTTAAAAAGCACAGGATATAGTAAATAATACATTATCTTGTAAAGATACTTTTGCTTCTGGCAAAGTAAATCTATGGACAAGATAATCAGAGTTTGAGCTATTTTCTATTTTCACGTGGACAATTTGATTTTAGTTCATTCTATTTCTGTAGAATTGATGAAAATCACTATAATTATACAAGCCAAGTGACGGATGAGTCATGATCATGGAAACTATTGGTTATCAAACTTTATGGTCTAGTACTGTGTAGCAGAGAATTAGAAACAAAATTTGAAAACTAAAGGATCTCATTCTATAACATTTAAAAAAATATCTTAAAGCATATTTGGTTGGGAAAATAAGTATTAGTAGTGCTTTCCTAATATGGAGTTGGAGCTGTCAGAGGCCCAATTTGAGCCCCTTGAAAAATTCAGATTGTGTTAAAGATAAATCTCCACAATCTACAAGTCTACATGTATTCCAAACAGATGACATTTGTGGTCTTCATTTTTTCTAAATAATAAGATGTTATGTATATAATACTCACAAATGAATAATAGATCTGAAACTCTTGAAAATATCTGGAAAGTCATTGCAAATAAATATGATTTGAGATTTAATAAAAAAAGAGATGATAGCTGTGAAAGCCTTGGTCACACATGCTTTGGTGACTAAAACGATGATCAAACTGCCTCTCTGTAACCATAATAGAGTCTTTACATAAAAAGTCTCAAAAGGTAATGGGGAAAAGAAAATGCCATATATACTTCATCAGGGAAAAATTTTTAAATAAAACTATAAACATATTTACTTAGAATATTTTGTTTGTTTTGTCCCTCTCACCATTGCATTGGGAACTTTTTCAATATAAACTTTCGTCTAAGAATGAAATTTACTCTGGATATGTCTGCAAATACTCACACTGCAATAGCAGAGCCCCTATTAAATTTATCAGGCTTTGTAGAAAGTTGGATGTTTGTACTGATTAGAATCTGGCTTGTTGCCCCAGGAACCTACGTCCATGAAATGGCATCTGTCTGTCAATTTTCCCCTCAGTAAATAAATTATTAAATGAATTATGACAGTAAGTGAATGTAGAGAACCAACATTGGGAAAGCAAGAGAAAAGCTATGAACCCCTTTCTAAACATAAAGTCATAAAATTTTGTTCTCTGGTGTCATTTTCTCACTAGTCAAAATATGTCACATTGCACTAAAAAATGAAATTTACATAGCTATCATTTCCGTTGAAGTCCCTTATGCAGACAACACAAGGTAATTTGATGCCATTCTAGGTGGATAATATGAATAATTTATGACAAATCTCATGGGGACTAATCTTGTCTTATTCAAGGTTAAGAATTCCTTTCTCCCTTCCTTCCAGGTTTATTGACCTGATTATCTGAAGAACCACTGGGTCTTAGTGATTAGTACAAAAAATAACAACATCTATCATTATTTCACAAACTGTTATTAAAAAATCAACAAAAGCCAGATCTGGTAAACATTTTATCACTTAAATGCAGTTGTATGCCAGAAGAATTATTTCCTTTTCTAACAACACACTGGTTTTATTATGTTCTGAAAGTGCCCTAAATGTGCAGAAAGTACTTGGCAAATTCCTAAAAGTTGCCTTATTTTACTAATATTTTTTTCTAAATGAATAATTCATCATTATCAAAGGATAGGAGACACTGAAAGTTTATTAAAGCTCCAAGATATGGATTACTTACCATTTAAATATCACAACAAACCTCTAAATAAAATATTATTTTTAAAAAATCAGGAAATTATATTTGCCTTCGCAGATACACTTTTGGGATTATCTGGCCATTTTTACTTTATGATTATCTGCGGTTAGGGATAATCAAGAGTTTACTCTATTTTGACACTTTTGTCTTAGCAGGCAGCAAAACTTAGTAGTAATTATTCCACACTCTTAAACTAGTTGAAACTACTAGTACTATCAAATGTGTTAAATCAGAAAAACTAAAAAAAAGAAAAAAAAGAAAAAAGAAAAACTAGTAGGTAGGGAAGAGATCTGGCTTTGGGTGATAGAAGCATGTTGGAAGTGGTGGCAAGTGTACCTCAGCGGAAGGTTAGATGAACTTTATTCAATATCATATTAAAAACATGAAAATCCTTATTCAACTAGGTCAAAAGACAATTATATTAAAATCGAGTAAACAGAACACACCTCATGTAGTAAACCAGTCTGTCAGGAGTGGGTTAGTCAAAGCTTAGCTGTCTAGTATATGAAATAAGAACAGGCTTTTGCATAAGAGAGGAAAGAGACAGAAACAAAGAACAGAAGAAAAAAAGAAAGCAAAAGTGTATGACCAGGGCTGTAAGCCAAAGTGATCTGATGGTTGTTCAATATTAATTAAACACATTAGGCAATGAGCTAAACCTCTGCAGTATTCACAGCCAATAACAGTTTCATAGTCTCCTTAACCAGTCATTATTGCCTTTAAATTTAGCGTGAACAAGGAGCAGAAAAAAAGTTTAACAAAAATTACATGTATAGATTAGAACTCCCTAAACATTGAAATATATTTTTCAAATTCATATTGAGTATTCCCTATGTGTCTTTCCTGAAAGAAAGTTAGAATAACATTCTATTTCAATATTGTAAGTAATAAAAAAATCTGTTTGAAAGCTAGTATAAAAGATCCATAATTCAGGTACTGACACATTTGGGAGCCATGCCAACTGCAACCAATGCAGGGCGCATATCTTTTGTTCTAATGCTGACTAAATTTCTAAAAATCTAAAAGAATAATATCAATTTGGCAGCTATGTGCCTGGTATGACATTAGCACTATAATAGAAAAAAACACAAATAATAATTATTAATACTTTGGAAATACCAACTCATACAAAATGCAAACACTAATATTTACTTGCTTTTCACAATTCAACTAACTCTATTCGTTATATTCTACTAGGAGTTTATTTATTGTTACCTTTCTTTCAACAAATCATTAATTTGTCTACAGATGGCATTTATCCCATGCATAATGCACATTACACCATCACTCAGAAAAGGACTACAACAGCTAAAAACAATACCTCTGACTATCAGCTGCCCACCTCTGTCATTGCTAAAATCAATGAGATGCATTTACGTGAAATGAAGTAATCGTCCAGTATACTAAAGCTATAATTATGAGATGATGTTAAAAAAAAATGCCACTAAAGTGGCTTGGATCCTGAAAACACAATAAATTATGTACAACTTTTATTTATAGTGAACAAAGATTTAGTTACCAGAATAAATAGAAGCACCAGGTTTAATGTTCTCAAAGAGAAATAGGTACTAATAAAGAAAAAACCCAGAGGAATCAACTTTCTAATTATTTCCATTCTCAATTAAGCCCAGATCTTCTTTTAAACATATGCCTGCTTTTTCCTCTCTTCTTAATTGAATATATTGGAGTTTTATACACTAAATATTGATAAGTTTACTTAAGAAAACACACACACACACACAATCAACAGCATACCTGTGGCTTTTAATTGGTTAGAAAACATGAGAAATATTTTGAATTCAATTCACTTGGGAAGCTTCATTATACGTATATTCAACACAGCACAGTAAGAAATAAAAACAAAAACAATGTTTACTTTCCTATAAGCACATATTAAACCAATTATTCCAATCATACAAAGTGTAAAATAACTATGGCTATTTAGTCTTCCCTAATAATATAAAGCTTTGGAAATAATTTTTCCTAGTAAGTGAATTCCAAAATGTCAATATTTTAATTGCAAAATTTGGAATTTGTGCCATTTCACTTATTAGTTAAAACACACATCCAGCGTAAATTGTGTCTTGTAATTCACATTTTCATGATTGCTATTCAGCTAAGTATCTAAATAGACCAAACACACCTCTCATTGTAGTTATAAACATAACACATTCTTTTTCTTTTCTAAAATTCCATACAATTTAGCTTTAAAGTCACTAAAATGTTTCTATTGGAAATGTTTTCAAGTTGTCTATACTGTATCTTCTTGATTATTTTAATGCAAATAAATGCTGACTTGTATTTTAGAATATTTCAAATTTAATTTCATACTTTTTGAGTCAAGAAAATACTATTTCTTTTTTTATAAAATAAATTTAATATTCAGATAAGACAATCGATACATTTGTATTTTCATTAAGGGACTAGTAGTTTAATTCATATTAAGAAGTAGAAATTAAGTTTTGTTAGTCAGTGACAGAAAGGTACATTAATGTAATGAAGTAAAGTCCATGATCTCTTGGAAATTATTTAAAAAGATAAAATGATAAGCATACATATGTTCACCCATATGAGGTAAATCATCTCTTGTAGGAAGTTAAGTGGTCCTCCTCTGATGAAGATGCACTGTGAATGGGTAATTATTAGTGAGTTATAGAACTTTCACTCAATACCATATGCTTCAGAGAAAAAACAAAAGTTAAAATAGTATAAAGTTCTGAAGAGTACTACATTTTATTCCAAAGCCCTTGCTTATGAAAAAAAACATTTTTTTCCTCTTCAATCTAGCGCTATTGATCAGAACTGAGATTTGATATTAAAATAAATGATAACAAAGTATACACTGTACCCAAAGATAAATGCTGAGAACTATAATATAATTGCCTTCTGGAAATCAATTTTTCAATTTGGAGGCCATTGGATTTGGCTGAGCATAAAAATTCCAGTGTGATTGTTTATGTCATTCTTTGGGTAAGAATTTCATCCTAGGACTCAAGACTTGAGGTGACATTGGTACAGCCATGTGACTCTTGTTGGTTTATAGTGGTTGATTGTCTTGGAAAGCTGTAACCTTTTAAAATAAAAAAAAATAATAATGATTCTGTGAAACAGTTGGTGATATCTTTACTTCTTGCTCAACTCATAATCAATGTGCACGTGCAAATGTCATAAATCTGTAAACAAGCATTTGTGTCAGGTTCACTTAATAGTTAATAACAAAGATATTGGAATCAGATGTACCACTGGTTCCATCATGTTCTAATGGTATAACTTGGCAACCTATTTAACTTCTGTAAGCCTTCATTTAACAACCTTTAAATTTGAGATATTAAATTCTGTTCCATATGTTTGATTTTGAGAATAAAATCTTAGTGCCTTGAACACAGTGAACACCTGATAAAAGGCATTGATATCATTATTAATTAGTAATTAGTAGCAATATTAAAACATTTAGTTTGCCATATTTCTAAATTTTCCACTGTGATTACCTCTTGATTCATTCTATCATGGTATATTAAGAGAATATGAATTGAGAGACCATAAATAACTAAACCCACCAGACCTACTTTGCAGTAAGACCTTTCTTAGAAAAGTATGTGCATCAATGTTTGATTTCCCTCAAAGAGAGATAGATAGCAATAGAATTTGTTGTGTTCTTGAGAAAATGATAAATATATATAGATCCAAATGTTACCAAGTTCTTCTTAATAAATTCTGGGTTGTTTATACTGTAGGAAATAATCAAAGATTATTTATTATAACTTTTGTGAATTTCTCTGTGAAACAATAATAAATTAACATGGAGACCTGAATTAGGAAAAATAAAACTAGATTTCAACAACAACAAAGAACCAAGCCAGGGGTAAAAAGAATGTTCAAACCGAATATATGATTACCCACAATTGGCACCTTATATTGAACACCTCTTAACTAGGTCATCTATAAATAAAAAGAACTAATGAAAGTGATGTTGGCTGGTTAAATTTTTGTAGGCACAAAGATTAATTTTTAAAACATTGAAATTTAGGTAGAGTTTTCTGATCAATATCCCTAAATCTGTTTTAAGTTTTGTCATATCATGTCTATTCCAAACAAAAAACAATGATTCATTAAATAAGAAAAAGTAACTATATTGAATACATAGTGATAGCTTAATAAAAAATTCATTTTAAAAAGTTGGTCTTTGGAATTTTTATAGAAGAGAAAATATTGTTCAAAAAATGTTTTAAATTGTCATTGTTTAGTTGTTTCAAGTATTACATTACTTTTCAGGAATATAAAAAGGTTATCCAAGAAGAAGATGGAAACAAGTAGGACACTGAAAAGTGATAATATCTAATGTGATTGAATGCAGAATTTATTAAAATATATTTTCATTGAACTAATTATAACGTTATGAGGCAACTTCCAGTTTCCGCTTTGGTATGCAAAGAGCTAGCTCCCTTACAAGAAAAATCTGAACAAGATTAAAATCAATTACTTTTCTTGGACCTATCAGAGAACTAAGGTTGCAGGACAAACTGTCAGCCTAAAATCTGGAGAGATAGGCAAAACCAGAGTCACAGGTGACCTTTGCATACCTGGAGCAGAAGCCTCTAGAGTCATAAGATGGTAAAAACACTTAAATGGTAATTTTGATGAAATGCTGGAGGCTGTGAACTATCCTGAGAGTAAAAATCTCCTGAAGACCCTCATTTCTGGAAAGGATCCTCAGTGATAAGTCATGTATATAATGTGTAATCTTCATATGATGTGATGACAATAGTATTTCACCTCTGTTACCCTCAGTTTATCTGATTAATCCTCTCTGAAATAGCATGTTTGATTTTCATTTCCTGTTAACTCTTAACTGCCTTGAAAAATAAGTGCAACCACATAACTTTGCCAATTTATTCAACCTGAAGGGAAATATATGTCTAGTGTGTCTTCATAGCATTGAACTACTCAAACATTCTCTGGCAACAATTTCTTGCAATATATTGGATTTTAAAATCTTTCTGCCTCATATTTTTGTTAGTTTTAAAAATTAGTGATACAAAACAGCCAGGAATAAAGAAAACATTGAGGTTATTTAAACTGTAATCTGCTGATTTTATCCACTTCCACAGCTAATAACGGAATGCAAAAGGTTTTTTCTTCATTTGTCTTTTTCTTACTGACTGATACCACATAGATCTACATTGCTTTCTAGAGAGTTTGCAGATACCGCTTTCTTACCCCCAAGGCACAGATTTTCTTTATCCTTTGATGTCATCAAATACCAGCTGACCCTTCTGAGATTCCTCAAGAAAGCAGCCCTTACTACTTATGCAGATTCCCTTATCTTCCCATTGTCCCTTGTAACTTTTTGGCATTGTTGATTCAAAATATCACTTCTAAAATCCTAATATGCCCTACTAAGATTTATAATAATGAATATTATGCCAGGGCTTCTGGGCATACAGACTATTAAGGCCTTTAAGCCAAATTTGCAAAAATTAATGATAATCACAAATTATATTTTCCTTTATATCTTGAAGGAATCACCTATCTCTCTTCAAAGCTATCTTTTCATCACCCTCTTTCTTATTCTCCTTTTCATGCAGGTGTAGCATTAAAATTCTCTTACTTGCTACTGCAGGGACAATTCTGCATGAAAAGTTCCACTCAGGTACCAATTTCACCTTGAAAATTAAAGAATATATCTTTTGTTGCTGTGCAACTAATTCTCAGTATAGACAGTATGTTGCCAAGCAAGTCACTCACTATATGTACCAAGAAAGTGACTCACTCTATCTCTAGCTATACACCTGGAGAGATGCCTATCAGCAAGCAATGGGAGGAGAAGAGATAATTATGCTTGGTAATTCCTAAGTGTGATTTTCCTCCCTTAATTACATTCCTTTCTACCAATTTTCCCAGTAACAATGATGGGGCGGGCGGTGGGGGGGACCCTGAAATGCATAAAGGATGGTTTCTTTAAAAATAAATTATACCTATGCCACTGGAGGGAGGGAAGCCTTTATTCCCGCATGGATACATCCTTCTAAATTCCTCACAAAGTAATTAAAGCTATTACTACAGTCACATTTCTAGTTTAAATTCTGCTATCGCCAGTCCAATGTGTAAATATATGTTTATTTTAAAATGTTAAAAGATACGCTTTTAAAGTGCTGGGGAAAGATAAATATTTCACACTTCAAAGCGTAAGTCTTGAATAAGCAATTTCTTGGCATTGATTTTCAGTAAATACAAATGTTAAGAGTCCACTAATTGAAATAGAATAAGCACAAGCAAAATGAAGTAGAGTAAAGCAATTAACTAAAAGTACTGTGAATCAAATAGACTTAAGGACCAAATCTTCACTTGAGTTTAGCCATTGTTACTTTTTAACCCAATTTTTAACAAAGCATAATTTCAATATAATACATTCAATGTAACACAATTTTGTGGACCACAGAGTTTGAAATTTTTTGTATTTCAGAAATAAGGGAGAAAAACACCGCATAGCTCTATTATTACAACCAAATGGCATTCTCCCTCATTACCATCTACTTGCTAAATCTACACTATTTTTCCATTAATATACATAATGTGGACGACTTATTCACCAACATGGAATTTATTCAAATAACAAAATAGTTATAGCAACAAGACAAACAGTGTTTTATAATTTGTATACCTCTTGATCTCAAAGCGATCAAGAGCAGGGGAAGTTTACCATTTTGATGTGGTCTTTAAACAGAATGTCAAACCAAGTTCTAGCTTAAGTATTATGTGGTATGCTTGTGTCTATATGAGATAACTACTATTTAAAATTGTCCTCTGCTGAACTATGATGACATCAGGCGTATTATTGGATGATACATAATTTAATTCTAAAAACGCATTTGGTATTGTAAATAGCATCTCTCAAATTGGTCCTGCATGATTAAAATAAGTATAGCCACAGTCAAAGAAAGTCACGCTAGCAAAATAAATTCTCCCAAAGTACTTTAAAACTCATTTCAAAGTAGCAAATGATGTCTTTCACCCTTATTCCTCAGGAAGTATATAATACACAACATATCAGTGTAATGTTGACATTTCCCAGCTTAATTTGTATCACTCTAAGTATAATTAGCCAGGTATCTTTTAAAAAAATATTTTAACGCTAAACATGCTTTTCTATAGATAAAATCTATATAGATTTATATAAAATATAATCCTGTTAAGAATAGTGATAAAAAAGGCATTTCTCGGTGTGATGAACTGGGAGATTGGGATTGACATATATACACTAATATGTATAAAATGGATAACTAATAAGAACCTGCTGTATAAAAAAATAAATAAAATTAAATTTTAAAAAAGGCATTTCTCATGATTAAATGCGTTCTAGAAAACTACAGCAAACACTAACATTTTGGGTGTTTCTTCTGCCTTCTGTATGAGTTAAATAATGCAAATTAATTTCTATGCATACAGCTTTATGTAACTGAGAAATCTTAGAATCTACTTTTTACAAACTGCAGAAATTGGTAAAAGTCCAATATGTTCCAAAGTAATAATGATAAAGGGAAATTTTTTATAGCTGAAATTAATATCCTGGTGAACACATGTTAAAACATGCTAAGATGTTCTGTCTCACTCATAAATATGGAAAATTGCATACAGACATCAACGAAACACACTTTTCATATATCATTTTGGCAAAATTAAAACATATTAATAATATCCAGTGTCTGCAAGAGTGTAGGGGAAGAGCAAACACATACACACTTTGGGGTATTGTAAATGTTTTCCACTGCTTATGTCATTTGATCCTGAAAACAATCCAGTGGGGTAGGTATTAACATTATACACATTTATACAAAGGAGGAAACGATAGAGCTTGAGTATGCAACTTCCTCATAGTCACAACCAAACATCATCCTATAATGCACATCTTTATTCTTCATAGGAAGTGTTGGGGCAATAACAGAATATTACTTGCGTGCATTGAAAGTTCCTCTAACACAACAAATCATTTGTGTCCTTTAAAATTCTTCAGTTTTGTGTTTGCTTAGACAAAATGGCAGAGGCCAGAGCTGGCTATGTTATATGTAGTTAAGTCCATTCTTCAATATCTACCTACCTCTCAAATCCACTGGATGGAGTGGTAGAATTTAGTGATTAATTTTAAAGACCAACCTATGGCCTAGCCACTCACCGTTCTACTTAAACTCTGCTAGAGAAAGAGTTCCAAAGATATGTAAGCAGGAAGACTGGAAGTTGTAATCCATTTGCAGCTCTGCTATTTATTTTTTCCCTTAAAAACAGCTTTCTCTTTAGAAGAAAAATAAGGTTCCTATTCCTATACATACAACTTTAAGATAAATAACAAATGGTATTATATTTTTACTATAGATTACAACTTGAAGGTATAGTAAGGCTAAATCTCATATATTTTTTTTGTTAATTAGCTAGAAGAGTATATACAATTGAAATTTTCATTCTACATCTCCGTATGATCCAGCTAAAGATAACTTCTTTATACAGGTAATTTGAACATAAATGAGGGTAGATTGAAAGTCCATTCATTCATTCATTTATTTCTGAGGATGGTGCAATGCGTAAGAGTTTTAAAAGCTGGTTCTATTTTCTTTCTTATCTTTTGATTGCTCTTAAGGTAGAAACATAGTTTTGTTAGATTTTTGATTTAAGTATTAGTAAAAGTAAGTTAGGTCAATTAGAAAATGTACAATATCACATGGCATTTAAAATTTATTTTTAGCAAAAGGAATTATGCTTTTAATATTAAACTGTGAAACTTTAGTGAAGCCTTCTTACTTAAATTCTGCCAGTATTTCCATTGTGCAGAATTAATTACAATCATCATCTTAAAGATAAGCTAGTGATTCAAATCAAATGAATTAGTCTTATTTACCATTTTTGAAAATTATGGCTCAAACCAGGAAAAGTAAATCCTGCAAAAGAAAGGTGAAAATGTGAGTCACTTTGATTTTTTGGTTAGATTTTAATCTAAGAGACAAAGCTTAGCTTATCATCGAGTCTTCTGTTTTCCTGATTGCAATCTCATTTCACTTGCCCTTGATAAGACATGTTTGTAGTGACCTCCAGCTTGTTAAATATTCAGCAGAAAGTTTATGGACTTTCCCATAATCTTGATTAAAAGGCTTTTGGGAAACTAAATGCTGAAACAAGAACTTTATTTGAAAAGCAACTTGAGTGCTCCATGCTGATTTCAGTTTCACTAATAGTACTTATAATCAGCAGTCACTGGCATAAGATGAGGCCAGAGGTAAAATATGGAAAAGCAACCTTTCTCTTCTTATGAGTTACTGTAGTAGCAGACTAAATGAGGTATTTACAACCTGATTTAGCAAGCAGAAGAGATTTATTTTTAAACTCATGGGAGGAATGCATGAAGTGACTTACAAATTCACATTCTACAAAATAAATAGCAAGTATATATCCCACCCATATCTCTGAACACACATGCAAACAGATACTCAGGTAGGTACTCAAATACAAACAACAATTCATGATGTTTTGAACCAAAATAAATAGGAAGTTTGTAGATTTTAAAGTTGAATATCTAGATGTAAATTAATAATTCAGACTGACTTGAGTTCATATGAAACCCAGGGAAATTTCTAAGATAGGAGGAAGCTTCATTATCTCAAGACAGACAGTAATCCTCTGCCTAAATGTCTAAGTCATCTTTACCTTAAACTAGATAAAAATGGACTTGTTATATTTTACTAGTAATGTATGGTTTATCATTTCTTCAGTGTATTACTTTGTTCTGGAAGCTATTATCAGTAACTCAAAGGCATTGCAGTAAGATTTCCTGGATTTAAATGCACTATTCACCTTTAATTATAATCTATAAAAATCTAGTACATTTAGTTTTCAACCTGCTGTTTTGTTTTGTTGTTATATGTATAAAATAAGTTACTAAAGTCATTCATCATCATTATATCTCTGCCTTTGATAAATGCTTAGATTGGAAAAAGGGATCTAGAAGCTCAAAAGGAAATTTAGTTTCTATACAATGTTCAAAAAATAGAAGTGAGCACCATAGCTTGATCTTCTTAAGGTATATTTTAGCAATGATTTTTCTTTCCTTTATTTATCCTCCCTTTTAAAAATGAGCTTCCTACCCAAGGTATTTATTTCTTACATTATTTATGAGTGATATTTGTCAGGTAGGTTTTAATGTAAAACTTGCCACTAATTTTCAATGGAGTTAAAAAATAAGCAGAATAGAAAAAAAACTTACATATAATGACATTTAAAGCATTATTGGTATTTTTTTGAAAATCATATGAAATATCATTCAGTGATCATCCCTACAAGTAATGTTGACATCAGAAGTAAGCCATAATCTCAGAGAAAAAGAGACTTTGTTGTTTAATATTGAGGTATCAGAAGTCATGATAGTCTAGCTATCATTCTGTAATGCAAATTTAAAAATGGAAGATATTATATCAAACTAAAATTTCTTTACAAACTTAAAGAACCTACCATCATTTCTACTGAAAATTTCAGAGTGCTCTGGGTTTTAAACATGATGGATAGCCTAACCTGGATTAAAGTCCCAAGACTTTTAAGTACATAACTTACAAATAATCCATTAAACCAAAGTCATGACAATGGGTGCAACCTCTGTATTAGTCTTCGGATGGTAAGTATTAAGAGTATGAGAAATTGTGCTTAAAACTCTATCAAGAATTCACCATACCTTCATCATATTAATGGCCTGAGAACAAAATACAAGTACTTTGGAGCATATTGTGTTACTTTTCTTAGAAACAATATTTTAATGGATTTTAAGATATTTTAAAGTGATTTGGCTCAGGGTTATGTCAGATATGTAAAATAAGTCTTTAATGTATTATTCCCATGGGCCCTTAAGAACTTTGTGAATCAATCCAGAAATAACACAAAATACACAGCATAATTTAAAATATATATATATATATGTGTGTGTATTTGTGTTGTATAAATAGAGTACCTAATTGTTCCCAGTGAGAGCCTATGTTCACATAAGGGTATTCTTTACTTTCTCTTACCTGTACTATATCTTCCTACAAAAACATAATCATTAAACATTATTACTAGGCCTGTGCTGAATGAAGCAAGTCTTTTCATAGTATATTAAAAAAGAAAGCAGTGTGTAATTAACTTTGTCTTTAACTACATACATCCTCCCTTCCCACCCGAATGAAATCTAATGAAATAATAATCTCTTTTCACCAACCCGCAGGTGAGAGGTAAGGCTTATCATTAACCCATAAAAAGTATAAGCCCTCAGCAGGTTTACAGGGAGAAAAAGTATTTTTTATCCCAACATTTGGTTAGATGATACTTTCTCCAACCAATGAAAGAAAATACTGAAAGATGATATATATGTGTCTGCTTTGGCAAATGTCTGAAATTGTAAACACATATAAAAGAAGAAATGCAGTAAAATCAGTTGAAAAAACAATGTTAATTGTTCATCTTGTCTTTGCCTATGAAGCAATTGTGAAATTTGGTGTTAAGATCGAAGGAAAGCTGTGTGGTCAAAACATCCACAGAAAAAGCCATAAAAGCCTTAGGTATTTCTGATAAGATAGTGGGCAGCAGTGGAATGGTGTGCTTCAGGAGCCAATTCTATATGGCAGATAATAGATGTAGACTATTTATTTAACATTTCACCAACAACTACTCCCTCTACTTTTAAAGCAGCACAAAAGAGAGTGTCACCTGTATTTGTAAATAAATTAAATAGTTCATGAAAAATAACAGTTTCTTCGGATTAAGTTATGCTGTAAAATGTTAAAATGGAAAAATAAATATTTCTCAAATTCTAATGATTCTCTTTAGGTAATACTCTCTACTGCAAGCACCTTACATTTTATCAGAATTCTCTATGAAATTTTCTATCTCCCTAAATTTATACATGATTAATTCAGTACCTATGAATCATCGACAATAAACCGACATATATAGTAGAATACTTTAATGATATTTTAATAAAAATGTTTTGTTGCTGCCTGTGATCACTGAAAATATTTTCTTTATTTTCTCTAATATTTCCTAAAGTTATATCATACCTACTGGTCTACTAGAATTTCCCTTAAGGCTTAACCTGGGTAAGATATTCTCCTAGGTATTTAGCTGGTGAATTTCTGAGGTATTTAAAGTTTTCACCCTCATGTTGAAGTTATTATATTTTTAACACTGCACACTATTTTGTTAGCTAAAAAGAAAATTAAAATTCAATCCTTTGGGATGAATAACAGGTATTAGTGATAGTTATTATCCAACATTAACAAATTAAGGTAATGTAACAGAAAAAAGTAGAGAATTTTTAAATTGCCACCTAAGCAGAATATAATATTGTGTATGGGAAAATTGAACCACAAAATTATAGAGCCATTCCAAGCCTGTTATTTTACAAATATGTGACATGGGCCTAAAGAGAATAACTGACCTCTTTAAGGACACAAAGAGTTATTGACAGACTCTATATCTCAGTCCCCCTTATCCCTAACCTTGTTCTTTCCATGTCTATACAAGTAGACATGTATCTATTAATTTGATAACAAAATTATTCTTTCCTTCAAAAACAGGAAGGAGTAACTGAAAGAGGACACTAAGGATTAATTCATGTATCCATCTAAGGGCCATTTACTTTTCCATGCAAATGAGTATTTCCCTTAAAAGCCATTTCTATATTTGCTTAAGGACGTAGATTCAAGAAAGAAGAGAAAGAATATGAATGAAGCATTATCATTTGATCTACAGTAATTTGTCAAAACGGCAAATCATTGCTTCAATAACTTTCATGCATGCCTAACACTGTCTTCATTAGATAATTATTCATTATAAATCAGCACAAACTGAAGTCTTGATAGGGCATTCAGTGTTCCAGATATACAGAAGTTTCTTTACTTATATCAAGATAAAATACTTTAAAAGAAATTTCATTGATTAAAAACGTATTTTTGTGCTCACCTATGACTTTTTTTTTAAGAAATAACATTTTGCCATGGGTTTACTTGCAATAAATCACCTTAAAATATTCCAATAAAATGGCTTGGTCTCATATAATACAGGCATTGCACAGAGCATTTAAGAAACATGATTTGCAATGAAATGCTTTTGTAATGGAGCAAAAACATGGGGCTGCCATATTCATGCAATAAAAACATAATGTTAAAGATGGTTTATGTCTCTGAAAATGGTGGGAAGTTATAAAAATGGAAAGTATTCTTTTTATTTCTTCCTGCTCAGAGTAAGTTAGTTTGCTTTATCTTCAGTATGTTCAATCCTCACCCTGGGGAGGAATACTTATTTGCACTTATGCCTATGGAGTGTGAGGGTAAGCCTGATTTACAAATCAGCAGTAACATATTCTCCATTTACCCCTTCTAACATATCAATCCACCCACTTACAAAGAAGAGTATACACTCTGTAAATTTCAACATGAACATTTTACTTTTGACTGTATGATTATTATTGCTGCTGCTGCTGCTATTGTTGATAGGATCCTAAACTATTCATTTCTGGGAAAAGCTCTAATAGTTAATTTGAAAATTCTAAAACAATTTGAAATAAAATCATTAATATATTTTAAACTCTGTGAAGGTTTAATTCAAATAAGTCAAAATATTGAATAGAATTTATCTGTCTTTGATTCCTACCGTGGAATAGAAAAAGCCATATACCATGAGAGATGAAAAGACATCTGCCTACAATTTCCCTCAGCATCTATATTCAGAAAGCATCATGCATACTAAAAACACAGACTTCCCTTCATTTTATGTCCATTAGACTCGAGGCATACAGCCTCCTAAAACAAACTAGGAGGCGGAGAGTACGGAGAAAGATTGCAAAGAAAATGAATGATAATAATAAAACACGATGCAAGAACAAATAATCAGTCAATAATTCTTCACTCTTTCGAACTAAACTAGGATATATTAGTGAGCAATGAGATAAAGAAAGAAATAAAACTCACACATAATCAGCAGTTACTCAAAGTTCCTATCAGAGAATATATCCACATTGAATTGCTAAGCAAATATGCCTTCTCAAAACTATTAGGACTTTAACAACAGGACATTTCCTTTTTATGATTCAATAGGCATACACAAAAAGCAGACTCTTCTGGATACATGCAAAAGTAGTCAAATGAAACAGTCCAGCACCCCACATTCAATAGGAAACTTATCTGTCTCTTTGCATTTACTTTTTGTCACTTTCTCGACTTCTTTATTCATCTTCCCCATTCTGATAATAGTTCACAGAAATCAGACCATCAACGCGAGCAATGATCCAGAAGGATTCTTAATCAGCTTGTGTGTAATGGGAAGCTTAATGACTTCACATGCATATAAGATGTTTGCTGAGTCGATTAGTTGACTGTGCAGCTAGCGCTCTACTTTGCTAATGCCCTCTCTGCCCTGTTGTTATGATAAGTTTCCCAGAAATAGAGAGCCTGTATATAGCTGCACACCTAGAATAAAAAGAGCATTTATCCTCACCTAGATGACATGGTGACATATAAATAGAATGTATTGTTTTTCAAATTGGAATTGTCAAAAAAATAAGATGTGTGCACTTGTCTGTGCATGTGTGTGTGTGTACCTATGTGTGTATGAAGAGACAGTAAGGAAAGACAATCTTTTGGTTGAAGAACCAAGTGAGTATATACTAACACTTCAAAACTATCTAGAAGGCTTTTCTACACTTCGGTACAAGATTTATCCCAAAGTGTATACAATATAAACTCCAATACAGTAAATTTTGATGTTTCTTAAAATATAACAGAACCTCCACTGAGGCTTTATCACAGATCATCATGAGTTATTTTAATGCTTTAACTCATCATGGCTAATTGTTGCACTGCTCTCCCTCATCTCTATTTTGGTCAGCTACTCAACACACTTGTTAGAACTTTGCTAATCAAAGTGAGGTTCCCAGACTAGCAGGATCGACATTGCCTGGGGGCTTGTTAGAAATGCAGAACCTCAGTTTCCCACACCAGACTACTGTGTCTACATTTTAACAAGATCTCCAGGTGGTGTGTGTGCATGAAACTTTGGAAAGTACTGTGTGAGAATATGCATTATCCCAAGAAAAAATCCTGTAAAATACTTTAAGTATATGTATATACTCAGATACATGTGCACACACTCCTTTAATACAACAATGCTGTGAGACAGCTGTCATCATTGCCATTTTAAAAATGAGGAAAACTGAGTCACAGGGAACTTAAATTTCTTGTCAAATGTCATATCGCTAGTGAGTTGCAGGACTGAGTCTAACCAAGTAGCCTGGCCCCATCCCATTAGAATGCTTCTCTTCATAACTAATTATTTAATCATACATATTACAATAGCAACTAGGCTCACTTGTAGACGTGAGACTAAAACAGAAATGGGAGAAGACAAAACACATCTGCACTTCATCTTAATGTATTTTTTTAATCTTCTGAGAGTTAAAATTCTTCAATTTCGGGGAAAAAAAAAACCTATCTGGGAGTGGGCAAACAAAGAAAATCAATGTCTTTTAAAATCAAAGTCTCTTAAGGTCTTAGCTTGAATTTGCTCCAATATTTCTTCCTTTTTGCAAAAATAGTATTGCTGAAACAGCTCAGAAAACTCAGTTTAAAATGTGTGATTAATTTTACCTATGCAGTGGTCTCTCACTCTCTGTCCTAAAAGCAATCTGCTTTTTTCCTATATTGAGTGATAATGTATAGACAGATTCACTTCAGACTATTGGGTATTATGGGACCTTTCTAGATGAAAGGTTTTTTTACTTAGCCACAGTTCATATCCTTTGAAACCCTGAGGGGATATTTCAAAGAGTTACATGGGTATTGAATTGGGTTCAGTGTGTTTAAGATCTTTCCTCATGATATTTGGATTTCAGATATTATATTTTGGAAGCTAAGCTGTTCTGCAAAAAGGTAATGGCTAGTTCTTTCAGAAGGGAAGTCTTAATAGTTCAATATGATGGGACTTTTAATTGGAATTTCAATATTTGGATTTACTTCTGGTTGAATCCCCAAATTCCAATTTTCTACTTGAATAAAAACAGATACCTGCGTGAAGTTTTTGATATATCCTGTTCTCCTGTCCAATTCAACTCTGAATCAGCGCTGGAGAAGAGGACAAAACATTAGAAAACATTAGTATTGCAATGTTTGCAATAGTTCTAAACTTGTAAAACTACATTTTATAGAAAATGATCTCTAGGAAAAAACAAACAGAAACAGCTCAATAAAAAGCATGATAATCAAACAATTGAAAAGGCCTTTGGTGCATTCATATTTCAAAAACATCTCAGATGAGTACCGCATCCTTGTAACTAGAGTTTGAATTAAGCAAAGAATCCCTGAATTTCTTGTTAATATTTAACTTAGTCATATAATTTGCTAAAGATTAATTTGCTACATTCTTTAAAATGACTTAGACAACATGTACGTGCCTCTGTAAAATTGGCTTCTCCTTCAAATCAAAGCCAAGAAGTATTTATGCATTATGAGAACACACGTTTTGCAAAGAGATAAGCAGGGTGTAGTTGAATAGAACCATCAATTAAGAAAGAATTGTGCAATTCAGTTTTGGATTAATTTCCATACATAGATCTACATGTAAGTAAATCTGATCTGACCCCAACCCTGGAAAACTAGGCCATTAAAACAAAAATGATAATGTGCTAGTGAGCCTTGTGCTACACTGCTGATGAGCCAAAGAATAGGAGTAGAATATCAAAAAGCCAAATGAAAATCATCATTTTTTTACATGCTTAGATAATTTTGAGCTGTAAAAATAATGCTATTTGTAAGACCAAAAAGTATTTTCTCAAAATATTTTTTTTGACTTCAACGTGACTTTCTCAATCCAGAGGATTAACTTCCATGTCATCAATTTAGTATAAATAAAAGCAAACATACTTTCTAGGTAAGACAAACTTCTTCACATAATTTAAAAGTTTGAGCAGAGTACAGCTGCTTTATAGCTCTAAAAGTTATTACTCTTTTATCTCCAGTTCTGATCAGTGTCCATAAAAGACTATTATAATGTTTTCTCCAAATATTTTTACTATACGGCACACTATTAACTCAGTCGACTTGAGTCTATCAAAATCACTTCCTTGTTAATTATAACTTCAACATTCTGCTAGGAAATTGAAGTAGGATAGAATGATAGGAATTTCAGAATAGAGGAAGAGTTGAGTTTTCAGCAGAAAGGATGAGGGATATGTTCACATATTCATTCTGTTTCACCCCCCTGAGATTCTTTTTACGTACTTTTCACCCTATTCAGAGGAAATTAACCTTGTACAATTCATTTTTAATCCCAATTTGCTCTGTAAGTAGTATGCACACACACATGCGCACACACACACACACACAATCAAAAATTTATGTATGTTAGATAATCATAGTAAAGATTAGCTAGCTTTCCTGACATAGCAATCATTAAGATTCAGCATGTTTGCAATTTTCCCTATAAAACTTTCATTGGTTAGCACTAATAGTAATTTTAGAAATGATCAGTCCATATTGCTCAATTGCCTTTCAGTTGCATAAGATGCTAAATGGGAACCATTTTAAAATTTTAATACAAGGCCTCATCACATATATAAAAAAATTTCCATATGGATATATTATAACATTCCCCTTGAGGGATGGTAAGTATTTAAATTTTATATTTGTCTATTCTCAACAAGTTGCTTCATTTAAATTACAAAAAGTAGTTGCTTACCAACATTAGTGACTCTTTTAGTTTAGAACATGATAAACATTAAATCTTGGTTTAGGACATTAAGCTATTGCTTAAAAGGCTTAAATCTCAGTTCTCTCATTTGCATAATGAAGGAGTTGGACTAAATGGCATTAAGGTCCCTTAGAGCTCTGAAATTCAAAGACTATATAAATGGCAACATCTGAACATGTACATTTTGTGATTTTAATAGTTACAAAATTATGACCCTAAAAGGGACATTAGAGATCAGTATAATCCCCTTATTTTTTAGCTAAGGAAAAGAAGATTCAGTAAGGTTAAAATGCCTGTCCAAGGTCACCTAGCTAGTTAATTGCAGTGCCTGAATTAGAACCCTATAATATGCAAAATGATGGCCTAAACAAGTTGATGTGCTGTGGTCTGTGGTAAAAATATTTCATGAATAGTGATTACAAAATGAAATATTACAATAAAACTATTAGTCAACATCCAAATTTTTAAAAGTATGATTTACATAGATACCTCAAAGTAATATTTAAAATCATCTGTTTTCTCATAGCTTTTGAGAACTATACATATTACAGGAGAAGAAATTTCTGACAAAAAAAATATACTTTTAAAGGCTAATTTCATATATACTACTTAGAAGAACTTTTTTATGTAACCTACACATTTTTTCCAATATAAGACTGATAAAGTGCCAGATGATCATGTGCTTTATTTTTATTTTAGTGGAACTGGGACAAAAATTACTAAGATTATTGATTAAAATGGGGAAAAAATTGGTTCAGCAAACACTGTCACTTCTATTCTCTACTGGGAATCTTCAACGTTTGATAAAGATGTAAATTAGCAAATTGCAGAAATCATGGTAAGATAGATCGTCTATAATTATTCATTATTTAATGATTTCCTTGATATACTTACTAGTTGTTGAGTGTTCTGTTGATGCAAGCAGTTATGAGAGTTGCAAGTTACTGTACAATTTAAAAGTGTCATGGGGACAAAATATATTGCTATAATGCTTCTCATTCATTAAAATTTATAAATTATTTTAAGACAAGAAATTGGTATATGGCTAACACTACTAAATAGTCCAAGTCACCCAAAAGTTGCATCTTGCATGACTGATTGTATTATCTTTCAAAGAACTACAAAAAAGAACACATGGCAAACATTCTTGTCTTATAGGCAAAGTGAGAAGTAAGAGTAAGATAAAAGAAGCAGAAGAAAGACAGAAGAAGGTCATAAAAAGAACTGCCTCATGGCTCATAAATAATAGAAATATAAATGTCAAATGAACTTTATTATGTGGTGTAGGTAGCCTAATAAAAATTTAGACACATAGGAAGGCTTATTGTGAAGAGAAGGCCACCTCTTCTCTGCCACTGAAGGTGGTTTTTCAAGCTTACTGACATTCTAGACCTTATGGCATTGGCTTTCAATTGGCAGCTTGTGCCAAGCTCCTAGTGCTTGTCATTTTCAAACAGAAAAGACAAGATAAGAGATTGCTTTACTTAGAGTGGCCTGCTTTTGACTGATAAACCTCTATCTAATCCATATTAGATTTAAGATACTAAAGATACACTCATCTTAAAGGCTGTCACCCAAATGGAATCCTGTAAATGTCTTCAAGTTTCCAACTTCAGAGGTATACTTTTCATCTTGATCCATGACTTTTGTGACTCTTTTTTTTTTTTTTTTTTTAGATTATCTCTAGTATAAATCCTTCATTGCCTTCACAAAGCCTAGATACTCCAAATGAGATGTCATTTTTCGATTGGTTTGTATGGTGATTGCATTTCCTGTATAGGAAAGTTAGATATGATAGGATGGTGCAGTAAGATTTGTTTCACCCATTTTCTTATTAAGATATATATTTTAACTTTCCTAATTATGCAAAGAAAAAAATTGACTTTTCGAAAGCATGTCAATTTAAGTGATAAAATTAATACAAATTACAGAGCATCTGCCACTAGATCACTGTTTATATCTGCCTAAGCTCATTTAATATACAACTACTATCAAGTGTGTCTTATTCGTTCCCAAGCAATGGCAGACAGCTGAACTCTTGGGTGGAACCACTCTTTCTAATCTACTTATATACACTATTATTTATATAACACACCAGGGACTAAAATAAGCTGGTAGGCACAGACAGTATTCATGACTGCAATGATTTTCCTGTGAGAATGAATAAAAGTGACTTCTTTGATATTATTGTTAGCTTAAAAAAATATTACTCTATGTGAAGGATTTTTTTTTATTTCAATAGATGGATAAAGCTGAATGTTGTTGTCTATTGTCAAGACAATGAAAATTAGCAGACATTTGTCTTATACCTTCAGAATCCAGGTGCACTGAGCTCAGTCCCTTTCTCCAGGTGGGACAGAACAAATAGAATTGATAGTTGATAATGTCACTCCTTAGAAATACTGATTGATTTATCTTTCAAAATCCGTGACTTCAGGTTTGTTGAGCTGATTCAAATTATTTATTTATTTTACTTTTCCCTCCCTGGACTGACACTACTATACAGGCTAAGAATAAACACAGTTTAGGAAACTATCTTTCAAATACATAGCCAGCTGAGACAGAATTGGCCTGGGTGGATAATTAACCTTTAAAAGGAGCATAACTTTTCTTTCTTAGTTTGAATGCATTTCCTGTTTGTTTCACATAACAATATTAATAAAATGATGCCATTCACTTTTCTTTCTGTTGTGGTATGGGAATTGATGTGTAGCTTTGCTCAAAAATGCATTTAAAACAATATTGGAGGATTTAAGAAGTCAAATTTGGCAACAAAAGTACCTAATTAACATTTATATGGGTAACATTTGCTGAATTATAGATTTAGATGATTTTCTGTGACATCTTTTGGAAAAGTAATGGCTACTGTCCCCTTAAATATATGTACCATTATTATTCTTCTTTCTAACAAACTGAATGGTATTTTCTCATTGAATTTTTCAGATGAATAATTAACACAATACTAATATATCAAATTTGCCTGAAAAAATGTTTGGGTAGTTTTATTTTTCCTTTAGCTAACTGACTCCTAATGTTCTTAATTATGAAGGGCTGGGATTTAATGATCCATTGTTAGGTAAGTCATAGTTTCATAGTATTACAGTTTTTGTCGTTGTTGTTGTTTTACCCAATTTCTACATTTAGAATTAGATATTCAACTAATCAAACATTCAACTAATAATTACCGTGGTGTTATTCATGTCAACAGTCTCGGCAGAACAAGACAAAATTTGGCATTTCTCTGAGCAGTACTCTAGTCAGTCAAATTGGTCTCCCACTTTCTATACCAATTAATTAGATTACTTGTAGAGGATCAATCAAAACGTGTTGCCAGGAAAAGATGAATTATTCCCTTTTTTGTGAATTAATTAGTACAATGTTAGAGTGCTTAGCAAACCTGATCTAGTGAAAGAAAAATGAATGTCAAAGAGATGTGTTAACCTGAGATATACTCTAGCAGAGAGATTTATCATTTTTAAATTAATGAAAAAATATATTCCTCTTTACTTTAAATGTAGAACTTCTTTAGCCCTAAATGCTCTTGGAATTCTATTTTTTTTTCTTTTGCATCACAGAAATGAGTAAAGTAAAAGAAAAACATTACAAAACATTTTTTTAAACGTTGATGAAATTTTACATGTATTTTATTACTTTAAATTCAAATTTTAGCCAATAGACCAACTATAACATTTTCAGAGAGAGTGACTTCGTGTGTGAAATGACCACATCCAATGAAGAGGTTTCAAAAAATGCAGATGATGTAATTTTGCAGTTGACAATCATTAAAGCACAGATTAAACAAAGTATTTTTTCCCCTTCATTTAGGAGGATTTTCTCTGAAAATGAACTGTTACAGCTGGTAACCTGAAGACTGACTTGAACCTCTTTAGCAACTTTCTTTTCACCATTTCTCTTCCAAAGAAACATGGATGTTATCTATGATCAGTCAAATTATAATATGCCAGCAGATCAACAGAAATTTAGAAGTAGTTACTCTTTTCACTCCAACTCGCCCATAGTGAGAGAGTAGCACTGCATTCTCTATTTAAGGGGAAAAAAAACCCACACACATTCTAACTTCATGTGTATGAACTATTCAGAAATCTCTGAAGTTTAACATGGCAAACCTTCGCTAGTATTTCCATGTGTCTCAGAACTTATTCTGAATTATAATATCAGAGCAGTGTTTTACAAAAGAAAGTTAGAAAGTATTTTTAAGTCTTCTCTTCATAAATTATATTTTACTTGATGCTACTTGTAAATAAATATATATATGAACATAGGGCCATATGTAATTTAGTGTGTTTAGAGTAGTCCCAAGAGGACCACACTGTCCTCAGATCTGTCAATTAATACTATATCTTCATTTATAAAATTCTCAGCAGTACACATTCATACTCTGTTGTCTGCTAGGGCCACAGTCTTGCGTGTCTCCACAAGATTCTTTGAAAATGCAAAGACATAACCTGTTACAGTATTCACAGTAACCCAGAAGCAAGCAATAATACTATTTATGAGCTGGATTTCTGTTTGTTTATGTTTTCACCTAATTAAGCTAGCTTCAAAGAGCAGGGTCCGTTTGAAATGGTACACATAATTTGATGGGGTTATGACGGGAGGAAAGCTCTGGGACATAGGCTGTTAGCCAAGGAAGAAAAAACTGCTTAGAATGGCATTCAGCGACCCTCATACCAAAGGCTAAAGTCAGGAGATGGCAATTGTGAAATTTAAAAATTCAAAAAGCCTTCAAATGGAATGAGACCGAATGTTTTATTAAACTTGTCTCCTGAAAGAGAAATAATTGGACTGAGTTTGCTTGTTTCTTCTTTATCTTAAAAAGGAAAGTTAATATTCTTGGCAAAAGACTCAGGAGAATAGATCGCATAATTTCTTCACCTAATCAGCAGATTTGTATCAACCTGGGAACTATATTTTAAACTAGTATTAATAAATCCCTCTAGCAAATTTTGGAGAAAATCTTATTCATAAAAGTTATATTTCTATCTGTTTTTGTGAACTTACAAAGAATATTCAGAACTATATACTATTTTGGGCAATTCATTAGCAGAAAAGAAAGCAGATTGAGGATGTAATGCATTTCAAAATATGAAATGAGAACTGCATAAATTAATTCTATTGCTTAAGGACAGCATTTATTTCCTCTAATGGTTTACATTCTTATTTGTAGTGGTACTGACTAACACTGCACATTATATTGGCATCTGCTCCATATCACAAAACCCATTATTATGTACTATTTCAGAGCTATAGAGCTTCTTTTTGAACAATCAGAGCACCTTATCATCTGTAGTAGCCTAAAGAGATTATTTTGCTATGGCAAATTTTGCATCAGCTATTTTTTTCCTTTTTAATCAAAACAAAACACACATGTATATGTTAAAAATCCCACTAGCATGCCATATTAAGATAATAGAACTTTATTTAAAGTGAAATATTGTGCTTCTGCCCTTGTTTTAAGGTCCTTTATTGTCCAAAATGGACAAAAATCTCTTGGGACATGGTTTAGATGGAAGTTTCTGGTTCCGAGGTAGAGTAGGTAGCTAATATGACTCATAGTAAAAATAAACTTTAAACATTAACCCATAAATATTGTTAGGCTTATACAGAAATGGATATTCATTTTTAATTATCTCTACCTTTGCATAAGTTTATTATAATAACTAATAGCAAAAATGTATTATTTGTATTACCATTATTACTGCCTACAGCCATCCCAATTTTAAAATAAAACATAATTAATAAAGAACTTCATTAACTTGAAATTTGTCATTGCTTCATCCTGTAGGGTAATTATGAACAAAATATTTAGTAGTCAAAATTACAGTGTCAATATGATTAGAGAAATGTTTAGTCCCTGGTAGAAACAAGCTTTAAAAATAAAGCTCTTACATTGTTACTAACACTTGCACTTTTTTTATAGAAATACAGTTGATTTACAGTATTATATTAGTTTCAGGTATATACTTGCACTCTTAACTACTAATAAAATGAGGTCCTGTAAAGAACTCTGCATTTGAATATTTTTAAGCAATTGCTTATTAATAGATACAATTGAGATAAATAAAGCTGTATTTGATTTTAAGTGTTTTATAATAGATTCTAACCCATACCAATTCTGCCCCTATTACTATCAATAATATACCATCTTAGTCTCATTCAGCTTGAAAATTTATTTCAGGGTTAGATCCACACTGTGGATGCTTACTTTGAGTTTATTCTTTAATTGTTGCTATACCATCCTCTAAGAAAAGGGTTTAATAACACATGTCATACGCAAAGGAATCAATTCTCTCTAGTTTATAAAAATGATGCTTATTTCATCTATATATTTCTATCTGTTAACAAGGCAGTGATAGGCCTACAATTACAATAATAATTTATGAAGTAAAAAAGAACAAAGATACCTTTGCTTAATGCATATTTGTTACTTATTACCATATTCTTATTAGAAATTGGCTCTGAGTTCATTATAGCAGAAGATATAGTCACAGCCATGTATTTCTACCAGAAGTCACTATATCATGTTATACATAAGTAAATGAAAGGTAGATTAGTATTACATATTATGGAAGAATTTTTCATCCTCAGAATGAATGCTGATAAATTGTTTTAAGTATAAAATTAAATAAAGAGATAGATGTTTAGGACTTTCTGAATTTGGTGTCTAAAACGTCTCTAAAATGTTTATATTGAAAACACCTTTAATATCCAGTGTCTACTTTTGTAGAGAGAAAAATTTTGTTATGCTGTCATTGGTTCTGTATGCTTAGTCTTAGATTACATTCTGATCTTTAACCAATACATTTCCCTTATTTTTTTGAGTTTAGAAAATAGGGATTAAAATACAATGATGGGGAAGCCATTTTGTTCTCAAAACTAGAGGTTTATTTAAATTATATATCCATACAATCCATAATGCTCAAAATACCTTACAAAATTTCTATTTTATATTTATTTTATATGTTACGTGGTCCCATTTTTCTTCTTTTTTTATACCTATGACTCTTCTCTATCACATATATGGTATGCTCTTTTGGACCTACACAGCTTTATGTATATAAAACATATCTGAGGCAAATTATGATTCTTCAAATACAAGAATCTTCTGAGATATGTATAATCTTACCAAATTTTGTATTTCCCAAAATTATGAGGAAGTAGTGATGTTCAAGATACATGTTCAAGATAATAAATTTAATGAGCTCTATTTAGTATCAACTTCATGATCCTTTTCAAGAGTTCAACATCTTTGGATTGTGCAAAATATAGCCTTTAATACCTTCAGTCTGGAGACCAAATCTAAATGTTTTTCTAAAGAGTAACATGGCTTAAGGCATGTGGTTTCAATACATTATTGAAAACCTCAGACCAATTCTTCTACCTTGGAGTCGGGATCTCTTATTTCCTCAAAAAAGAATTAATTGTCTATGATTCTTATCTCTATTAAAAATTAAAAATAAAATCTAGAAAATACTTTATATGAATTATAAAAATATTTTATCTGTACAGAAATAAATGAATAAAATAAACTGGCTGATTATATACATATAAATACATATGTATGTTTAGGTAAATGGAAAACTCTATCTATGCCTAAACAAAATGACTATTAAAATTTCATAGTAAATTTCAAAGTAGATGTGATCACATATTTCAAAAATGATAAACTGCTGCATATATGCCTTCCACCTAATTCTGTGTTTTTACCTTTTGAAAATGTGTTATTAACATAATTAAATGGCCAATGTTATTATGGCTACAGTTGTTTGACTTTCTAACACAGTAAGCCCATTTATACTGCAGGACTAGAGAGGTGTCACTTACTGGATTCAGGATCAGAGTTGCCATCCCCTTCAGTGCGGTTGTTGGGTGCAGCATGATCAAAGTACTCCTCCTGAGGATAGCCAAGGGGCAGGGCATGGGATGTGCTGGGAAGGCTGCCTGTATCATGGTCCCCTAGTCCACCATCACTGCTGCTTTCCTGAGAGCCTTCTGGTAGGTGAAATGTGACACGCCGCTGGGACTGAAAAAGACAGAAAATTACAGGGTTTCAGCTATGATCTGAATAATTGCTTAATACATCCAATTGAGAAAATGTATTATTTCAGCTATCTAGTGAAGTCACTTTAATATTATCTTGAGTTGTGAACGATTTCAGGCTTTTGTGAACAGTCAGCTCTGTGTTCAAACCTGCTTTACCTGGCAGCAGAATTGCTTTTATTATATTTTTTAACAGGGCACATCCAGTTGCAGAATAAAAGTTAACTTGTTCTAAAGCAAGAGGCTGTCACCCATATTGACATTTGAGCACATTGGATATTCTGATCATCATTTGAACATGGATTTATTTAACTATAATTTTACAAGATTTCATTTTTTGAATAATAAGCTTGAATAAATGTAATGAAATTTTACTGTTATATCTGTAAGATTCTGGTGGGCAGAAACAGTAAATAATAATACAAATTTATTCAATCATGTAGGCTTATAAATTACAAATCATCTTTTCAAAGAATCTTAGGGGCAAGATTTTGAATTGGAATTCATTTAAATAGATTCTACACTCTAAAAAATAAAAATAATTACTTGGTATGGATAACAGTTGATAATTATAAAAGCAAACTATAGGGATCATCTCTGATAGTAATTATAGCAGAATATAAAAAACTTATACATGCCAACATATAAAGATGAAGGATTTGGTTCATGACATCCAATAGTGTGGTAACTCCACCAGATGTAGCAGTAATTTTGTTTGTGGTATTGCTACATGTAGTAGCTAGTCTCTGAAGATAGCCCTGACAATGGACCTCACGTCTCGGTATTCAGACCCTTATGTAGTCTTCTACCACAATGAATATGGAGAGGCCCTGTGTAACCAAATCTCACAGTTTCTGCCTTGCTCCCTTAGAATACTCATTCAGGAAAAACAGCTGAGTTGAAAGTAGTCTGACTACTTGGAGACTGCCATACTGTGAGGAAGCTCAAGCTTCCCATGTGGAAAAACTCCACAAAAAGAAAGTACAATACAATACCCAGAGAGGCCCAGCTGCTCCAACCACTCGAGATCAGGTGCTAAATATGTATGTAAAGAATCCATTCTGGACATTATAGCTTATGGCCTCCTTTGAGCCATCCATCCCAGCCATCTCCAGATATTTGAGCCATTCCATTTGAGATACCAATCACTGTAGAGCAGAGATAGCAATCTCTGCTGTGCACTACCTAAATTCCTGACCTAAAAAATGTTAAGTACACTTGATTTTTGTTTTATGCTCCAAAGATTAAGGATAGTTTGCTATGTAACAATAGACCAACCAAAACATTTAACTATTAGTAGCATGAAAGATGCAATTTAGAGATAATTATTTAAGAAATTTATACATATCAAAGGGTACATGTAATTAGGTACTAGAAATTTCCATGACAGAGTGCATATACTTTCATAAGTTCAGGCTTGACAGTCAGCCATTCCTTCAGATGTTGATATTGTTATAGACTGTATGTTTGTGTCCTCTCAAAATTCATATGTTGAAACCTAATCCCCAGCATAATAGCATTTGGAGGTGGGGTCTTTGGGAAGTGATTAGGTTATGAGGATGGAACCCTCATTAATGGGATTAGTGTCCTTATAAAAGCAGCCCAAGAGACCTCCTTCTCCCCTTCTGCCATGTGAGGACACAGTGAGCTAATTTTGTCAGTCCAGCAAAGCTGCATTTGACTGTTCTCTCTCTAAGAAGCCATAAGCTCATTTAGTTATAGGTTAAACCTCATTTAATTCCAAAAATTATTTATAGTTGTGAATATATTTTCAGCCACTTCAAGTAAGATATAAGCATTTATGCTCACAAACCTTTTAAAAATTCAAGAACTGGAAAAACAGGATTTTAAAATGCCTGAAACATTATATTGTAGACATTTATCAACAGTCAGTTATTGTATGTAACTTAAAGTCAAAATAATACTTAACACATAAATTTAAAAGTCATTGTATATAAAATAAGCCAGTTAAGCATGGGATTAATTTACAGTTGTTCCACCACAATGCATAACTGTTAAGAGGTATTTTAATTTTCTATTAAGACATAAGTCAGATATTTCAAGTATTTTTATCATTCAGCTTTAGTATCAGTATTATCAGCTTTATCGTTCAGTATTAGACCTAGATAATAGAATCTATATATAGGAAAATAATTACTGCTGACAAAAATAAATGAATCTAGAATTTAACATGTGCTAGTTAAGCATGGAGTCATATACCCTAACAGAGTTAAAATTGCCAGTGAATAGAAGGTAAAGTTCTATCAAATGATAGAAGTAGGGGCTATATATATATTACTTCCAGATGTAAGAGAAATGGAGTTTTGTGTTCAATTGCTTATCTACACAGAAAAGAAGAAGGCAATTTAAGTCAAAAAGATATCCCATCCTATGACACCTGTAACTAGTAACAACTAAAATTCTTTGCAAAGGAATGCCTTAGAGTGAATCTGTAATTAGCCAGGTCACGTATTGACCCCCAACTCTCCTGATACTCATAAATTGAATCCCCTTAAGGGTACATAAGAGGGAATAAATGGGTTGGTAAGGACTCCCTTTAGTGAACACAACTGTTTTTTGTCCCTTCCTGAATGCCCATAAAACACCACAAGCACCAGCATCCTATTCCTGAAATGCAGTTCTTATATGTGACATTATTACATATACACCTTTGAGATTTCAAACAGTCATATTAATAAACTCTCATGTCTATATTAACTTTAACAAATATCGGAATGCTTTAAGTGGAAACCAAGGTATGTTGTTTCGTCATTAATGGCTCTATATCATTTTAAAATAGTCTGAAGTTCAACTGCATACTGAGGATTTGATTTCTTTCTCAATTCACAGTTTCAAAGTTTACAGTCTAAAGCATTTTTTTTTACCTATTTCTATAATCCATAGAAGGCATTCAAATATCATTGATTAAATGTAATATTCTATTTCTTTATTCAGTGAATTCACAAGAGGCTATTTATTGTCACATGGGTGATTAACTAGGTTGTCCATCATTTTATAAAATCTCCATGAAATAGTTCCTTAGGTGAAATAGTTAGAATTTAATTTTTAAGGAATTGTTTCAAAAGGCTTCTGAAAATTTAATTTTTAATGGGAAAAGAACAGCTAACTATTTTTTCCTAGGGTTACTTTAATGATTCCTACTTAAGCTTGCATTTTGCAATTTGTGACACTTCTAGATAGAACTGAACATAAAATAATTATATGAACTTAACAATTTATGAATCCTTTGTAGTAAATTTTGGCAATCTGGTTTAACTCATTTGCCCTTTACTTTTTAACGGATGAATCCTTAATCTCTGATGGCACTTTTCTGCTCAGATTCATAATACGGAGGTATTCAAAATACAGAGGTATTTTTCTTACCCAGTATATTTAGAAATATTAACTATTTCATGAAAATCATTCCTTATGTCTCTCAAAGAGAAGACTAAATAATTTCCTTTTTTCAAGTGTTGACGATGATTACTGTGCAATATAAAAGAGCTATTACGTTAATGACCATGTCATAATTTGTCTGTCTGCTACTCTTCTAGGAAGCTGTGGCATTCAAATTAAAGCAATCTATTGATTGCAATGGTGACTTTACGGGATGGAAACAAATCCTGGATTATTCATGAATAAATGTCTGTACTGAAAGGCTAGTTATTTTTCTGCCAGTAAGAGAAAAATCGACAGAGAGCCTCTCCCTATAATCTACATGCCTTCTTTTTAGCTCAAATCAATCAAAATTCCAAAATATGTGAATGCTCAGAAATAATATTGGTGTCACCTAGATGAATCATTTACAGGCAAACTATCAAATTCCCAACATTCTTGTGTCCATTATACCTCATGAAGGCATAATTCCATACTAAATATCAGGTGAATATTGTTACATTTCCATAACATGATGTAAGTGGCATTTTAGAAAGGTTAATCTGGCAGCAAAGAGGCTGCATACAGATAGGCCAGCCTGTGAATCTCATTATTGAATGCTTGAGTATCATGTTCTAGAGGGCTCATTAGAATTACCTGTCAAAGTTTTCAAACTAATCATACATCCTTTCATTCCCCCTGACTCCAATTCTAATATACCTTGACCCAGTCTACCTTAGATTCACTGCCAACACCAGGAACTCTGATTAGAAAGGGTAATCATAGGTAGGGTTATTATTTTTTAAAGATTGCCATATGCAAGAGTGTTTTTGATTCATATATAAAACATTCTTGATATCAAACTAACACATTTTAAGCTTCTGGGTCCTGTCTCTTTGCAAAAGAATTTATAATTACTCAATATATTATAAAGTTAAATGTGAAAATAGTTAGAAATTCAACTTGAAATTTTCACCAGCATTACATGGTCAGCACATATATCCCACTTGCAGCTCATAATTCCCAGTGTAAAAACTCCCGGATGGCATATTTTATAGTAGTCCTTCACTATTTGACCCTATACTTGTAGTCATAAAACCTCCTATGTTTCCAACTCAAGTCATCTTGCAGGACATATCAGTTCACCTGATTGTTTTTTCAGGGTTCCATTTCATAAAATTTGAAAGGTCTGTATAATTTCTCATTTTCCCTTTCACTTTATGTTCCTGAAATGTTTACCCTTCAAGGCTTTTATTTTTTTAATACCATAACTTATTACTAGCATATGCAGGAAGTTCTTCATGATCTTCTCCAGAATCAGATCTTCTCTTAGCTCTATTTTGCCATGAATTTTTTTCATGGCACTTGGTAATTTTTAAAATTTATTTTATTTATTTAATTTTTGGCAATTGTCAGACATATTCATTTGATAGTCAGAAGACTACATGGCATTTCTTGAGGGCATCTTTCCTTGAGTCATGAATCATTTCAGCTTAATCAAAATGGAAATAATCTATTTGTAGATAGGTACCATGATGAATTGTTAAATTGGCAATTGGCAGAGTTTTGTGAATTTGAATCTACAAATATTTGAGAAACTACAATTGTGTGACTAACAATGAAAATAGAACAAAACTGAAACCTAACATGCTTTGAAATTGGCATGTGTACAAAAATTAAAACCAGATATTAAAATTGAAACCAGGCATTGCAATGGTCTCTAAGACAAAACCCAAGTACCAATTTTAAAAAAATAGATGAAACATCTCTACATTGTTTTTGGTGCTAACCACATGTAGATTTAGTGACTTACATTTAAATATATAAATCATCATAGGACTTTCATTGTCCAGAAGCAGTTATCTAGTAACCTCAAACTATTCAAAAAACAGTCATGCCAGGAAATAAGAAAGACAAAAAAAAAAAAAAAAAAAGGCATGTGAGTTGCTAAAATATTTATCAGGTAAGTTCATGCTCAGAATCATGTCTGCCTTAGTCTGCTTTCCTGTTTAACTTTAACATCTTTGATTATTTGATTCTCCAGCTCAAAATGTAATAGAACTCTTGGTAGCTGCTGGAAATAAAAATATTGACAGAAGGAGAAATTTCCACCAATTATTACTAGATCTGTCTTCTGGAGCTATATAGAATAAGTGTGATTCTTGTACATGACAAGACTTCCAGTGTTTGAAGATAGTTAAGCCTCATCTACTAATATTCCTATTCCAAGCTAAAATCTCCAACTTAATTTGGCATCTGTAGAGGGGCAGAATTTGGCACCCTGAAATATGTCTCTTTGGCATATTAATTTTTTTAAGCAGTAGGCACAGGAAAAACTCTGAAAACCAAGTAGGAGTTACCTTTTTATAAGAAACGTTTACATTTGTAAGGGAAATCTCCATTTGTAAGGGTGTGTCCCTCCCTGTACCTGGAAAAGAAGGGTGACTAAATCTTTAGAAACTCTTATCAATGGAGAATTCAATGACTTGAATTTGCATAACAACCTTACTCTTGTTTACTGTGCTGTGCTTGGTCTCCTCCCATTACTGCATCTCTCCTATCCAACATCCTCTTTTGTCTTTAGCTGGAGATGGTATTTAAGGTAAGGGCTGAGGCCATTTTGGCAAGTTACTCAGTTCTTCTGAGTCTCTCCCATGTATACATGTTAGTAAACTTTTGTATGATTTTTCTACTGTTAGTCTGCCTCATGTCAATTTAATTCTTAGACCAGC
This sequence comes from Balaenoptera musculus, assembly GCF_009873245.2. NCBI lineage: Eukaryota > Metazoa > Chordata > Mammalia > Artiodactyla > Balaenopteridae > Balaenoptera > Balaenoptera musculus. Next base: position 76,768,714 of record NC_045806.1, on the reverse strand, counting down.
TAAAAGAACCGAGAGGGGTAAATGAAAATTTTTCCTCCCTGACACAGTATTTTCAGACCGTTTACATTTTACTAACTCTTTTCCTTTTTACCCATGTAATTTATTTATGTAATTAACAAAGTCAGACCTTAAGTATTTACCACTTTATTGTTGGTGATAATGTGGGCTTAGGAGATGATGGCTTTATAGATCACATATGATACAAATAATCATTTTATTTTTCATAATATTAGTCAATATTTAATATTTTCAAGTTGTTAAATTGCTTGAAAACGTGTTTCCAAGACAGAAGCCACAAGTTTTGTTTTGAGTAGTGCTTTGTCTCTGGTGTGACTTTTTATATTTGCAAAATAACTCTTCCATTGCTGTAGTTACACAACATGTCTGCTTAATTGATGCATTTTAAACAAACCAAATGTCATTCAAGCAACAGATGGTTTCTGACTTGAATTATATAGGTTGGAATCATTATGCAGTATACAGTGAAAGATGAAAAACCTGGCATTGTCATTAATTGCATAAACACTTGGAACAAAATATTCTCTTGTTTAATGTTAGTAGAAATCACAACAAGAAACTACGTGATGGTGATCAAATACCAGTTTAAAAATAAAAATGACCTAGAAAATTTTCCTAATAAAACTGAAGAGTGTGCACATCAGCTGGCATGGTGGTAATTTTTTTATTGCATTGTACCAAACATTGGTAACCTGTTTGTTTTAGACCCTTTCAAGTGTACATAAAGCATGTTTAACTTCAGCTTTTTTACCTGGTGCTCATCAGAGCACATCAAAAACAACTGCTACTCAGGTAAAATGGGTCACATCCTGGAAATATATGAGATTAAAAGACCAATATTTCCTTTGAACTCTTGTTACTCTTTAAAAAATATCTGGAGTTCTATAATTCCCATTGGTAATCAAAGAGTAAATTAAAATAGCTGCATCTTCCAACAACAACTGTCAGTGATGGAAGGTAGCAGTAAGCAACGTAGGGGTGAATATAGTTGAGGGTGGAAGGAAGAAGTATTGCAAAGTATTAGTATCTGTATTATTACTGTACTCTTTTATTGTGCAACTCTTTATACAGATGTATTTTTGTAAAAGCAGACCTCTCCCTATTTATTTTACATACAAACAAGAACACCCCTATATTCCATTTATCACACACACACACACACACACACACACACACACACACACACAAATGGTATTAAAAATAACCTCAAAGTGATCTACAAGTTAAAAAGGTGAAAAAAATTATGCTACTGTGCCAAGAGGAAATTGATATGGTACTATCCTTTTCATTGCTTTAAAAAAGTTATATACACATATTTCTAAAATATATCTAAGCTGAGGATGAAATAGAAACTAGTGAAATATTTTGTTTCCTAACCCCAAACCCTCAAATCAATCTTATGTGTTTACCTTAAATACATTATTTGGACCTATTGTAATATTACTTTTGTTGCCTTTCATTGTATTTGGGAATTAGGGAGAAAACGGCATTCGATTTTGGTAAAATTGCTAGCCAGCTAATGCAACCAGCTATTCCGTGGTTTAGAAAACACTAGATGCATACAAATCACCTAGTTGATGTGTTAGTAATGCAGATTCCTAGGATCCAACCCTCAAATATTCTGATTCAGTGGGTGTAAGGTAGGACTCAGATGTTGCATTACATAATCCCTTGACTACAATTTCAAGGGGAAAAAAAGGAAAACAAGGAGTCCTGCTTAAATTTTCTAAATATTTTTGAATAGACAATTTGACATTTTAAAATAAAATGAGTCATTAGAATAATGGGATTCTAATGTCAGACTGTAGTCTAATTAGTCATTATTTCATAATTTTTATATGAGACATTTCCTTTTGCATTCAGGAAATGTTCTTGTTCATTTTTGATGAATGATACATATGATATACCTATGACATTATTAACATAGAGGTGGCCACGGCATAAAATGATGACAGTGTGTGTGTGTGTATATATATGTGAGAAACTTCATAGATATAAAATTCTCTCTCTGTAACTTGATCATGCTAACATGCAGTATTGTTCTGAACAAAAACAAAGATAATTCCAATGGTATTATAAGTATTAAAACGTATTTTCAGTTTATATGTATGTATGAATGATAGAATAATAATACAATTTGATTTAATAAGCATTAATTATTATTTGGTGCAGTCTTTATAATACAAAATTCTGTTTTTATTGACACTGAAGACAACTTCAATGATAAAACTGTTAAAATTAAATATATGAATTTGATGCCATGGAAGAAAAAATGTTGCTAAAATATATTTGTACTTAGAAGCTCTTTAAGCTCTCTGGTGTTGAGACAACTTCATTTATAATACTCTGAACTAAATATAAGAACTCCAGGCCCAATACTGAATTCAATTAATGTTCAAATTCAATAAATCTTCCAAAAGTACTTATTCTTGAAGTGCATTCTACAATTTGGTTTAAGATACACAAATTGAAAAGATTAGATCCTACAAAATACAGGAGGTCATATTTTACAATGTTAAATGAGGAGTGTTATCTCTAGATCTCTGAAGTTCCTATGAGATTTTGAAATAATGTCTTTTAGTGCTTTCCATGCATGCCCTGACAATTCTTCAGTAAGCGATCGACACATACAATAATTATAGTTGTACTTAGAAATTACATAGTATATTTCCTTGGATGTCTGAAAGTTTTTTCCTAATATTACTGATTCCCAACATTACTGATAAATGATCTGTTTTGAAAAGAATGATTTTGAGCATATTTTTAAATCTTTGAATAAAAGGTAAGTGATCCATAAGTAAATGACATAAAGGTCAGGAGTAAGAACTGGTGACACTTTAGGAAATGCCATTAGGTAATAATGTTTAAATTCAGACAGAATGTTAAAGTTAAAAATATTGGAGCATTAAGTTATTGCCATAAATAAGTAAAGAGATTTCTTTTTATTTTTTTTTCCAAAAAGTAATACTGAAAAGAGTTAGGCGAACCAAATACTATTTCTTTTACTGACAGGGAAACAATGTAGCAAACCCCTAAGATTTGCTTCCATTTGACATCAGCCCCTGGAAAATATTTTGCTAAACAAGACTTCACCTTCACTTAGCAACCACGGGCAACCAGGCAACTTAACATCCTTCACAGCTTCCTGATGGAAATATGGCACAAAAGAATTAATGTAACTCTATTGTTGAAAGATGAATTTGCTGTATATTAGTGCTGCTGGATATTTTTGGTTCAATAGTCTCATGGAGCGGCAAATCTTCAAATCTGTTCAGTGTGTCTAGGTTAAGTTAGGTTAGTTTTCATGTTCCACTAAAATAGCATATCTATGAACCTATTCAAATTTTGTTGTAGTAATAAAACAAAATTACAACACCTTGAGAAAATAAGACAAGTAACTTGATGGTAAAATGTTTAACTCTAAGTTTAGAAGTTGGTCATAAGAAATGGGATAAATTCAAATTAAAGAGAACTGTTCACTCACAACTGATTTTAAAAACAAGTTGGAAAAGTCTATTTGTGGTTCATTATACAGAAGATTTTACTCTGATCTACATGATAACCCAAAAAATATGTTGTGATGTTTAAATTTAAAAATATGATCTCAGACGTAATAGGCAAGGGAAGACAAAACAGAGATAATCTTGAAGTTACACAAGATACACACACACACACACACACACACACACACACATACAACATGCTTTTCACAAATCCAAGTGCATCAATATGTCTTATTTTCCTTCTGTAGTTATTTTATTTATTTATTTATTTATTTATTTATTTATTTTATTTATTTTTGGCCTTGCCACGCAGCATGTGGGATCTTAGTCCTGAGACCAGGGATTGAATCCATGCCCCCTGCAGTGGGAGTGTGGAGTCTTAACCACTGGACTGCCAAGGAAGTCCCTGGAGTTATTTTAAAAATTAATTTTAACAAATATGACATATTAAAAGTCATTTATATAAATATTGATTAGCAAAAACTTCAAACTGAGATTATTTTAGCTAGATACTATTTGCTATATTGTTTAAAGTAATAATAATTTAAAATAAATGTAAATTTAAGCTAATTCTCAAAAACATACACAGAATGATTCACAAGAAAGTGAACTCTATAAAATGTGCATGCTTAATTTGATATTTAATAATCGTAAATATTTAGGAGCTTTTATTTTTTAATCTCTCTTTTTAAAATTTTTGTGCTGCCATTCTTATATGAAGAAATCACATCCAAGTTTTCTCTCCCATGGATTAATATTAACATTAACAAAAATTACTAGAATACTTATAATTTCAAGATGGTTACTGATAATTCAATTTGATAGCCCTTTTGGAAAATAGTTTATTTTCATACACACTTTAAATATGGATAAATATGATCTGAATCACTGCACACACATAGTGATATGAATTATCATTTTAAACATCCTATCCAATTAAATTCCAAAAGCATTTGTTAAATGTCAACAATGTACTAGATACCGTGCTAAGTGCAAGGGACAGAAACATGAATAAAATATAGTTCCTGATTATCAAAGCATCGTAGAAGTTCACACTTCATGGTGAGTTTGCTCAGATAAACTTATTATACTTGAAAACAACTCATATCCAGATAAGCCACTGAACTTTCTGTTACTCTCAAATGAGGCAACAAAAGTTCATTTTCCCAGAGAATCATTCTTCAGTCAAACAAGTTAAATCAATTATCAAACTAGAAAGGTAGAATAATATGAAGTTTACATACCTAATAGACATTTCTTTAGGTGGAAAAAAAAAAGGACTTCTCATTGATACTTTAAGCATTAATAAAAGTCTTTCTGATTTTTACAATCTTAGAATTAAATATCTGGAGACAGTGAGTGCTCTCTGGGAGACAAGGGATAAACCATCTTTGGATAAAACAGAAAGATTAAGATAAATGACTTGTGCTATGGAAATCTAAGGCCGTAATCTCAGGGCTGGTAGTTGGGGGGAATGGACAAAGTGTGGCTTTATAAATCAATCAATTGATAATAATCTTCAGAAATTTAGAATTTGGTACATGTATTTTAAAACAATTGAATTTATTTGATTTTTTAAATTTATATAATAAAAATAGTCAGGAATATGTACAGTTCTGTGATCCATTTCAGAAGAAAAAAAATTACAAATATAAAAATGAGGCTTTGAAAATCCAATTGATGGAAGAAATGTTCACATATTGAGGTAGAGGGAAGTCATTCTGGCTTATACATAATTTAACTTAAACTTTATGCTGAATAAAACTGCCTGTTTGTGGCCAGTCAAACATACATTGCACAACTGCTTTAACCATTAAAGAAAAGAATGCATTTAAAAATCATTATTTGAATAAATTCAAATTATTTTTTCTCCCCCAGAGCAGCATGAAGTTTGCATCATTTAAACCAGTATTTCTCAGTACTTGGTCTAGGAATAGTGGGGGTGGTGGTGGTGAGTGACAAGTTTAAATTAAATATTCAAATTAGTAGGTCCCATCACAGACCTACTGAATCAGAATCTCAGGTGTCATGGTCTAGAAATCTGCATTTTTACCTGCACCCTTCATGATTCTTATGTTCACTAAATTTTGAGTGCCGCTAATTTTAAGCACTGACTATGGATAAATTATTAAAAACTATATTATTAGTTGAACATTTATTTTCAGCTAATTGAAGAAAAATAGAAGGGAGAAAATTCCCAGCACTTAGACGTGATTGTATTTTTTTTTTTAATTTACACCATAACAATATTTATTAACTAGATTGATCAAAATGGTTATTGAATACTTTTAGATATTGTTTCTATCACATTGAAAATGCATAATATAAATCAAGAAACCTAATATGGTCAATACAAACCAGAAGAATCAGATGTTCATACAGTTGTACCTAATTCTCCCAATAATCCACTCATTTAAGATTAATTCAAATCTCTCATAGTGTATCTCACTTCTAAAGTAGTTGTGCCCACTGAAAGTTATGATTTCATGACATAGACACAAGATGCTCATTAGGGGAACTGAAGAACAAATATACGCCTAATGTACTTCTGTTACATTAACAAGAAATGGGAAGCATGATACTAGTGATGTTCTATACAATTTCAAGAGTAGTTTCTTAAAAACTCTCTTCTATTCTTATCGATTATTTATTGATTATTTGTGTTGACAGACTAATGGGATAAATATTACCTCAATAGAGCTGATAGCAGGTAGAATTTATTTCTTGTAAATAAATGCAAGTGGCAACTGCTTCACCAAAAAGAAAAAAAGTTTTATTTCAAAACACACTCACCACACACACACACACAAACACACACATCCTTAGGATTTAAAATCTAGAATAAAAAAATCAAAAGAATCAAAACACCTCATTATTAACCTTTGAAAATGAAATGACAATAGATAAGTCAAAGTTACATTAGAAATTCCAGAAGAGTTAGATATTGATCTTTGAAATTACTTAGTCAACTAGTATACATAGAAATGTATGCTATTTATTTAAAGTTAAATGTAAATGTATTTTACCTTTATGTATATATATATATATATATATGCAGTCATACATACTAACAGTGAAAGCATTCATATACAAATAAATGGAAATAAATATTCAATAAATGAACTCTATAGAGCTCTAAGAAGACTATACTAGGTCAAAGGTTTATATGTCTTATGTAGATTTTCTATGTTATCTTGCAACATAATAGAAACTAGTGAAAATACATTATCAATTAACTCTTTGATTAATACTATGGAAATATGGTTTCTTTAAAAAGATTATTATGTTTAGAATTAAAATTCCCTTAAATCTCCTTAACAAATATTCACAACATTCCTAGGATGTTAGAACACCAGAACTGAACCTAAGAAATATTTTGGGTCCATACATTTTTTTGAAGATTCTCAATTATCCATGGCCTCAATTATTAGTGATAAGTTGATTTTGACTAGTAAATACATATTTGAAAAAATTTCTGCAAATGTGGTAGTATAATAAATTATAAAATGGTCATATAATCAACCTAATTCTTATTTCCTCTTTAACCACAATATATCAGCTTAAAATAATTTCATATGCTATTTTTAATAATACAATCTTGTTGTCCTTTATTAACACTGCTCTCTCATTATCATATGAAATTGACTGAAAATAGGAAATCAATCTGATTTTAGAGAGCTTTTTTAAAAATTTGTGTGAGAGAGAGAGAGAGGGAATCAGGACAATAATGAGATATGTACTACAGGAATATGAAAGAGTTGAGTGAGAAAATACAGAAGATTTTAAATATAAATTGAAGTAAGTTTGCAACAATCAAGGAAGCAATTTTAACTTAAAATTGCTTCCATGATTTAACTAAATGGAATAGAAATCTCCTGAGTCTCACTGCATTTACAAGCCATTTCCTATAACAGTACCATAAGAAAAACCACGCTCTGTTCTCAGTTCTATACATGATTAAGATCAAGATTTTCCTGACTTGTTTTGTCATTCTCCATCTTCATTCAAACTGAGTCACTTTGCTGTACAGCAGTAATTAACACAACATTATAATTCAACTATACTTCAATAAAAAATAAATTTAAAAAAATACATGGTACATACTGCCCTATCAATGTTAAGTATTATGAGTAATTCCAATATACCAATACTACCAATGAATGCATATATATGGCATTATAAGGAAAAAGAGGTAGCTCAGTGTCTCCGTTAGTCACAGCACACTTTGAGACAGATGTTTTTCACTCTGGGTACCTTACTCTTAATTTTCAGTTACCCTTAAGCTCCGTGCAGGGTACTATTCAGGTTGGGCTATCATTTATTCTGCAATATCTTTTTGCAAAATGAAACTATATGGCATTAAAACTGCCACTGAGTTGACAGATTCAAGGGGTGAAGAGGCCCAGTGTGAGACTGTGAAATTGGTGAAATTCAACACCTGGTGATAGATAGTACACACATACATCATAAAAATTAAGAACACCATCGGGAGTATAAACATATTCTCCCTGGATGATTGAATATTATCAGCATAATCAGTGTTAGTTAGTATTAGATACAGGCAAGGCATTGTTTAATTAGTGGTCACAAAAAGGATGGTAAAAATTTAGTGTTTCTTAGACTGTTTTCTTTTCCACTGTGAAGGCAGTGACGTTCATTTCTAAAACTCACTAAACATCGTGCACTGGAATCTATACATTATAAGCTGTAGCTCTCTTACAACTCATTTCAAATGTAAGTACTTTCAAGAACAGACACACACAGTAGACCTGTTGTTCACCAACTGTTTAATTTATTTGAATTCTACCAGAAACAGTGTCTCTTAATCTAGCAATTGAAAAGTAAATGATAATTGGTCCGGATAAAGGTTGCTAACACCTTAATCAGTTGATACAATGTTTTAAGTGGAAGTATCTTTTACTCTTTTATCTAACAACTGAGACAGAATCCATTAAGAGTGTTGGAGCAATTCATGAAGAAGGAGCTGCACGAGAAAAACGTCCAACTAAAACTAAAAGTAAAAACCAAAGGAAATCATTTAAGATCTGAGTTAGTAAAAAAAGAAAAAAAAAATTACAGCAGTTTCAAGCTATTTTGTTTCTGCTACAAATAAGAAGTAATTACAGCTAAGTCCATTTTATCACTTGTTTAATAGTTTACTAATAGTTACTAAATCAAGCAATACCTAACCTAGAAGGGGAGAGTCTATCAGTGAATTCACTTTTTTTTCCCCAGCTTTATTGAGAAATAATTGACATATATCGCTATATATGTTTAAGCTTGCAGCATGATGGTTTGATTTTCATATATTGTGAAATGATTACCACAAGAGGTTCAGCTAACATCCATCTTCTCTTATAGATACAATAAAAAGAAAAGAAAGAAGAAACGAAAAAAACAATCCTCCTTGTGATGAAAACTCTCCGGATCTACTCTCTAAACAACTTTCCTATATAGCACAGAGCAGTATTAACTATAGTTATCATGTTGTACACTACATCCCCAGTACTTATTTATCTTATAACTAGAAGTTTGAACCTTTTGACCACCTTCCTCCAATTCCCTCCCCCTAACCCCTGACTCTGGTGACCACAAATCTTACCTCTTTGTCTATGAGTTTGGTGGGGATTTAAAATTATTTTTATTAGATTCTACATATAAGTGAGATCGTACAGTATTTGTCTTTCTCTGTCTGAATTATTTCACTGAGCATAATGCCTTTCATCACAAATAGTAGGATTTCCTCTTTTTTTTTTAATGGCTGAATGATATTCTATTGTGTACGACAACCTATTTATCCATTCATCTGTTGATGGGCAAATGAGTTGTTTCCAGGTCTTTGCTATTGGAAATAATGTTGCTATGAACACGAGGGCGCAGCTATCTTTTCCAGTTAGTGTTTTCTTTTCCTTTGGATATATTCCCTGAAGTGGAATTGCTAGATCATATGATAGTTCTATTTTTAATTTTTTGAGGATGCTTTATACAGTTTTCCATACTGCTTGTACCAATTTACAATCTCACCAACAGTGCACAAAAGTTCCCTTTTCTTCACATCCTCCCCAGCACTGTCTGTGAATTCACCCCCCTACCTGTGCATAGCCTGGGAATGCTCCACACCTGGTACTGACTTTGCTCTGGGGGTGATCAGCTCTGCTTGCCTCCTTCTCAGCTTTAGTGCCACTGGGCCACACTGCTTCCAGGAGTTATTGCCAGCCCTTCTGGTCAGATGGGGCTGGAAAACACTCTCCACAGTGAGTGGGTCTGTGATCCAGCTCCTCGCCTGGGCATCGGCAAACTGGGCTCTAGGGCCAGCAGAACTCCTCATTTGATGATGTGAATCAGGCAGATCTGCAGCCTGCTGAGTTCCCTGGTCAGAATGCACCCTCACTTGTTTCTGCATCTGAGCAAAGCTGCTGGTTGGAATTACTACTTAAGTACTGCAGATATGAACTCTATCTGCCAAGACCCTTGTGCTGGCTGTTGCAATCGCACCCCCCACCCCACTCCTGCCTCCAGTCTACCATCATAGTCATACTCACAGTGGTTGAGGCCTCCAGATTTCCCTGCAATCTCATGATGTGAGGTCTAAGTAGGGGCTTCTGAAGAGTGACCCATGATGCTGAAAGCACTTGGTTGTCCCCTGGTTACCTTTTCCCACTGGAAGAAAAAGAGGCTCAAGGGAGACTTCCCTGCATGGAGCTGTACTGGCCTGGGTGAGGGACAATGCAGTAAACATGTAGCTGCTTCTCTTATCCTTCAAATGCAGTCTGTCTTGGTCTCTGCTGTACATGGAGGTGTTTCAGCTTTGCCCCTGTGTTTTAGGATCCTCTCAGTGATGCCCTCTTCTTGAAGAGTCGTTAGTTAATCTTGTGAAGGGAACTGACATCACGAACAACCCATGTCACCATCTTGATGACATCCTCTCTCTGAATTCACTTATTATATTTTAATAGTTTAGTTCATTTTAAAACATATTTTTCAAAACAGTTTAAAATTGAGGGTTGGATTATTGTCCTCTATCAAAAGAAATAAACAAGAATTGCTTATCATGAAAAATAGGACCATGCCTCTTTCAAGAATCTTTTATTTTTCTCCATGCTGTCTATCAGCATATTTTTGTGATAGCCTTTTGAAAGGAAATTCTGATGTTGATAATCATTAATTCCTCATTGTCCTACATGGGTTCTGGCCTTAATTTCTTTATTCATTAGCATACATTGATTGCATTTGAGCTTAAGAGAGAGATTTATTTACTCAGCTAGTTATCAGTTTCTAAGAATCATACTGAATCAATGTGCTTTATAAATGGAATAGATACATAATATCATTTCTTGCATTATAAAGATAAATAAATCTCATCAGTGTCTCATAATATAATTGTAATCACCTCATGCATAGGGCCTTTGTTTGCATTATGACCCAAATCCAGCTGATTGTCTTCCTTATGTACCCAAAAGTATCTAAAGCTTTATACTTAAGAGCCAGCCACAGAAGGAAAATATTTTCCACCATGCTTGCAAGGCTTGCGAGTTAAAGAAAACCTGATGCTTGTAAAAAATTGCTAAGGAATTTTTCCTTCATTGATTTACAACATAACATATTAGTAATATTACAAATATATTTACTTTACCCATAAGCATTTACATGCTATAAAAAAGGAAATTCTGTTTTCTGTTACTGATTCACTATACTGAGAAACACTCTTTTAAAAAACACCTATTATTATACTTTATTATATATGTTAATAATTATTAGCTTAGTTATCCATTTATGGATATATAAATGTACTCACATTTTTATCATATGTTTTTTTATTTTATCATGGCAATTACCTTCTGATGTATAGAAGTCACTAATTATTACCGGATATACAGGTAATCCTCCATATCTCTGGGCACAAAATCTGAACCAACCAACCAACCAACCGTGGATCAGAACTATTTGAAAAAAAATCCAGAAAGCTCCAAAAAGCAAAACTTGAGTTTGCTGTGTGCCAGAAACTATTTCTATAGTATTCACATTGTATTTACAACTATTTCCATACCATTTATGTTGTATTGGTATTATAAGTAATCTAGAGATGACTTAAAGTATATGGGAGTTTGTGCTTTGATTATATGCAAATACTGCACTATTTTATGTAGAAGACTGGAGCATCCACAGATTCTGGTATCTATAGGAGGTCCTGGAACCAACCCCCTGTTGATATCAAGGAACAGTTTTATATACAAGATCTGAACACTCCCAGGGCTTCCACTGTGAGCAGGCTATCCATGCCACTAACATATTTTGCTAAGAATATTGCATTAGCTTCCTAATTGGTCTTGTTAACTTCAGTCTATCTCTCTTTCCATTATCAACATATCAGACAGAGTGAATTTGTTGAAACCAAAGTCAAATTATGTCAATTCTCTTCTTACAATACTCCAGTGTCTTTCTATTTCACTGAGAGTAAAAGTCACAATCCTATAGTAACCTTCTAATCTCTACATAATCTGGCCCTTCATTATATCTCTGATCCATCATACTATCATTCTCCCCTTCCTCAAATCGCTCAGACATAATGGCCTCCTGGTGATCCTCATACACATTAAGTCATGCTCCTGCCTCATAGACTTTACACAGTCTGTTCCTTATGACCGGAAATGCTCTTCTTCGAGTTACCTGAAAGACTCTCTCATCTCCTTCAAGTCTTTCCTCAACTATCACCTTATAAATGAGGCCTACCTTAAGCATGCTACTTAAAATGTTACTTGCCCACCCCCAAGTGGTGTTACTAATACCATTTCCACTTCTCTAGGTATTCCACAGCACATAAATAGCTTCTAACATACTATATATTTTTATATTATATTTACTGTCTATCATCTCCATGAGGACAGAGGCTTTTGTCTGTGTTATTCACTGTAATATGCTCAGTGCCTGGAACAATGCTCAGAACTTAGTAGGTAAAAGTCCATAAATTTTGTTGAATTAAACTAATGAATTTAAGGACTGATATTTGTAAAAGACTATAATACTTAGACTTAAGTTACATGTTGAGAAATGTAATGTTTTATGAACTGGATCTTCCAGCTTGTACCTAAAATATTGAAAACCAATGTCAAAAGTAGCATCCTCTTTTCCTATTTAAGTCAGTTCAGTAATGAACATACAAGTTGAGATGCCAAACAAGCAACTGGAAATTCTGTTTTGTACCTCAAAAGAGAAGTCACCTACACTTTAAGGAGTCAGTTCCAATTCAAGAAGTGTAGAATAAGATGATTTTTTTAAAAATCTAATACTTATTGAGTACTAAATTTCAGGGAGTATTTTTTACTAGGAGTTTTGAAAATGGGATAGAATGGGAGATAGGAGAATCAAGGATAGAAAAGGAATGGTCAGAGAAGTAAATGAAACAAAATCTAAGAATGAAGGATGTAGGCTGATGATTTCAGATATCAGCTAGATGATAAGACGATTGACTAGGATGTTTCGGGTTCTCATTTCCCCAGTGAAATACCAAGTAAACGACAACATACTTAAGAAAGTAGCTTTGTTGGAGCCCTAGAAAACAGTTAAGAATATGCATCTAACAAGTGAATGCCCAACCAAGAAAAATCCACACTCAAAACAGTAGAAAATTCATGACATTTTTGCTTATTTTTGCCCCATTCCTTCCCCAGTGGTGCACAGTAAAGAGGAAGCAGTCCTACTCCCAGTTGCTCACTCAGGAATGAAGGAAAAGTGTCAAAATTATTTTCAACATTCTGGCTTTTGAGGGGGGGCTACCCAAAGTATGTGATTCTGTCTTTCCTGACTCAGAGTACTGATGGGAATGATGTAATAGTTTGGATATCAAGTTAGAGGCCACTAAAAGCAGTACTTGTAATGATGTTCTTCAAAAACACCAAAAAATTGGCAAACTTTTAGCTAGATTTACTAAGAAAAAAAGAGACAATACTCAAATAACTAAAATCAGAAATGAAAAAAGGATATTGAAACCAATTTTACAGAAATAAGGATTGTAGGAGTATACTATGAGCAATTGTATGTTAACAATTTAGGTAACCTAGATGAAATGGACAAATTTTCAGAAACATTCAACATACCAAGGTTAAGTCATGAAGAAATAGAAAATATGTACAGACCTATAATGAGTAAGAAGATTGAATCGGTAGTCTAAAATCTCCCAACAAAGAAAAGCCCAGGACCGGATGGCCTCACTGGTGAGTTTTTAAAAATATTTAAAAAAGAATTACACCAAAAAAAAAAATATTATACCAATTCTCCTGAATATCTTCCAAAAATTTGAAAAGGAGGTAATTCTTGTCAACTCATTCTATGAGGAAACTATCACCCTGATGCAAAAGCTAGACAGAAGACATCACAAGAAAAGAAAATTATAGAGCAATATCCCTGATAAACATTAATGAAGAAATCCTTAACAAAATGCTAGAAAACAGAATTCAATAGCACATTAAGTGGATTACACACCAAGACTGAGCAGGAATTATTCCTGGAATGCAAAGATGGCTCAACATATGAAAATCAATCAATATAATATGCCACATTAATAAAATGAAGGGAAAACAAATCTCATTTGCTTCAGAAAAAGCATTGACAAAATTCTACACCCTTGCATGATAAAATTGCTCAATAAACTAGAAATAGAAGGCAATAATTTCAACATCATAAACACCACATATGAAAATCCAACAGCTGACATCACACTCAATGGTGAATGTCTATAAGCTTTCCCTTTAAGATCAGGAACAAGGCAAGGAAGCCTGTTTCCACCACTTCTATTCAATATAGTACTGGAAGTCCTAACTAGAGCAATCAGGCAAAAAAGAAGAAGTAAAAGGCATTCAATTGGAAAGGAAAAGAAAAGATTATCTCTGTTTGTAAGTCTACATGAACCTACATTAAAGAACCATAAAGATTCCACATCACACAAAATGTTAAAATTAATAAACAAATTCAGCAAAGTTGTAGGATGCAGAACTAGCACTCAAAAATCAGTTTAGTTTCTATACAGTAACAATGAGCAATCTAAAAAGGAAATTAAGAAAACAATTTCATTCCCAATAGTATCAAAAACTATTCTTTTGTGTAAACTTAACCAAGGAGGTGAAAGACTTCTGCACTGAAAACTACATAATTTTGCTGAAAGAAATTAAAGAAGACACAAAGAAATGAAAAGACATCCTGTGTTTATGGATTGGAAGACTTAATATTGTTTAGGTGTCAATAATACCTAAAGTGATCTACAGAATCAATGAAATCCCTATTAAAATCCTAATTTTTTTTAACTAAATAAGGAAATCCATCCTAAAATTCATATGGAATCTCAAGAAACTCCACAGAGTCCAAACAATCTTAAAAAAGAACAAAGTTGGAAGTCTCACACTTCTTGATTTCAAAACTTATTACAAAGCTACAGTAATCAAAACAGTGTGTTACTGGCATAAAGATAGATATGAAGACCAATGGAATAGAGTAAACCTATAGAATAAATAAGTCCAGAAATAAACCTTCACATATACAGTCAAATGCAAGTGTGCCAAGGCCAGTTAATGGGGAATGGACAGTCTTTTCAACAAATGATTTTGGAAAATATTGATATCCATATGCAAAATAATGAAGGTAGGCCCTTACCTTACACCCTATACAAAAATTAACTCATAATGGATCAAAGACCTAAACATAAGAGGTAAAACTATTAAATACTTAGAAGAAAACATAGAGGAAAATCTTCATGACTTTGGATTTGGCAACACTTTCTTGGATAAGGCAGCAAAAGTACAGTCAACAAAAGAATAAATACATAAATTGGACTACATTAAAATGTAAAACTTTTGTGCATCAAAGGACACAATCAGTAGAGTGAGAAAACAGCTCATGAACTGTATAATTAAAAATGATTAAGGAGGTAAATTTTATGTTATTTGTGTTTTACCACAATCTTTAAAAAGGTTACAGTAGAGGGGGGAGTCATATAAAACAGGACAGAAAAAAAAAAAACAAGATGACAACAAAAACAACAACAAAAACTAATAAACCAGGGATTTTCAAGAAGCTATGAACTGAGAAAAATCAGCTGATATTAGTAACCACTGGTTCCCTTTAAGAAAATAAAATGATAAAATTGTGAAAAATAATTCCAGGTTTCACAAAGTTTAAGAGTTGATGTCTTCTGGTAGCAGTTATGGAATGAATGATCTTTTAAATAATTTGAAGACAAAAGAAAGTGAAGAGTTTGGGCATAAGTCTGAAGGAAAAGCAGGGCTTAAGACATTTAGAATTATTTGTTTGTTTTTTAAACTAATGAGGACCTGATTGATTGTGCATAAAGATATAGGAAGACCAAATAGAATAATGACTTAAAGATGCAAAATGGGGGAATTGAAAGGAGAGATATATATTTTCTTCAAAGATAAAAACAAGAAAAGACAGTGAAAGGAAAGATTCAATAATATTCTGAAATGTAGAGGAGAAAACCCAAGTTAAATTATCTTAATCTTCTAAAGAAGATAGCAATTGAGATAATATCTGGCAAATTGTTAAGTGGCATAGGGTGGGACTTGGAGTTTGAAAAGACTGAAAAAGTTTGAATCAGCTTCTGAGGATAATGTGATAAGAAATAATAAGACGACTAATAAAAATACTGCCCAGAGGCACCAAGAACCCTGACAGCATGAGTTTGCCGTGGTCCCAGACAGGTCATTTAAAAAATATATTTTCCAGCAGTTCTTGGAAATGTGTGAACAGAAGAACAAAATGCTTACCTTTGCATGATTCAACCCATTAGTTTTAATATGAATGACACTTTAGTGACCTAATGAAGACCTACAGTGCCCAGAATGGTGCCCAGAGCATATAGACATTAAAGAGATTTTGTTGACCGACTAATGATGCAATGTCTTTTTAAATATGTATGATGTAGTAGAAGACAGAAAAAAAAAAAAGAAAAGAAAGAAAAAGCTAGACGAAGGCAGTTTTGCTGGTATTTTTTTTTAAACTACAAGATGAAGGGGAGAAATTTAAGCTTCAGTTTAGACCAGAAATACTGAAACAGCATTTTGAGATGATGCCCAATTTTTTTCTCAGCTATATTTTTAAATAATCCCCTCATTTTAGAATTGCTTACCTGATTTATGGACATCCAATTTAGGTAAGCTCAATTCCTACAATAGACAATTCTATTCATTCATCTTACATGTACTATATTGGACAAATTCAAAATATTTTGAGTATTAAAATATTCCAGTCTTTCAAATGTTGTAGAAATAGAAATGAAATGAATCTATTGCCCTAAAATAATTTTATGCTACAGAAAAGTAGCATAAGAAAAGCAAGAGATAAAGCTATATTTCACTTTCACAAAATGATAAAAGTACTGTACAAGCACTTCAAAAAAGGAAACAATTAGAATCTATATAGTTTTATTTGTACCATTGAACTTATTTACAAAACAGAAATAGAGTCACAGATGTAGGAAACAAATTTATGGTTACCGGGGGGGAAGTGGGCGGGGGAGGTGGAGGAGGGATAAATTGGGAGATTGGGATTGACAGATACACAATACTATATATAAAATAGATAACTAATAAGGACCTACTGTATAGCACAGGGAACTCTTCTCAATACTCTGTAATGACCGATATAGGAAAAGAATCTAAAAAAGAATGGATATATGTATATGTATAACTGATACACTTTGCCATACAGCAGAAACTAACACAACATTGTAAATCAACTATACTCTAATAAAAATTTAAAAAAAATAAACTATACATACTTTTAAACTATTAAAAAAAATCTACATAGTTTCAAAATGAGGTATATTTTAAACTTCATAAAACGTAGACTTCAGATCCTTCAAATGTAGATAATTTGTAAAAAAGATTCCCTAAGGAGTGAGAAAATAAGGATCCTAGCAATGAAATTTGATTGAAAGATTTTTTTTTTTATGCTTAGACAAATAGGTTTGTTTGCTCTTACAGACAACTCATTTAAAAAGACATATTAAGTATGTGCTGGGTGCAAGTCACTGAGGAGGAGCAGAATGACTTTTTTTTAATGGAGCAATATTGTGTTTTAAGAAACACTTTTGTTTGTTTGTTCCAGTAAGATCTAGTTACCATGCACATAGCCCAAAATGCACTGATGGAGAGATAGATTTCTTATACTTGTAGATTGTATACATATTTTAGTTCATTTGCTGGCTCTGTATATCTTAAACGGCAGAGCCAATCAAATCTATTGTGTCATGAAATGAATCAGATGTTAAGTCAGCTGGAAACACTGGTTTTTGATCCACTGAATTTTATCATCGAGTAATGAACTTTGACTTAAACTAATGTTTAACTTCAATTAGTTTGCTTTTATTGTATTGTGTAAGAAATTGAATACAACAATCCAAGCTGTTCACTGCGTATATGTACCAAGGGATACATTTATCCTTAATTGTTGTGAGAAATCTATTTAGATGTTTTAAGCTAATGTAGTAGCCTATAGACTTTTAAGTACAATTCATTCTCACCGTGCTTTTTCTTTCCTGGTGGTCAGTAACTTTAAATAATGAGATCCCAAATTTGACTTTATTAGTGGTGATTATAAATAATCAGTCCCTTCTGAACAACTCAAAAGGTAGAGATAATCTGCTCACACAAAATGTATGTTTATCCTCCTTCATTCCCAAACTAATCACATAAATATATACTTTTTCTAACAAAGGGCAGTTAGTATCAAAGAACACAAATGAGATGCAATGAAGAATAGCCATTCCTGCCCCAGGCATGAGGCACCACCACTAAACAATGTGTGACAATCAATTTCCAGGGAAAATGTACACTTTACCTACTGCCTTCAGATGACAGCTTTTCATGGGAATCAGATTATAAGGCTGAAGGACTACAGGTTAGTGAGAATTGATGAAACCATAAATGTCCTTGCTTTAAGACTTTACAGCCTGAAATATAAACTTCTTGTAAGACTAATAGCACGTCCCTTATGAGCAGAATTTGTAATAAACGAATAGAAGAACCTATAGATATCAGATTCTAGATGCTAAAAGAAAATAAGAGGAACTAATGGACATGGGATAAAATGTTATTCTGTTTGCCCAATATCACACTTTTGTCTCTGTGAGCATAACAGAGTATTTTCTCACGTCTGTGAGATCCCGGATTGCGTTGCTGGTAACTTTAGAGCTAGGAGGAATACTGAGTTTCTTTAAGTCACAATATAAACCATGGGTGATTATGGACAGACAGAGAAATATCCAAATAATCAAATTCCTGTGTTAGAACAAAGTTCAGTGAAGCAAACAACCGTAAGTGTATAACAGAAATATATATATATATCTTACCTGAAGTATTATAAGATTTTTTCGTAAAAGACTGAAAAGTATAAATCCAGTACCTTAAAGGATCTGGCCATGGCCAAAAATACAGATTCTACTTTAAATGAATGCATACTTTCAACATCTTTGTGATTTCAGTAACAAGAATGTGATATCTTATCATTTTGTGTGTGGCACATAATTGGCAGTCAAAATTATTTGTTGAATACATGAATGAATATGTATATTTGTTGAATACAAAATTATTTGTTGAATACATGAATGAATATGTATATTAAGAAGCTCTAGAATCTTTCTTTACTCCACAACTTCAATTATTGCCTCTAACCAATGGCTTTCAAACATTTACCTTCAGCCTTGTTAGATGTCACTTTTGAGATTTAAACCAATACTGTTTTCCAACTACATACAGGAGATGTCCAACTGATTGCTCATAAACATTTCAAAGTCAACATATCAAAAATATAATCCATATTGCCTTTGTCCCAGCCTTATCCTTGTACTTCATGTTTTCTGTCCCCTGTGGTTCCTTGACCTTTGCCCCTTAATAAGACATCACCAATTCCTGTCGTTCTACACTGTCTACATGCCCCAAATGTCTCCCTTCCCCTACCCTCCAAACCTCTCACTTTATTCCTACAGTCACTGCCTGTGACTAAAACTCTATCTGCAAGTAAAATAATAAAATAAAATAAAATAAAATAAAATAAATAAAAATAACATACATCCCTGAAAATTAGCTTTCAACATCTTCAATTCTCTTAAGTATTAAAAAACAGGCAGAAGACTGAAAAACTACAAAATAAAATAAAGAAAAGCATATCTATAATTAATGAGATTAATGCAGATAAAACAGGGTAACAGAAACGCTGGATTAATTTTTTTCCAAATTGGGTAACTGAGGTAATTTATATCCTCAATTATAAGAGTTAATGGCAAAGAAAATATTAGGACATGAACATTCTTGCTTTTAAAAGATTCCTCCAGACCTTAAATTTTGGTAATCACATTCGACTGCGTTTTTAGAAGAAAGCAAAAGAATCACCATGACTTCTAATTAATGGCCTACATTTTCTGTTTTTAGAGAAATCTAACCAATAATGCTTTGGGTGATTCATTCAGCAAAAAACTGACTACTCTCCGCTGAGAATCAAAGTGAGTTTTTCAAACTTGGCTCCATCCTGAGTCACCTACATTAGGCACTCAGTACTTACTTTAGTTTCACTGTTCCGTAAGAGCCACATTCCCTGCAAAGAGAAGCATTTCCTGCTGTCTTTAACAACAACCATCTCCATTATGGTCTCCGAATCATCCAGAGTGGGCATCTTTATGTACCATCTTTGTACAATAGTAATTGCTATATAAATGACATTCACTTTAAGTAGATAACTAGGGGAACTGACATGGCCAAAGACCTTACTCTAAAGATCACAGAAATTCCCCAGTAAAATACCCTGTGGCACATTTGTTAATAGTTTGGCTGTATTTATTCTATTAGGGTTGAAAGATACATAGTTTAACCTATTTCATTTTCTTGCTCAGTGATTATGTAAACAACACCAAAATGGTAATACAACAAACAAATGTCATTACCTCCTGTAAAAAAGGCACCACCCAGATCAAACTTGTTTTCTACTTTCACTTACGCTATTATATTCTTGTTGCATTTGTTGTTTCCTGCATCAAGAGGCAAGTACATTGATTTGAAATTTTATTATGGCAAGATGATTCTACTCTAAACTATGTTGCAACTATAGGGGAAATATTTTGAAGGGTGAATCACTTAGTAATTGTAAGCTTAGGATAAATAGTTAACTTAATGGAATTTATATGACATATAGCCAGGCATATTAGAGCTAAATTTGGTAGTTTTTTCTTCTTTAAATAATTCAGTATTAGGTAATTACACACCACATTTTTAGAGACATGAAACTTTTTAGTGTTGTTAATGGATCCTTTTTATAAAGCAATATAAATTCTAGTTTCTTTGCTGGCAAAGCAAGGCCAGTCTGTGAATAAAGTAAATGAATTCCTAGTGCATCAAAGAAGCAGAGAAAATGTTACAACGTTTACTTTGCTCTCCAAATTGTCTCCTAGGGTTCCCTCTAGGGAATAAAAGTTGAAGATTTTACCAGGAGCACTGACATAGAAGGAGCTCCTGGTGGTCTAATCAAAAGAGACAACAGGAGCTATTCTTTCATTCTATATATGAATTGCTCGGCCAGCCAGCTGAAATACGAGGCTACAGAAATAGCAACACTTGGTGTATTTAAGGCAACATTTAAAGTGTCTTTTTGAATTCACAAGGATTATATGGAGATTTGTGAAATTGTATATTTGCACAGTCCCAAGATTGGGTGGCACATTTCTCTGATGGCAGTGATCAGTTACAAATGTTCAAAAAATACTGCAATATGAATCTATATTCTCTCCCTGTATCCTTCTAAATGTATCCTTAGGCTGCTAATGCTCGGTCAGGACCAAACTAGATGTCTATGAGACAGATATAGAACACAGAGTATCTCTATTAGATAATATGGTATTTTCAAAAAATGCAAGGATTCTCAGAAATTTACAAAGACAGTTTAAACTTCAGTTAAATGAAGAAACCATTCACGATGTCATGTTTTAATAATATATTATGGTAATAAAACTCAAATCTGTATCTTTTATTTGAGCCTTTAGATAGTAAAGAGATTTTTTGTTTATTTCTTTTGTGTTTGCATTATTTTTAATATAGGAGATTCTACTTCAACAACTCTTCTTTTTTTTCCCTACAAAGTAATCAGCGTAGATTTTATTGGATGTCAAGGGAGATAAAGATTACAAGACTAGCAGTTCCTTTTAGAAAGTGAAATCAATAAAAATTACTAATTAATTAGAACTCTAATTACCGACTAGCATAAATAGGGACAATTTATTTCAGTGATGCTGCTATTGTTCACAACATCTTGCTGTTTCTCTTTCAGGTTGATCTGCAGTGCTAGGTTATGTAGATCTGCCACATAAGAAGATCATTGTCATTATTTTACTGATTGACCTCACATTTATCAAGCCTTTTAAAACTCTACCACACTGAACTCCTTTTTTTCACTGAGTATCTACTGATGTTTGATGATTTTCCTTGGTGCCTTTATTATAAATTCACCTAATTTCAACCATTTTCTTTCGTCTTTGACTATATATGTCAACACCAACACTTGTCTTAGTGATGAAAACAAAATCCTACACTAAATACTTTATTTCTAATAAAATGTGCAAGACATAGTTAATAATAAGGAGAGTTTAATAGAGTAGAAAGTGCCCTAGATTGTGAATCGAGAGACCCACATTTCAGTTCCAGTTCTAGTTCATGTAAATCTGGGTAATCAAAACACACTTGACATCAGTTTTCTCATCTGTCAAATGACAGGGTTAGGTCAGTCTCTAATTTTTAATATCCCTTTCCTCTCTAAAATTGTATGGCTTTTGTAGAAAGAGGTTAACTCTAGGCATGAGCCCCAATTAACTTAAAATGTAAGGTCAACAGATGGAGTATGAAAATAACATACCACATCTTCAAAGTCAGTATTTTTTATTGTATAAAGTAGAAAATCTTGATGATAATAAAGAAAATTACTCTGTCCAATTTAAGGCAACTGGAAATAACTTTCTCCCCAATTGATGGTGTGATCATCTAGTTGGATTGAGTTACTCTCCCCAATTTCCCACTGTCTGAAAATAAAGATTTCTATATATATAAACACTTCACAGCTCTTCTCCATAATCTATGTGATGCTTTATAGGCAACATTTTGGTGTGGAATGATGATCTTAAGGAACCAAAACATCAGTAAATCAATAGTTGATGTGCCAGTAATTCAGGTTGTATGAACCTCTCCTGTACCCAACACCACGGAAGTTCCACATCGATCAGATTTGTCCAGATGAAGGGAGGAATCACAGTGGAGAATCATGAAGGCAGTTGAAGAAAAATGTATTTCACCTCAGATAACTGTGATTCATATGATACTTGCAGTAAATGAGCATGCAGTGTCTGATCACTGAGTTACAAAATTTGGCCCAAGCCCAGTGTACACTATTCAAATGTAAAAGTAATGTAATTAGTATTACACTATAAATAACATTGATAACTCTTAAGGTGAAATTACATAGTTACAGATCTTAGAAAACTAATCAACTTGAATTTTAAAGATAGCTAAAGAAATGGGGGAAAAAAAACCCTTACTATTAAATGCACATTACAGATTTAGGTGAAACAAAATAATTTTCAATAAAGTTAAATATCATTAGTTTACATGAAGTTAAATTAGGTCATCCTTTAGTTGAACCCAGTCTAAGTCATTCTTGGGCAGTTTATTCTGAAGGTAAGGAAATTTGAAATTATTTATTTGTGAACCAACACAAAAGAGCTTCACGGGGGTAGAATTCAATTGAAAGGATGGTTCAAAGAAAGTGAGTCTTGTAAAGTAGAGGTAATTTTAGTTCTTGAAACAGATGTACCTGATTAGGGATTATTGTCTCTTAGGACTGAAGAACAACGGAACTGTGATCACAGTAAGTAAACATCTTTCCAAACAAAGGTTACTCAGAAGTTTGAAATCAACTCACATGTTCTTTCTTCCCCTTTGAATTGCAAAGTAGTCTATATAAGTTCAAAAGCTGCCAGCAGTGAAATGGAAAACCTAGAGAAACATGCCAATTTTTATTGTCTATCAGCACACAAATATTTCATGACAAAAGAAGAGAATAATGTATGATATGGGTAGAATGGACATGTTTTGAAGTACAGTAGCATAAAAATAAATGTAACAACAAAATAAATGGTCACAGGTCTACAACTTTTACACACTTACTGATAAGCTATCCTGCTTCATTTGTATTCAAGTTATAAATGTAGATCTATAGGAACTTATATGAACTACAACTTTTTTCCGAAGTCAGGAAAGAGATAGCAAATGTTTTTAGACATTAATAAAATCTTTACATAGACACAAATTATATTTGCCAGGAAGGATAGGGCATGGTTCCAATTATCATAAAATCTACTTTTGAATTAGTTTTCAAATTTCTTTATATAGTTAACTTAAATTTAATCATCAACTAAAATCCATAAAAATTATTTATATTCATTCAACAAATATTTATTCATCATCTGTTGTGTGTTAGAAACCGTTGTATGCAGTGAAGACACATCAGTTAAAAACAAAGCAAAGCAAGAATTCTTGGTTTGATAGAACTAATATTCTAATGTAGGCATCCAAATAATGAATATTTAGATCATTATATAGCCTAGATAATGACAATTTTTGTTTGTATACTTAAATTTTTAAAATTGTAAAAAAATCTAATTCTTAGATATATAAGTATACAATGCCTTTAACCATCTAAATATATGTGTTAAGGTACATTTCACAAAGGTCTAAGCAGAAAGTTACCATGTTTGAGATCCTATGAACTCTACCAGCTACAGCCACATGCACTGAGCTGCAATTATGTACTAATCCCCATATATTTAAGATGTTTAGAGTTCTTTTAGAATGAATGTTTCTCTTTAGGAGAGCAACTGTGCAGAAAAATTTCACTACTGTCAAGAAGCCAATGGTGTTGACTATGACCAGTGTCCCATACTTTATTTGTCCATTATCATTTGTTGGGTTTGATTTCCATGAGTTGAGATATATGATAGATGAACGGTCTTAATCCCTTAACTCTGATTTTTGAAGGTTACTGAAGAGAAAGTAGTACAGCATATTGGTGGAGTTCCTGGGCTTGTAAAGTCAAATAAACCAGAATTAGAATCCTATACTGCTATTTGCTAGCTTAGCAGAGCCCTTGGCTTAAAATATTTAATATTTATTTTTGTGTTTTGTTTTTCCTTTTGATTTTATGAACAAGTCAGGGGCTGAATCATTGGTTGCTGGTAGCTCACAGGTTCACCATCAGAGGTTGTCAGACATGAAATGACAAGACTCCTTCAATTACTTAAACAACCTCTTTGCTTGAGCTTGAGGAATTCAGGTGAGAGTGTTGCACAAAAGAACAGATAAATGTTAGAGTCTGGTTGGGGAGAGTGGATACTATAAATTACCCTAACAAGAAAGCTCATGCTCTGAAGTGAAAATGGGGCTCTGACTGACATCAACCATTGTTCTGTTTTTAAATTTCTCTCTGGCTCAAATGTATGTCTTCCTGTTTCAGGTAATCTCTATGGCCTTAACCTAATACAATGTTTGTCTTCAAGGATAGCTTTAAGACCCAAAATGATGCCACTTGAAGAAAATAAGAAAAATTTAAATAATCTTTGATTTGCAAATCAATTAAAGACTCAAATATTGATATTTTTGTGGAATCTAGCATGCTTATACTACAATACAGATAATGTGCATAAATTATAAAGAGTTTTTCTTATATAAAAATATATATTTTGCCCAAAGGCAGATTATTAAAAAAAAAGTAGAATCTATGAGGTCATAAAATAGGATGTAGATTTGACCCCCTGCCATCTAGTAGTCATGGATCCTCAACTGCAAACAATGGAAAATACCTTGTGACACAAACCTGGTGCCATAAGCCTGGTATAAAACCCTGGTATAAATGGTGTTCCTGAGGGTTAGCTGCTTTCCTTTACACACAGATATACTTAGGAAATCCATTTCTACCCAGAATCCTCTCAGATTTTAGACTATGATTTCAGGTGCCCTTTATTTTTTCCAAAATATTTTATTCTTTTCTTTCTAACTGCCAGATTTTTTGTTGCATTAGAAGACTGTAAAGGCATCTGAAGGGGAAAAAAAAAACTCTTTATTAACTATTAGTGTCATGTTTAACATCAAACATTTCATTGCATCAAACTATGTGAATGTATAATGACATCTAATTTTCTGCAATTTCTTAAATTACTTAATGTGTTACTTGTCTATGAATAAGTTATTTATATGATTGTTGATTAATATGACATTTATCACCAGCAGTAACATGGTTTATGGCTGAGCTTGGCCAAACACACACACAAATATGGCCACATATGCAAATAACTAAAAAATCTATTTTATAAAGGTACAGGAGTAATTCAATATATACTTAAGGATGTAAAAGAGAATTTTAAGTGTATCTAAAGATAGAAGAGATTATTTTAGCACAAAAGACATATAAGTAGATACTTCAAATGAATAATTTGAAAGTGATTTAATAAAACCCAGTTCTTTTTACCCCCAATTAACATAAAGTTAGTGCAAAATCAATTAAAAAGAATTATGTCTTAATGGGTGCCACACAAAACATTTTCTATGGGAAAAATACACTCTAGGTCATTTTCTTTAAGGTTTGAATACCTGTAGAAAGATGCCTGTTAAAATCTGTGATATAACAGTGAATTAAAGCATAATCTAGTCATATAATAACTAAATGTCTATGGCTGCCACCATATGTGTGGACTAAGATAGGTCCCTTGACTAGAATGAATTATTGAACATCAAGAAAACAAACCTAATAGAATTTGGGAGGAATACATAATTGTTCTGTGAGAAGTCAGGATACACAAGCATTTGTTAAATATTTATTGTAGTCTACTATGTATGCCTATGTTTTCACTTAAACATATAATTCTATGCATCACAGGTAAATTTTTCAATACAAAGTCTTACTTTCTCAGAAGACAGTCTGATAAATCTATTGGTTCTTGGATCTGTGCAGATTTTATTGATATCATGAGAGGAGGAGGTTTGGAAAGTGGAAATAACTTCTCTTGCACAGAGGATCCACCTAGTGACTGAGTATTCTATTATTGCAAAGTTTAAAGGATTTTAAGACTTGAGGTGTAAAATGAGGTAAAGATGCTTTGCTCTAACAAATAATCCATGAATCCCCATCTGAGTTGTTCACTGACATTAAACAGACATTTCTATTTTACAGGGCAATATGACTGACTGATAAGAATTCTATGACCTTTCCTTTTCCTCTTTCTTTCCCACACTACAAAAATGATCTACTTCAAAATGTCATGGAAGGTATAAAAACTTAGTCTTGAATCTGTCATATGAGTTGATAGACTCATTGCCAATATAGCATTGGTAGTTTTTAATGTACATCTAAGATCATTAATATTTGTTTCAATAAGCAAATATTTGCTGTTTCAATAAGGAAAAAGACCCATAACTTATAATTGGAAATTCAAAAAAACATTTTTTAAAGATGGAGTTCTATGTATTTTCTCCTTCTTATTTTAGGATTCTTTTGAAATATTATTCACACGTTAGAAGCTAGTCATTTTATCAGAAAAAAATACAGGTACTAACCCTTGATACTATTCTGATATATACACAGGAGTGACTAATCAGTTATCAGTACCTCATCTACTGTGTTCACTTATTCTCAAGATAATGAATGAGCTTATCTTGATGAGCTGTAGAGTAACTCCAAAGGACAGATGCAGATGTCAGGAATAACTTGTTGAATTTCAATAATGTGAGAAAGACGATAAATAACTATTAAGACTATGAGCTTATTTTATAAGGCAATTGAATTTTGTTTGAGATTTCTTCTTCTGAGATTACTACAGTTCTTGAAATTAATATAAGTGAAAAATCATAAATTAAAAGCATTCTGGATTTAATAAAATTTCTTTAAGGCATTTGTTAATACACTTCTTTAAAGATTTTTTAAGGCTTCTTCTAATATTCTGATAGTGTGTGTTGGGAATGTTTCTATTGTATAGTTGAGGGTAGTGGGAGAAAGGGTATAAAGCTTTATATCCTGAGTCTCTCTATGGTTTTCTCCTTGTAATCCCTCCAAATTTATTCTTTTCAAGCTAGTAAGAAGTTCTATGTGATAGTACTACACAACCAGTTTACTGCATTCAACCCAAAGTGACTTTTGATGATTTGTCTATTTGTAAGGGATAATAGTCATAGTTGAATTCAGTCATGTTACTAAAAAGCGAGTAGCTACAACAGGAAAATCACACACCCAATTAAACAGATCTGCTTATTTCCATCTGTTTTTGCTCTCTTCCTAATAAAGCTATGTTATTGTTTCTTCATATTCCCTATTGTTTGGTTAATAAGATTTATAAACTCCCTCTCATTCAAAGAACTCAAAAACTGAACCAAGTGAACATACAGAGACATATGGAAAAATCAAAGGAAGTAAAGTGGAGAAGGAATAACAAAGAAAAGGGGGGGTGGGGAATGAAGGGCAAACATTTCTACCTTTTGATTGTACAAAATTAGGAAGAACTTGTGGGAGGAATTTGTCCTACTCCTGCTTCCTGAAGAGATAGTAGAGAGCACTCTGCTAGATTCCTGGATTATCTTCCCAGATTTACACCCATTATTTTATTTTTTTATTTCCATTTAATATTATTAATTTCAATACTCTTTGTTGTTATTACTTTTGCCATTGGCCCTTTTCTTCATTCTTTATTCAAAACTGAGCTTATTGTATAAACTTGGATGTTGAGAGAGAATGTAGGAGTAGCTTACAAACAAAATGTTCTTGACAAATAAATCTGTTTTATTTCCTTATCAAATGTCATTAGTTTTCTTTGCCTTGGTGAGATATTTATAAAATCCATGGAAATTATTGTCATCAATAACATTTCTACAATACAATTCTATAGTACAATTGTGGAAAATGTAAAGAAAAAAATTTTATTTTTACAAGTGTTTAGCACTACATATAAATTTCTTTTGACATATTAATCACCCCTTACCCAGAAAGTGGAAGAGAACGGCAGTCTATTATAAGTGAGAATTGAGACTAAGAACGTGTAGATTATGCTTCTCTCTCCGCCTTGACTTGCTATATGACTTTGATAAAATAATGTAAGAGCCATATTGTTAATCAGTTTACAAAATAGAATTAACAGTACTTTCTTGCTTCTGGCTGCCTCATCATTAATAATACCTTTAATTTTCTTCTAAAGGCATGAGGAAAGGGCCAGATGGACATAATCCCCAGATATCATCATTCATCAGCTTCATATTCTGTATATCAGAAATTATTTATTTCTTGAGTCTCTATTATATGTAGAATACTGTGCTAAAACTTGAGGAGCCAAAGGACTTGTTGTTCAGGAGCAAAAAACCCCATGTAATCCACCTCCAAGGAATTTATAATCTGACGTAGAGGTAGAATACCCAAAGTAAAGTTTTCTCATGTAGCTAAATTCTTAAATACTCAATTGTAGTCACATTGTTCAGACTCAACATAAGAGTCAATTTAGTTTACATATAATGTATAATTGAATGTCCAAAAAATAATATTTTTAAAATAATTTTTATTGGAGTATAGTACTGTATAGCAAAGTGAATCAGCTATATGTATACATGCATCCCCTCTCTTTTGGATTTTCTTCCCATTTAGGTCACTACAGAGCATCGAGTAGAGCTCTGTGTGCTATAGTGTAGCTTCTCATTAGTTATCTATTTTATATGTTCTATCAATAATGTTTATATGTCAATCTCAATCTCCCAATTCCCCCCACCCCCCCTTTCCCCCTTGGTATCCATACATTTGTTCTCTACATCTGTGTCTCTACTTCTGCTTTGCAAATAAGATCATCTGTACCATTTTTCTAGATTCCACATATATGCATTAATATAGATAATTGTTTTTCTCTTTCTGACTTACTTCACTCTGTATGACAGTCTCTAGGCCCATCCACATCTCTACAAATGACCCAATTTCATTCTTTTTTATGGCTGAGTAATATTCCTGTATATATGTACCACATCTTCTTTATCCAGCAATCCCATTACTGGGCATATACCCAGAGAAAACCATAATTCAAAAAGACACATGAACCCCAATGTTCATTGCAGCACTATTTACAATAGCCGGGACATGCAAGCAAGCTAAGTGTCTATCGAAAAATAATATTGAATGTTATTGAGTTAGAGATTAAATTTGGTAGCACTATTTTCCCAGTTTTCTTGAGTAAAACCATTTTTTTCCCCAAAAAAATCATGTTTAAAAATGCACAAACAGTGGATTTTTAAAACTACAGACAAGATCCATCAGATAATTCAAAGCTAGTTTGATAATGTTAAAAATCTTACCTAATGTGATCTTTTCCCCTAAAGACAAAAAGTCTTTTTACATGAAGAATTATACCTAGAGATGGAGCCTTAGATAAAACATTTTGTGTATGTTCCCTTATTTTCATATTCAATATGAGTGGTTCTGAAATAAAATTTGAAGTGTCATTACAGGTTTAAGATTTATTGCTTCCTTTCCCCACCCTTCATTGTAATCTAACTTATTCTACTAAAGGGTGAGGAGAAAACCTGTTCTGAAAACGAGTCTGAATGTCTAAGTGCTTTTGGTTGATTTCTAAATTGATAGAACCATATAGGTTTATATCATTAGTGCTCAACTGGTTTCTGCTGAATTCTATTCTACCTAACACTCAAGAAGGCAGATAGAGTTTCCAAAATGAATCCAATATTAAACTTTGGTCTGCCAAATGGCTTTGAGGCACACCATCCTGAAAATGGATTTTGCCTGAACTCTGTCTGCTACACATTTACAATAAGACAGCTATTTGAGTTTCAAATAAAGGTGTTTAGCACCAAGCCAACTTTAGCAAATCATGATTCTGATCAAATAAAACATTCAATTTCATTAGAAATATTCTTACATTTAGCCAGTTGTTTAGTTTGGAAAATGTTTCAGATTAGCTACTAAACAGCATGAAATAGACATAATCCAATAATCAGAAATGACAAACAGAAGAATATAATTAACTTAAATATTTTTATTGTTCATTTTGAATTTCTAAACAAGGTAAATATATTCAAATTTGTAGCTTTGATAAACCACAAGTGATTATGAATGGAGAAAAACAAACCAAGCACTTCAAAATCAGTGTTAATACCTGAGCTTCAGGATATCAACCAACATGGCCCAGCCACTTATTGCACAGGAATTGGTAGCAATACAAATTAACAATTTAATGTAATTGACTGTGGGTTATTTATAGGCATTTAACATGCTGTGTTTTCTATATTTCAAAACCACTTGAAGACCACTATAATGGGGTCTAAATCTAACAATTATCCAAGGCAGGAAAACAGTATTATATGTTGGAGTGCTTCCAATATTTGGTAAAGAATTTACTTTATATATGTGTAATCTTATGAATTTGATTAAAGGAGAGAACATTAACTACAGGTTTTATACATAAATGTGCTTGTAGTTGTTTTTATATACACTTCTTTATGTATCCATGTCCAAATTACTCAATTTAAAAAAAAAGGTATATTGTGACAATACTCCACAACTGCAAATTCTGCACTTTCCTTTCTCAACATGATTTAAGAATACAGAATGCAGACTAAATTCTCTAAAGCAATAGAAGATAATTTATTAACTTTACCTAACTGAGAAGCAAGAAATTCATATAATAGGTTAATGATGGTAGTTATTTGAATAAGAAGCTTCTATTCGAAAAGATTGTCAACCTGGTTTATTGTTTTATTTGAAAAAGTAATGTGGGTCTGAGAAAACTGAAGCATGCCCTCTTTGTGTGAATATAGGCTTTTGATCGAAGAATATTTTTAAAGCAAACTACACAAGCAAAAATAATTCTAGTTGTTAGATATGGAACTATAGACCTAAATGGGGGGCAGTAAAATGTAGAAGTTAAGAATATGTGTCTGGAGTCTAATCAAAGAACTGAGGTGGAGGCTGAAATACTTACTTATTAACTGTGTGACCTGAGGCAAGTGTTTTACTCTTTAAGCTTATGTTCCTCATCTCTTTGGGTATATATATATATATATATATATATATATATATATATATATATATATATATATATATATATATATATAATTACATATTTGTATCCAAAAGGGATTTTTTTTTCTGGTGAATTTTTCTGTATTTATGGGATTTTAAATTAATTTTTATAGGAGTGTACTTGCTTTATAACATTGTGTTAGTTTCTGCTGTACAGCAAAGTGAATCAGTTATATGTATACATAAATCCCCTCTTTTTTAGATTTCCTTCCCATTTAGGTCACCACAGAGCACTGAGTAGAGTTCCCTGTGTTATACAGTAGGTTCTCATTAGTTAGCTATTTTATACATAGTATCAATAGTGTATAAATGTCAATCCCAGTCTCCCAATTCATCCCACTCCCCCTTCGCCCTTGGTATCCATAAGTCTGTTCTCTACATCTGTGTCTCTATTTCTGCTTTGCAAGTAAGTTCACCTGTACCATTTTTCTAGATTCCACATATAAGCGATATAATATGATATTTGATTTTCTCTTTCTGACTTACTTCACTCTGTATGACAGTCCCTAGGTCCATCCACGTCTCTGCAAATGGCACACTTTTTTCCTTTTTATGGCTGAGTAATATTCCGTTGTATATATGTGCCACATCTTCTTTATCTATTCTTCTGTTGATGGACATTTAGGTTGCTTCCTTGTCCTGGCTATTGTAAATAGACCTGCAATGAATATTGGAGTGCATGTATCTTTTTGAATTATGGTTTTCTCTGGGTATATGCCCAGGAGTGGGATTGCTGGGTCATATGGTAGTTCTATTTTTAGTTTTTTAAGGAACCTCCATGCTGTTCTCCATAATGGCTGTACCAATTTACAATCCCACCAACAGTGTAGGAGGGTCCCCTTTTCTCCACACCCTCTCCAGCATTTATTGTTTGTAGAATTTTTGATGATGGCCATTCTGACCAGTGTGAGATGATACCTCATTGTAGTTCTGATTTGCATTTCTCTAATAATTAGTGATGTTGAGCATCTTTTCACATATTTGTTGGCAATCTGTATGTCTTCTTTGGATAAATGTCTATTTAGGTCTTCTGCCCATTTTTGGATTGGGTTGTTTATTTTGTTGATATTGAGCAGCATGGGCTGTTTGTATATTTTAGAGATTACCAAAGGGATTGCTTTTGTTTGTAAGCTTTTAATTACATTTACATTCCTTAGTATGGTTCCTAGAATATGCTAAACACTATAAATGGTCAATACAGATATAGTTATTCATTTTTCCCATGGTAAATCACCACCTTTTATACATTTACCCATATTTAACAACTTTAAAAAAAAAAACCTTAAGATGAGCTCCCTGGAATCAAGACTGGTTATAGCAAGTAATCTCTGAGAATCTACTCTAATTACTCAGACAGATTTACTTGCTTCCTACTCTCAGTAATATCAATGATAGGCTCTCATATCAATTAATATTTTCATATTACAATTTATTCACATTGTATTACATCTTTAAATTTCCATGCCTCTTGAATGATTATGAACTTGACTCCAGCTAGAAGCTTGTCTTATTCAGCTCTATATCTCCAGGGCCGAGAACAATAAGTGGATTGAGGATATTTTTTGTGAATGAATGACCTATGAGTGTTAACCATAGGGGAAATTAAGGGGAAATTAACAGTAACACAGTAAGAGTAGGGGATTTTAAAACTCCACTTTCACCAATGGACAGATCATCCAAAATGAAAATAAATAAGGAAACACAAGCATTAAATGACACATTACACAAGATGGACTTAATTGATATTTATAGGACATTCCATCTAAAAACAACACAATGAACATTTTTTCTCAAGCGCTCATGGAACATTCCACAGGACAGATCATATCTTGGGTCACAAATCAAGCCTCAGTAAATTTAAGAATATTGAAATCGTATCAAGTAACTTTTCCAAACACAATGCTATGAGACTAGATATCGATTACAGGAAAAAACTGTAAAACATACAAACACATGGAGGCTAAACAGTATGCTACTAAATAACCAAGAGATCACTGAAGAAATCAAAGAGGAAATCTAAAAATACCTAGAAACAAATGACAATGAAAACACGATGACTGAAAACCTATGGGATGCAACAAAAGCAGTTCTAAGAAGGAAGTATATCACAATACAATCCTACTCAAGAGAGAAGAAAAGTCTCAAATAAGAAACCTAACATTGCACCTAAAGCAATTAGAGAAAGAAGAACAAAAAAATCCCCCAAAGTTAGCAGAAGGAAAGAAGTCATAAAGACCAGATCAGAAATAAATGAAAAATAAATGTAGGAAACAATAGCAAAGATCACTAAAACTAAAAGTTGGTTCTTTGAGAAGATAAACAAAATTGATGAACCATTAGCCAGACTCGTCAGGAAAAAAAGGGAGAAGACTTAAATCAACAGAAATAGAAATGAAAAAGGAGAAGTAACAAATGACACTGCAGAAATGCAAAGGATCATGAGACATTACTACAATCAACTATATGCCAATAAAATGCACAACCCGGAAGAAATGGACAAATTCTTAGAAAAGCACAAGCTTTTGAGAGTGAACCAGGAAAAAATAGAAAATGTGAACAGACCAATCACAAGCCCTGAAATTGAAACTGTGATTAAAAATCTTCCAACAAACAAAAGCCCAGGACCAGATGGCCCTAAAGGTGAAGTCTATGAAACATATAAATAAGAGCTAACACATAGTCTTCTCAAACTCTTACAAAATATAGCAGAGGGAGGAACACTCCCAAACTCATTCTCCGAAGCCACCTTCATCCTGATACCAAAACCAGACAAAGATGTCACAATAAAAGAAAACTACAGGCCAATATCACTGATGCATATAGATGCAAAACTCCTCAAGAAAATACTAGCAAACAGAATCTAAAAGCACATTAAAAGGATCATACAGCATGATCAAGTGGGGTTTATCCCAGGAATTCAAGGATTCTTCAGTATACACAAATCAATCAATGAGATACACATATTAACAAACTGAAGGATAAAAACCATACAATAAACTCAATAGATGCAGAAAAAGCTTTTGACAAAATTCAACAACGATTTATCATAATAACTCTCCAGGAAGTAGCCATAGAGGGAACCTACCTCAACATAATAAAGGCCATATATGACATACCCACAACCAACATCATTCTCAGTGGTGAAAAACTGAAACCATTTCCTCTAAGAGCAGGAACAAGACAAGGATTTCCACTCTCGCCACTATTATTCAACATAGTTTTGGAAGTTTTAGGCATGGCAATCAGAGAAGAAAAAGAAATAAAAATAATAAAAATTGGAAAAGAAGAAGTAAACATGTCACTGTTTGCAGATGACATGATACTATACATAGAGAATCCTAAAGATGCCACCAGAAAACTACTAGAGCTAATCCTTGAATTTGGGAAAGTAGCAGGATACAAAATTAATGTACAGAAATCTCTTGCATACTTATACACTAACAACGAAAAATCTGAAAGAGAAATTAAGGAAACACTCACATTTGCCACTGCAACAAAAAGAATAAAATACATAGAAATAAACCTACCGAGGGAGACAAAAGACCTGTATGCAGAAAACTATAAGACACTGGTGAAAGAAATTAAAGATGATACAAACAGATGGAGAGATATACCATGTTCTCGGATTGGAAGAATCAACATTGTGAAAATGACTATACTACCCAAAGCAATCTACAGAGTCAATGCAATCCCTATCAAATTACCAATGACATTTTTCACAGAATTAGAACAAAAAATTTTACAATGTGTATGTAAACACAAAAGACCCCAAGTAGCCAATGCAATCTTGAGAAAGAAAAACGGAGATGGAGGAATCAGGCTTGCTGACTTTAGACTATTCTACAAACCTACAGTAATCAAGAGAGTATGGTACTGGCACAAAAACAGAAATATAGGTCAATGGAACAGGATAGAAAACCCAGATATAAACCCATGCACATATGGTCACCTTATCTTTGATAACAGAGGCAAGAATATACAGTGGAGAAAAGACAGCCACTTTAATAGGTGGTGCTGGGAAAACTGGACAGCTACATGTAAAAGAATGAAATTAGAATGCTTCCTAAAGCCATACACAAACATAAACTCAAAATGGATTAAAGACCTAAATATAAGGCCAGACACTATATAATTCTTAGAGGAAAACATAGGCAGCACACTCTATGACATAAATCACAGCAAGATCCTTTTTGACCCACCTCCTAGAGAAATGGAAATAAAAACAAAAATAAACAAATGGGACCTAATGAAACTTAAAAGCTTTTGCACAGCAAAGGAAACCATAAACAAGATGAAAAGACAACCCTCAGAATGGGAGAAAATATTTCCAAACAAAGCAACTGACAAAGGATTAATCTCTAAGATTTACAAGCAGCTCATGCAGCTCAATAACAAAAAAACAAGCAACCAAATCCAAAAATGGGCAGAAGACCTAAATCGACATTTCTCCAAAGAAGACATATAGATTGCCAACAAAGACATGAAAGGATGCTCAACATCACTAATCATTAGAGACATGCAAGTCCAAAACATAATGAGGTATCACCTCACACCAGTCAGAATGGCCATCATCAAAAAATCTGCAAACAGTAAATGCTGGAGAGGGTGTGGAGAAAAAGGGACCCTCTTGCACTGTTGGTGAGAATGTAAATTGATACAACCACTATGGAGAACAGTATGGAGGTTCCTTAAAAAACTAAAAGTAGAACTACCATATGACCCAGCAATCCCATTACTGGGTATATACCGTGAGAAAACCATAATTCAAAAAGAGACATGTACCACAATGTTCATTGCAGCACTATTTACAATAGCCAGGACATGGAAGCAACCTAAATGTCCATCGACAGATGAATGTATAAAGAAGATGTGGCACACATATACAATGGAATATTACTCAGCCATAAAAACAAACAAAATTGAGTTTTCTGTAGTGAAGTGGATGGACCTAGAGTGTGTCATACAGAGTGAAGTAAGTCATAAATAGAAAAGCAAATACTGTATCCTAACACATATATATGGAATCTAACAAAAAAAAAGTTTCTGATGAGCATAGGGGCAGGAGAGGAAAAAGACACAGACAAAGAGTATGGATTTGAGGACACAGGGAGGGGGAAGTGTAAGCTGGGACGACGTGAGAGAGTGGCATGGACATACATACACTACCAAATGTAAAATAGATAGCTAGTGGGAAGCAGCTGCATAGTACAGGGAGATCAGCTTGGTGCTTTGTGACCACTCAGAGGGGTGGGATAGGGATGGTGGGAGGGAAGCACAAGAGGGAGGGGATATGGGGATATATGTATACATATAGCTGATTCACTTTGTTATACAGCAGAAGCTAGCACAGCATTGTAAAGCAATTATACTCCAATAAAGATGTTAAAAAATTATTTAATTAATGAATTTTAAAAATAAATAAAATATAACCCACTAGTTAACTTCCAAATCATAACACAGCTTTGCTAACTGACTAATACTGGCCTAATGAAGATTCTAGGCTTATTTTTATACCACCTACTGTGCAAACGTAGGTCAGTAAAAACAAAATATAATGATATTAAATAAAAAAGAGATTAGATATTAACTGTCAAATAATAATCACTATTGTGAATGTTTTAAAAACACACTCCTTCTACCAGTGTCTATCTACTCACATACATATACAAACATTTATGAGATAACTGGCTAGAAAGAAATGATCTCATTATAGTGAAGTTTCAGGCTAACCAGCAAAGTATATTTAAAGCAACTTTTCTTCACAATGTTCCTAGTAAATGCTTTCTGTTACTCATTTTAAGTGTGATTTTCACACAGTTTGGAAACCTCAGGAGTGTTGGCCTTCTCCATTAACAGATGGAGTGTTATTGATCCGATACTTGCAGATTAGAGAGGAGCTCATTTTCACTGTTAAGATTTGTTATCATTTGGTTGCTTCTAGTCCAACAATGGATTGAAAAACATGCCTATGCATGCAAAGCTTGTTCAAGATGAATACATTTCAATTTCCTACAAATGCCTTGATTTTCACTTATTTTCAGACAAGTTTCAGGAATCAAAGCCTGGAGCACATTACTTTTAGATTCCTGATTATAGATTCAAGTGTGATTTAAACATAAGAAGCTACTTACAAGTGAACCAAATAGAAAAGTAATCTCTCTTGTTGGATGAAGATTCACTTGAGGTCTAAAACTATGGGCTTTGGGGAGACCCTCAAGACGACGGAGGAGTAAGACATGGAGATCACTGTCCTCCCCATAAATACA
This sequence comes from Balaenoptera musculus, assembly GCF_009873245.2. Taxonomy (NCBI): domain Eukaryota; kingdom Metazoa; phylum Chordata; class Mammalia; order Artiodactyla; family Balaenopteridae; genus Balaenoptera; species Balaenoptera musculus. The sequence continues at coordinate 76,730,772 of NC_045806.1, read as the reverse complement.
TCAGAAATACATCTACATGTGGAACAACCCCTACAGAACATCTACTGAATGCTGGCAGAAGACCTCAGACTTCCCAAAAGGCAAGAAACTCCCCATGTACCTGGGTAGGGCAAAAGAAAAAAGAAAAAAACAGAGACAAAAGAATAAGGATGGGATCTGCACTTCTGGGAGGGAGCTGTGAAGGAGGAAGAGTTTCCACACACTAGGAAGCCCCTTCGTGGGTGGAGACTGGGAGTGGCAGGGGGGAAGCTTTGGAGCCACAGAGGAAAGCACAGCCACAGGGGTGCGGAGGGCAAAGCGGAGAGATTCCCGCACAGAGGCTCAGTGCTGACCAGCACTCACCAGCCTGAGAGGTTTGTCTGCTCACCCACCGGGGCTGGTGGAGGCTGGGATCTGAGGCTTGGGCTTCAGAGGTCAGATCTCAGGGAGAGGACTGGGGTTGGCTGTGAGAAGACAGCCTGAAGTGGGCTAGTGTGCCATAGCTAGCCAAGCAATTTATGATAAAAACCCTGCAGAAAGTAGGCATAGAGAGAACTTTCCTCAACATAATAAAGGCCATATATGACAAACCCACAGCCAACATCGTTGTCAATGGTGAAAAACTAAAACTATTTCCTCTATCAGGAACAAGGCAGGGTTTCCCACTCTCACCACTATTATTCAACAAAGTTTTGGAAGTTTTAGCCACAGCAATCAGAGAAGAAAAAGAAATGAAAGGAATCCAAATCAGAAAAGAAGAAGTAAAGCTGTCACTGCTTGCAGATGACATGATACTATACATAGAGAATCCTAAACATGCTACCAGAAAACTACTAGAACCAATCAATGAATTTGGTAAAGTAGCAGGATACAAAATCAATGCACAGAAATTTCTTGCATTCCTATACACTAATGATGAAAAATCTGAAAGAGAAATTAAGGAAACCCTCCCATTTACCATTTCAACAAAGGAATAAAATACCTAGGAATAAATCTACCTAAGGAGACAAAAGACCTGTATGCAGAAAACTATAAGACACTGATGAAAGAAATTAAAGGTGATACAAACAGATGGAGAGATATGCCATCTTCTTGGATTGGAAGAGTCAACATTGTGAAAATGACTATACTACCCAAAGCAGTCTACACATTCAGTGCAATTCCTATCAACCTACCAATGGCATTTTTCACAGAACTAGAACAAAAAATTTCACAATCTGTATGGAAACACAAAAGACCCCAAATAGCCAAAGCAATCTTGAGAGAGAAAAACGAAGATGGAGGAATCAGGCTCCCTGACTTCAGACTATACTACATAGCTACAGTAATCAAGACAGTATGGTACTGGCACATAAACAGAAATATAGATCAATGGAACAGGATAGAAAGCCCAGAGATAAACCCACACACCTATGGTCAACTAATCTATGACAAAGGAGTGAAAGATATACAATGGAGAAAAGACAGCCACTTCAATAAGTGGTGCTGGGACAACTGGACAGCTACATATAAAAGAATGAAATTAGAACACTCCCTAACACCATACACAAAAATAAACTCAAAATGGATGCTCAACATCACTAATCATTAGAGAAATGCAAGTCAAAAACACGATGAGTTATCACCTCACACCACTCAGAATGGCCATCATCAAAGAATCTACAAACAGTAAATGCTGGAGAGGGTGTGGAGAAAAGGGAACACTCCTGCACTGTTGGTGGGAATGTTAATTGATACAGCCACTATGGAAAACAGCATGGAGGTTCCTTAAGAAACTAAAAATAGAATCAGTGTATGACCCAGCAATCCCACTACTGAGCATATACCCTGAGAAAACCATAATTCAAACAGAGTCATGTAGCACAATGTTCATTGCAGCTCTGTTTACAATAGCCAGGACATGGAAGCAACCTAAGTGTCTATCATAGATGAATGGATAAAAAAGATGTGGCACATATACACAATTTAATATTACTTAGCCATAAAAAAGAAAGGAAATTGAGTTATTGGTAGTGTGGTGTTTGGACTTAGAGTCTGTCATACAGCATGAGGTAAGTCAGAAAGAGAAAAACAAATACCGTATGCTAACAGATACATATGGGATCTAAGAAAGAAAACGAAAAAAGTGGTTCTGAAGAACCTAGAGGCAGGACAGGAATAAAGACTCAGACGTAGAGAATGGGCTTGAGGACACGGTGAGGGGAAAGGTAAGCTGGTATGAAGTGAGAGAGTGGCAAGACATATATATATACTACCAAATATAAAATAGAAAGCTAGTGGGAAGCAGCCGCATAGCACAGGGAGATCCGCTCTGTGCTTTGTGGCCACCTAGAGGGGTGGGATAGGGAGGGTGGGAGGGAGATGCAAGAGGGAGGAGATATGGGGATATATGTATATGTATAACTGATTCACTTTGTTATAAAGCAGAAACTAACACACCATTGTAAAGCAATTATAGTCCAATAAAGATGTTAAAAAGAAAAAACTGTTTTACTCCAATAAAGATTATTTAAATAAATAAATAAATAAAACTATGGACTTTGGTGTTCATCTCAAATTGATAGTAGTTATTTTTATGCCTTAGGATCTGAAAAAAAAATTGATTTTGCACACAATCTAGGTGGCTACTGCATCCAATGTTGGAAAAATAATTTATTATCTTCAAACTGAAAAAATAGGAGGGAGTTATAGCATATCAGGAATAAACAATTAATTTTGTTTTTTCCATAATGGAACTGATTGACCCTAACCCCCTAACTCTGAGAGACTGAAGAAAGTAGTCCAAAAGCAAGTGCTATATTCAGAGCCTGAAATGCAAACAGAAGCTTTCCAGTGCAGTTGAATCACAAAAGCACAAAGTTAAAATAGATTCCAGGTCCAATTTTCAACACTGATGATAATTCGCAGGTTATTTATAAAGGTAAAGGACTGTAAGGTTTTTCTGTCACTAAAGATGCTGATAAATATATCTTGCTTAATTGAAGTTTACTTTCTAGAAATATCAAAGATAATTTCTAAGTGCTAAATTGATATCAAAAGATTGAATGGATCAGAAAGTATTTAAATCAAATTGGGCAAATTGCCACGTTCAACTAGGCACATGATCTGTCCTATTACAACCTCTATTCAGAACATGAAATCTGTTCAATGCCCACCTTCCCTCAGGAAAGTTCTCAAAGTGAGTTCTTTCAATATCTTTACTCACATGGCTGCATATGCATTTCAAGTGAATTTCTGAATAGTGAAAAATTATTTCCAAAGCACTCTTCCAGAAATTGAATGCTTGATAAAACCTTAGTTCTTCAGTGCGAAAGGCTTTCTCCATCAGGTAGAAATGATTTAATGACTCCGTAGCTCACATACACCCATTGATTGTCAGCTGTATAACATAAGCCACAAAAAAGTACATAAACAGAGTCTTTTCATGCAAAATCTTAGGATTTAAATCTCTTGCAATTCGAATCCTTCATATGTATTATTTTATCCTCACAAGATGCTATTCATCAGGTACTAGTATCATCATCCTCATTTTGCACATTCGAAATTCAATCACAGAAGTTTTAAATAACTTGAGTTTTTATCAGTAATTCATGGTGAAGCTGGGCATGAAATTTTAGCAGTTTCAAACAAAATCAAGGGCACTAAACTAATACTCTGTGCTGCCTCCTATGTACATGTTGCATAGATTTTCTACCTTCACTGTTTCTTTCTTACCCTGGCATTTAGTATGATAGCATTTCTTATTGGCTAAGCAACCCTGAAAGCCTAGGCGTAAACCCAAGTTGGTAAGTTTCACTCGGTTTAACCCAAGAGTTAACCTTAACATGCATCAGAATAACTCGTAGGGTTATTAAAACATCCATCTTTGGGGCCCACCCCTGGGGTTTTTGATTCAACTGGCCTGGGGTGGTGCCTGAGAACATGCATTAAGATTTAGTTCCCAAATGCTGCTGTTGGTCTAAGAACTACAGTTTGAGAAACATTGGTCTACTAACCCAATCCATTGTTTATTAACAAACACAATATTTTGTGAAAGTATGTGATAAGGGTAAATTATAACATTTAGCTCCAGAACTTGTCAGGACATATTTGTAAATTGAAGCCAATAATTTTCATTACTTATTTATTTTTCTTCACTGACACACAGACAATGTGTACTGGAAGTGAGAGGTCATATTTCAAGAAATACATAGGAGCCCAAATTACCAGAGATCCTACATCTTATGCTCTTATTATAACATTTGTAACCTTTACATACCAGAGACCTGCACACACACACACCAAAGATTTAGGAAAATAAGACAAAGTACAACCTGAATGTTCTTATTAAGAGTGAAGCTGCCCTGTGATACCAGTAAATAAATGCCTTTGTCAAAAGAAATGAAATACTCATTAAAAAAGTATTTACTTGCTTTCTTAATTCTCTTGTTTATACATCTCATTATGCTGAATATTGTCATTTTCCCAAGAAATTTAGGTGACCCCAACTCTTAAATGTTTAGCAGATAATTAGCGAAAGGTAGTGATTTCACTGTAACTTTATTAACAAGGCATTTTTTAAAAACAGTCTATAACTGTAAACTTCAAATTGGAAATAACAAAACCCTAGTTATGGCACATGTTATAATTAATGTGTGCCAGATAATGCTACTTTGCTACTTATCTGAATGCCTATTATTCATGGAACACTGCATTTAACATGGAGGCATACAAAAGAAATGGAAAATAAGATTCCCTGATCACAATTGATTTAAGTTAAAGATGTAATGTTGTAAACAAGCAGATTAAGTTAGAAAAACCGAGTTCAACAAGCTTGAGAGGATGTGTATTAAAGTCTGTGAACGAGCGAGAAGAGATTAATCAGGGAAGGCTTTACAGAGGAGGTGGTTTTAAAACCAGGTTGTAAAGAAAGGCATAGATTGGTTAAGAAGGAAAAGGACCATTTGAATAAAATACGTGGTAACCCAACTTCCTCTATAAAATTTCCCCAAGCATATGTGTGTGTGTATATATATATAGAGGGGGGGTGGGGAGAGGGGGAGAGAGAGAGGTTCATTTTTCTCGAGCAAATGACTAAGGATAGAATGACTAGGTCATCTAATGGGAGTATGTTTAACTTTTTAGAAACTGTCAAACTGTTTTCCAGCATATTTCTTCAATTTACATTCCCACCAGCAATATATGAGAATTCCAGATGCCTCACATTCTCACTAAGAGTTTTTAATTTCAAGTATTCAAATGTCTTATTTTGCATTTCCCTAATGACCTGGGATGTGCATATTTTAATGAAATGTTTGCCACCCATAGATATTCTTTGTTGAAGTGTCTGTTCACATTGTTTCGACCATTTTTAATTAGGCTGTTTGTTATCTCACTACTTAGTTGTGAGAATTTCTAAAAATAAATTTCTGGATGTAAATCCTTTATCAAATATGAGATCTGCAAATAAATTCTCTTTCTGTGGCTTGTCTTTCCATTGTCTTAAGAATGTCTCTACAAATGAAAAAATGCAAATAAAAATTTAAAGGGCCTGGCACACATATTTACACACACACCCACACAAAAAGAAATGTCTCTAAAAAGTTGAAATGCTTAATTTTGATGAGGTACAATTAATCTTTTTTTTTGGTGTTCCATATAAGGAATTATTGTAAATTATTGTATAACCCAAGGTCAGAAAGATCTCACATGTTTTATTCTAGAAGGTTTATGGCTTTAGGTTTTACATTTAGGTTGATGATCCATTTTGAGTTAATTTTTATTGATTGATATATGATGTGAAATATGAATTGACACCCATTCTTTCACATGTGGATATCCAAATATTGCAGCACCACGTATTGGCAAGAATTTCTCCACTGAATTTTTTTTATACCTTTGGTAAAAATCAGTTGTTTATATATGTGTGAGTCTATTACTGGACTCTCCATTCCATTACTCTGTTCTATTTGTCCTTTTTTCCCCCACAAAGCCACACTGTATTGATTACTGCACCATTAACAAGTCTTCAAGTCAGGCAATGTAAGTCTTTGAACATTGTTCTTCTCTTTCAAAGTTTCTTATGCTGCTCTGGTTTTTTAGCATTCCCATATGAATTTTAGAATCAGCTTGTCAATTTCTACAAAAAAATGGAAGCCTACAGAATTTTGATTGAGATTTGAGATAAACTATAAATCATTTAGGGAAAATTGACATCTCAACAACATTGAGAATTTCAATCCATGATTGATATTTTGGTTATTCTTTGCTAGTATATAGAAATGCCATTAATATTTGTATGTTGATCTTGTATCCTACAGCCTTGATGAAGTCACTGTTAGTTCTAACAGTTTTTGTATAAGATTTTTTGACATCTTTGAAGAAGGATATACTTCTAGCAGTTTTTGTGTAAGATTTTTTGACATCCTTGAAGAAAGTTTTACTTCATTTCCAACATTATTTCTTTCTCTTACCTTAAGCATTGACCAATATCTTCACTACAAGTTAAATAGAAGTGGTGACAAGGGACATTCTTGCCTTGTTCCTGATCCTAGGGAGAAATCATTCAGTATTTCATCATTCTGTATAATGTTAACCATAGGTTTTCACAGATATCCTTTATCAAGCTGCAAAACTTCCCTTCTAGTCCTAGTCTATTGAGAATTTTTATAAAAAATCAGTGCTGGATTTTGTTGTATTCTTTTTTTGTATTGATTGAGATGCTCATATGGTTTTCCTTTTTCAATCTGTTAGTATTGTGAATTACACTCATTGATTTTGAGTGTTTAAACCAATCTTGCATACCAGGGGTAAGCCCCACTTGTTCATGACATAGTATCCTTTTACTACATTGTTGGATTTGATTCACTAAACCTTTGTTAAGAATTTTTGCATCTATGGTCATGAAAGATATTGGTGTGAAAGTTTTCTTGTTGTCTAATTTCTGTTTCTGCTGTTGATATCAGAGTAATTTCAGCCTCAAAGAATGATGTGGGATATATTCCTCCTCTTCTATTATCTCAGTGTTTGTACAGAATTAATATTGTCTTGTTTAAAAATATTGAGTAGAATTCCCTAGTGAAGCCATCCAAGCTTGGAGTATCCTTTCTCAAAAGAATGTTTATAACTTCAAATTCAATTTCTTTAATTGATATAGAGCTATTCAGGTTTTTTATTTCTTCCTGAGTGGGCTTTTGTATTTTCTTCCAAATAATTTTTATATTTCATCAAAGTTGCCAAATGTACAGGTATAAATGTTAATACTCCCCCTTTATACTTCAAGTATCTGTAGAATCTGTAGTGATGTCAGCTTTCAGAATCCTGATATTAGGAAGTTTTGTCTTCTCTGTTCTTTTCTGATCAGTCTGGCTATTAATTTTCTCAAAGAACAAGCTTTTGCTCTCATTGATTTTCTCCATTATTTTTCTTTTATTTATTTTTATTTTATATTGCAGTATAGTTGATTTACAATGTCGTGTTAGTTCCAGGTGTACAGCAAAGTGATTTACTTATACATTTACATACATCTATTCTTTTTCAGATTATTTTCCCATTTAGGTTATTATGGAATATTGAGTAGAGTTCCCTGTACTATACAGTACTTCCCTGTTGATTATGTATTTTATATGTAGTAGTGTGTATATGTTAATCTCAAACTCCTAATTAATCCCTCCCCCACAGCTTTCCCCTTTGGTAACCATAAATTAGTTTTCTAAGTCTGTGAGGCTGTTCTTGTTTTGTAAATAAGTTCATTTGTATCATTTTTTAGATTCCACATATAAGTGATATCATATGATATTTGTCTTTCTCTGTCTGACTAACTTCACTTAGTATGATAATCTCTAGGTCCATCCATGCTGCTGCAAATGTCATTATTTCATTCTTTTTTATAGCTGAGTAATATTCCATTTTATATATGTACCACATCTTCTTTATCCATTCATCTGTCAATGGATATGTAGGCTGCTTCCATGTCATGGCTATTGTAAATACTACTGCAATTAACATTGGGGTGCATGCATATTTTTGAATTATGGTTTTCTCCAGATATATGTCCAGGAGTGGGATTGCAGGATCATATGTTAGCTCTATTTTTAGTTTTTTAAGAAACCTCCATACTGTTCTCCATAGTGGCTGTACCAATTTACAATCCCACCAACAGTGTAGGAGGGTTCCCTTTCTCCATACCCTCCCTAGCATTTATTGTTTGTAGACTTTTTGATGATGGCCATTCTGAGTGGTATGAGGTGATACCTCATTGTAGTTTTGATTTGAATTTCTCTAATAATTATGAATGTTGAGCATCTTTTCATGTGCTTTTTGGCCACTTGTATGTCTTCTTTGGAGAAATGTCTATTTAGATCCTCAGCCCATTTTTGATTGGGTTGTTTTTTTCTTTTGATATTGAGATGAATGAGCTGTTTGTATATTTTGGATATTAATCCCTTGTTGGTTGCTTCTTTTTCAAATATTTTCTCCCATTCTATAGGTTGTCTTTTCATATCGTTCATGGTTTCCTTTGCTGTGCAAAAGCTTTTAAGTTTAATTATGTCCCATTTGTTTACATTTGATTTTATTTTCATTACTCTAGGAGGTGGATCCAAAAGATATTGCTGCGATTTATGTCAAAGAGTGTTCTGCCTATGTTTTCCTCTAAGAGTTTTAGAGTATCCAGTTTTACATCTAGGTCTTTAATCCATTTTGAGTTTATTTTTGTGTTTGGTGTTAGAGAATGTTCTAATTTCACTCTTTTACATGTAGCTGTCCAGTTTTCCCAGCACCACTTATTGAAGAGGCTGTCTTTTCTCCCTTGTATATTCTTGCCTCCTTTGAAGTAGATTAATTTACAATAGGTGCATGGGTTTATTTCTTGGCTTTCTATCTTGTTCCATTGATCTATATTTCTGTTTTTGTGCCAATACCAAACTGTCTTGATTACTATAGCTTTGTAATATAGTCTGAAGTCAGGGAGCCTGATTCCTCCAGTTCCGTTTCTCTTTCTCAAGATTGCTTTGGCTATTCGGGGTCTTTTGTGTTTCCATACAAATTGTGAAATTTTTTGTTCTAGTTCTGTGAAAAATGCCATTGGTAGTTTGATAGGGATTGAACTGAATCTGTAGATTGCTTTGGGTAGTATAGTGATTTTCACAATGTTGATTCTTCCAATCAAGGGACATGGTACATCTTTCCATCAGTTTGTGTCATCTTTGATTTCTTTCATCAGAGTCTCATAGTTTTCAGAGTATAGGATTTTGCCTCCTTAGGTAGGTTTATTCCTAGGTATTTTATTCTTTTGATGCGGTGATAAATGGGATTGTTTCCTTAATTTCTCTTTCTGATCTTTCATTGTTGGTGTATAGAAATGCAACAGATTTCTGTGTATTAATTTTGTATCCTGCAATTTCACTGAATTCATTGACAAGCTCTTGTAGTTTTCTGGTAGCATCTTTAAAATTTTCTATGTATAGTATCATTTCATCTGCAAACAGTGACGGTTTTCTTCTTCTCTTCCAATTTGAATTCCTTTTACTTCTTTTTCTTCTCTGATTGCCATGGCTAGGACTTCCAAAACTATGTTGAATAAAAGTGGCGAGAGTGGACATCTTTGTCTTGTTCCTGATCTTAGAGGAAATGCATTCAACTTTTCACCATTGAGTATGGTGTTTCCTGTGGGTTTGCCATATATGGCCTTTATTATATTGAGGTATGTTCCCTCTCTGCCCACTTTCTGGAGAGTTTTTATCAAAAATGGGTGTTGAATCTTGTCAGAAGCTTTTTCTGCATCTATTGAGATGATTATATGGTTTTTATTCTTCAATTTTTTAACTGTGTATCACACTGATTGATTTGCAGATATTGAAAAATCCTTGCACCCCTGGGATAAATCTAACTTGATCATGGTGTATGATCCTTTCAATGTATTGTTGGATTTGGTTTGCTAGTATTTTGTTGAGGATTTTTGCGTCTATGTTCATCAGTGATATAGGCCTGTAATTTTCTTTTTTTGTGGTATCTTTTTCTGGTTTTGGTATCAGGGTGATGGTGGCCCCATAGAATGAGTTTTGGAGTGTTCCTTCTTCTGCATTTTTTTTTGAAATAGTTTCGGAAGGTTAGGTGTTTACTCTTCTCTAAATGCTTGATAGAATTTGCCTGTGAAGCCATTAGGTCCTTGACTTTTGTTTGCTGGGAGTTTTTAAATCACAGTTTCAATTTCAGTATTTGTGATTGGTCTGTTCATATTTTCTATTTCTTCCTGATTCAGTCTTGGGGGATTGTACCTTTCTAAGAATTTATTTCTTCTAGGTTGTCCATTTTATTGGCATATAGTTTCTTGTAGTTGTTCCTTATGATCCTTTGTACTTCTGTGGTGTCAGTTGTAATTTCTCCTTTTTCATTTCTAATTTTATTGATTTAAGCCCTCTCCCTTTTTTTCTTGATAAGTCTGGCTAATGGTTCATCAATTTTGTTTATCTTTTCAAAGAACCAGCTTTTAGTTTCATTGATCTTTTCTATTGTTTTCTTCATCCCTAAGTCATTTGTTTCTGCTCTGATCTTTATGATTTCTTTCCTTCTACTAAGTTTGGATTTTTTTTTGTTCATCTTTCTCTAGTTGCTTTAGGTGTAAGTTTAGGTTTTTTATTTGAGATTTTTCTTGTTTCCTGAGGTACGATTGTATTGCTATAAACTTCCCTCTTAGAACTGCTTTTGCTGAATCCCATAGGTTTTGGATCATTGTGTTTTCGTTTTCATTTGTCTGTAGGTATTTTTTGATTTCTTCAGTGATCCATTGGTTGTTTAGTAGCATATTGTTTAGCCTTCACGTGTTTGTGGTTTTTGCATTTTTTTTCCCTTGCAGTTGATTTCTAATCTCATAGCATTGTGGTTGGAAAAGATGCTTGATATGATTTTAATTTTCTTAAATTTACCAAGACTTGCTTTGTGGCCCAGCATGTGATATATCTTAGAGAATGTTCCATGTGCACTTGAGAAAAATTTGCATTCTGCTGCTTTTGTATAGAATGCTTTATAAATATAAATTAAGTCCATCTGGTCTAATGGGTCACTTAAGGCCTGTGTTTCCATATTGATTTTCTGTCTGGATGAGCTGTCCATTGATGAAAGTGAGGTGTTAAAGTCCCCCACTATTATTGTGTTACTGTTGATTTCTCCTTTTATGGCTGTTAGTATTTGCTTTATATATTGAGGTGCTCCTATGTTGGGTGCATATATATTTACAATTGTTATATCTTCTTCTTGGATATGATGATCCCTTGATCATTATGTAGTGTCCTTCTTTATCTCTTGTAACAGCCTTTATTTTAAAGTCTATTTTGTCTGATATGAGTATTGCTATTCCAGCTTTCTTTTGATTTCCATTTGTATGGAATACTTTTTCTTTCCATTTGCTTTCAGTCTGTATGTGTCCCATAATCAGAAGTGGGTCTCTTATAGACAGCATATACATGTCCTGTTTTTTATCCATTCACCCAGTCTATGTCTTTTGGTTGGAGCATTTAATCCATTTACATTAAGGTAATTATTGATATGTTTGTTCTTATTGCCATTTTGTTAATTGTTTTGGATTTGTTTTTGTAGGTCTTTTTCCTTCCCTTCCTCTTTTGTTCTCTTCTCTTGCGGTTTGATGACTAACATTAGTGTTGTGTTTGGATTGCTGTTTCTGTTTTATGTGTATATCTATTGTAGATTTTCAGTTTGCAGTTACCATGAGGTTTTGATATAGCAGTCTATATATATACATGATTGTTTTAAGTTGTTGTTCTTTTAATTTAAAATTCATTTCCAATATCCTGCATTTGTACTCTTCTCTTCTCACAATTGCTGGCTTTGATATCATATTTGTGTGTGGATGATTTTCTACCTTTACTATATGTTTGCCTTTACCAGTGAGCTTTCCCATTCATAATTTTTTTGTTTCTAGTTGTGGCATTTTCTTTTCCACCTAGAGAAATTCCTTTAGCATTTGTTGTAAAGCTGGTTTTGTTGTACTGAATTCTCTTAACTTTTGCTTGTCTGTAAAGTTTTGATTTCTCTGTTGAATCTGAACAAGAGCCTTTCGGATGTATTGTATTCTTTTTGTAGATTTTTCCTTTTCATCATTTTAAATATATCGTGCCATTCCCTTCTGGCCTGCTGAGTTTCAGCTGATAACCATATGAGTATTCCCTTGTATGTTATTTGTTGCTTTTAATATTTTCTCTTTGTCTTTAATTTTTGTCAGTCTTATCAATCTGTGTCTTGGCGTTTTCCTCCTTGGGTTTATCCTGTGTGGATCTCTCTGTGCTTCCTAGACTTGGGTGACTGTTTCCTTTCCCATGTTAGGGAAGTTTTCACCTGTTATCTCTTCAAGTGTTTTTCAGGCCCTTTCTCTCTCTCTTCTCCTTCTGGGACCCCTATAATGTGAATGCTGGTTCATTTAATGTTGTCCCAGAAGTCTCTTAAACTGTCCTCATTTCTTTTCATTCTTTTTTCTTTATTCTGTTCTGCAGCAGTGATTTCCACCACTCTGTTTTCCAACTCACTTATCTGTTCTTCTGCCTCATTTATTCTGCTATTGATTCCTTCTAGTGTATTTTTCATTTCGTTTATTGTATTGTTCACCTCTCTTTGTTTGTTCTTTCTATCTTCTAGCTCTTTGTTAAACATTTCTTGCATCTTCTTGGTCTGTGCCTCCACTCTTTTTCTGGGATCATGGATCATCTTTACTATCATTACTTTGAATTCTTTTTCAGGTAGATTGCCTATCTCCACTTTACTTAGTTGTTCTTCTGGGGTTTGATCTTGTTCCTTCTCCTGGAACTTATTCCTTTGCTATCTCATTTTGCCTAAATTTTTGTGACTGGTTTCCATTCAGTAGGCTGCAAAGTTTTAGTTCCTCTTGCTTCTGTTGTCTGTCTCCTGGTGGGTGATGTTGGTCTAAGAGATTTGTACAGGCTTCCTGGTGGGAGAGACTGATGCCTGCCTACTGGTGGGTGGATCTGGGTCTTGTCCCTCTGGTGGGCAGGTTCACATTAAGGGTTGTTTTTAGAGGTGGCTGTGGGCTCAGGAAGATTTTAGGCAGCCTTTCTGCTGATGTGTGGGGTTGTGTTCCTCCCTGTTGGTTGTTTGGCCTGAGACATCCCAGCACTGGACTCTACAGGCTCTTGAGTGGGGCCGGGTCTTGGTGACAAGATGGCAGCCTCCAGGAGAGATCACACCAATGAGTACTCCCCAGTACCTCTGCCACCAATGTCCTTGTCCCCATAGTGAGTCACAGCCAACCCTGCCTCCCCAGGAGACCCTCCAAGACCAGCAGGTAGGTTTGTCCTAGGCTCCTATGAAGTCATTGCTTTTTCCCTGGGACCCAGTGCACATGAGACTCTGTGTGCCCTCCAAGAATGGCATTTCTGTTTCCCCCAGTCCTGTGGAGTTCCTGCAATCAAGACCTGTTGGCCTTCAAAGCTGAATGCTCTTGGGGCTCCTCCTCCTGATGCCAGACCCGCAGGCTGGGGAGCCTTATGTGGGGCTTAGAGCGCTCACTTCTGTGGGAGAACCTCTGTGATATAATTATTTTCCAGTTTGTGGGTCACCTACCCAGCTTGTATGGGATTTGATTATATTGCAAATGCACCCCTCTTACTGTCTCGTTGTGGCTTCTTTGTCTTTGGATGTAGGATATCTTTTTTTGGTAGGTTCCATTCTTTTTTGTCAATGGTTGTTCAGCGTTTAGTTGTGATTTTGGTGCTTTCATGAGAGTTGAGCTCAAGTCCTTCTACTCCACCATCTTGTCTCCAACCCAGAGGGGGAGAGATGAGACAGTGGGAAAGGCCAGTGGGAACTGACTTGGAGTTTCTGCTGTGGCTTCCTTCCATCCCTGCTATCAAGCTGCAGAGAAAGCCTATTTTTCTGTTTTTTATTTCATTGATTTGCTAATTTTTATTATCTCTTTTCTTCTGATGAACTTGTTTTTATTCTGCTTTTCATTTACTAATTTCTTAGTGTGGAAGCTTAGATAGTTAAGTTAAGACCACATTTCTTTTCTGATATAAGAATTTTATACTATAAATTTTCCTTTAACACCACTCTGGGTCTCTAGTCACCTTGACCTCCCTCGACTCAAATTCCCGAAAAGTCAACTTCAAGAGTCCAAAGTGTTCTGCCTGGGTTCCCTCTCCCTGTACTACAGCATAGAAGTGTTATCCAGGCAGTAAGCTAAAGCAATAGCAGAAATCACCTTATTTGTTTTCTGTCCCTTAGTATCACTATTCTTGTAACTCTACATATAATATCTTTAGAACCATTGTTTCATACATTTATTTGGTGGAGGATTAACCCTCTCCCTGTTACTCAGTCTTGGTCAGAGACAGAAGTCTTGAATGATTTTATTACTTGCTTTTATTTAAATATAATTATTACCTCAAGTGTCTGGGTTTCTGAAAAAAAATAAAAATAGGACACTCTTTTTTTTGTTTTTTTTAGAAATTTATTTATTTATGTTTGGCTGTGTTGGGTCTTCGTTTCTGTGCGAGGGCTTTCTCTAGTTGTGGCGAGCAGGGGCCACTCTTCTTCATGGTGCACGGGCCTCTCACTGTCATGGCCTCTCTTGTTGCGGAGCACAGGCTCCAGATGCGCAGGCTCAGTAGTTGTGGCTCACGGGCCTAGTTGCTCCACGGCATGTGGGATCTTCCCAGACCAGGCTCAAACCCATGTCCCCTGCATTAGCAGGCAGATTCTCAACCACTGCACCACCAGGGAAGCCCAAAAATGGGGCACTCTTAAGAACACATTACATGATTCAGAAACATTTGAGTTATGTCTCAGAAATGTTATGTTATATTTCTGAGGAAGAAATGTTTACAGGCTTGATCTTATTTACATCTTAATTACCAATTTCTTATTTGCTCCAAAGAAGTCTTTCTGTAGGAGAAATGTTCCTCAAGGAGGATTAAAATATATTTTGATGATATATCCTAGTTGAATAGAAATGTCAACATGTATACTAATGTCAGGTACATACTATACTGGCAATTTGAGATGTCTTCAATAATTAAATTCTGCAAAACACGATCAAAAGCTGCTAAGACCCAAAGTAAAATGGTGAAGTTAATTATTTCTTTTCCAACTGAAAATGATTAATTCTTATACTATGAATGTTATTTTCTCAAGTAGCAAAAAGCACATGGGCACCTTGCAGGTAGTCTAAAGGAAGCCTTTTATGTGTTCTTTCTAAGAAACCTCTTTAAAGCTTCAGAATATAGCTCAGTATGCAGTCATCTAGACTGCCCAAGTGCAGGTGACAAATGAGAAATTTTGAGGACAATTGAGCACTGCAAAACCTCACAATGGATTGACATAAGGTTATTTATTACGGTTGTTTTTGAAACAATATAATTCAAAATGTTCAAGGGCTTCCAAGTTCATTCTTTGACCCTCTAATGTAAGATTATCAGGTCAAATGCTAATCTTTCTATTTCTACACTATAATGATTTCCTTCAGATATGGCCTTTGAATGCATGTAATTATGGGCTGAAGATATATGGGATATACGTGCTCTAGTTTTTCCGACCATTAAAACAGATACCTAAGAAGACTGATGAGGGACTTCAGATTGGAATGTTTTACAATTCTTCACTATTTTATATTTGCAAATCATGAGGTGAAGGTTTGGTATTTCTAATAATTTCCACAATTTTTTTTGTATTTTTCAAGGAGAATCTGACTTTTCAAATACTGGTATAGGTAACAATACCTTCATTAAACATGGAAAAGGTAAGTAAGAGTTTACATGTTTTGGGGTAGTCTTCCTAAGGGAAAAATGCAAAAAGAAAATAAGTCCTAAGTGGCATTCAATCAATTCTCCTATCATTTTCTTTTCCATTATATATCGATAAACATTTATCAAAAATAAATATAACATGTTATAGAGTAAACATAATGAAGGCCACAAAATGCCCACATTACTCATTTTGGCAGATTGTTATTTTCCAAAGATATCTACAAAAATATCTCCTATCTTACAATTTCCTCTAGAACCTTGCCAGTCCACCATCAAGTGGTGGAGTCTGTATATCCTCTTCTTGAATCTGAGTGGGCCTTTGTGACTTCCTCTACTTACACAGTACAGCAGAAATGATGCTAGGTCATAAAATATTGTGTACTTTCACCTGTTTAGCTGTTGGAGCCATGAACCTCGATGCATAAGCAATATGATTTCCCTGAGGCTGCTATACTGCAAGGGAGTCCAAACTACTCCACATGGAGAAGCCCAGAATGTACCTGAGGAAAGAGCTGCCCTGCCAGTCTCCAGCTCTTTCAGTCATCTGTTCCAGTTCTAGCCAACTTCTGACTGCAACTACATGAGAGACCCTAAGCCAGAACCACCCAGTCCAGCCCTTCCTGAATTCCCGACCTATAGATACTGTGAGACATAAAAAAATGATGTTGTTTTAAGCCACTGAGTTTTGGAATGATTTGTTATGTAGAAACAGATAATCAAAATACTCATTCTTTTGGTTTATTTTACAACATTGACATGTTTTGCTGCCATCAATTACTAACACTGTGGTATTAATTTCTCTGAGCAGCAGTTGACTATAAAGGGAGGCAATGGGGGAAGGCTAGCTTTAATAGGAATGTGGAGCTCAGGAAAATTCTAGAGCAATTGATGAAACTTATATGGCTTTAGGCAACCAGGGTATAACGTGAGGACAGGTGCTAGATTAAGGGATGTATTGGAGGCAGAGATAAGCCTTGTCTGCTGAATCAAGGTGTTATTAAAGTATAAGTCAGGGTCGTGCTGACTGTGGCATTTGCCACAGCTGTAAGGCTACCCAGGACACAGTTATGATCTGCCTCCTCTACAGCACACGGAGAAATTAGAACAATGTAAGATAATTTGTGATTTTTCCTCTCATTTAAATGAAAATAGCATTTAAAATTAATTTTGCTCGTTAAATTGGAATGATGGGTTTTCTAAAATTTATCTATTAAAGTATTGTTTTCTTGATGTTAGGATTATTTGTGCAGAGACTCTCTTAATGTAATTTTGATTGCACTTATAGTTACTGCTTTTTGGAAATTGGAAATTTTTACATAATTTGGTGAGAAAAGCAAGAGTTGCTGGCTACTATCATTTCCTTTCTGTTTTCATTTATTTTATTTAAGATCAGAGAAAGTGTGGTCTGAACTAGAGTGAGTCATTACTCCTTGAATTCTTAGACTTACAATGTTGCCAAGTTTGGGAGTATACAAGACCATCCCCAACGACTTTGGTTGCTCAGTTTCTATCTTTCCCAACCAGATATCCTTTTGGCCCAAAGAATTGCGGTATGTTAATAATGACATTCAAGATGATGGTGATAAATAATATTATTATATACTACACTGTTATCTTTTTTATATTAAGAGCTTAACTCAGCAATAAATTGTATATAAACATTACTCAGGGTAGTCTTTCTGTTTCCTGAAGGCATTGAAAGAAAAATAGAATGTCACCAAGTTATTTCAATAATGCTACAGAGTGCTGTGAAGGTCTCATGCTATAAATGAAGGTAAATTCATCTGACCTATGAAGTCAGATTGTTCACTCTATTGACACTGCAGAAAGAGATTGCCAAGTTGATTTATAAGTACTGGGGACACCACCAAATTAACTCACTGCCTTCCAGCAACAGGTTGTCAAGTTTACACAGAAGACCCTATGCACTGGGGTGGCCTCATGTGTGACCTGAGCACTCTAGCTGACAGTGCAGAGCAGGTGTCAGTGACTTTAGCACATCTTGTTAAAACCCTTAACTGTACAAGAAATGTCATACTCCTGCTCATCAAAAAAAGTATATGAGGGTTTCTTTTACAGTTCTACCTTTTATAAGCCAGGATTTTCCCTCTCTATTCTAGTCCCACCCTAAACTACCAGCTTAAAGCAGAAACACACTAATCACTGTTATCAAGATAATTTTAAGTAAGTCAGATAGAGACAAATATCATATGATATTACTTATATGTGGAATCTAAAAAATTGATACAAATGAACTTATTTACAAAACAGAAATAGACTCACAGTCATAGAAAACAAACTCATGGTTACCAAAGGGGATGGGGGCTGGAGTTAAATTAGGAGTTTGGGATTCACATATACACACTACTGTATATAAAATAGGTAAACAAAAAGGGCCTACTGTATAGCACAGGGAACTATACTCAATATCTTGTAATAACCTATAATGGAAAAGAATCTGAAAAAGAATATATATATATAATGTATATGTATAACTGAATCACTTTGCTGTACACTTGAAACAAACACAACACTGTAAATTAACTATATTTCAATTTAAAAAAGATAATTTTAGTAAAGAAATACAGAATATATGAGCTAGGATTAGATCATTATCTAAAACTACTCTCTGGAATATTGATTGAATTCTATTTTTAACATAATTAATTTTCTTGGATTGGCCTTAAATATTTTATTAAAGCCTGGAAAAATTGAAAAAGGTATAAAATAACACCATTTCATTTCTACCATTAAAATGAAGAGAAATCCAGATATTTAAAAGAAATAGATTTGACACTTTTAGAAGCAAGGTGAATCTGATAAGGGGGTCTTAGGGTGTGATAACGAACCTCCCTTCCCCAGAGGCTCACATCTGTGTTCCTAGTAAAATATCAGTATCTGAAAGTTGAGGGGAATGGGCTATTCTAATATAAACACAGAACATTCTCATTCTCCTATACAGGGGCTCACCAGACCACCAGTGAAGAGACATGTATGGACTCCAGGTTTCAAGAATGGACCTGTGGATGTATTGCTTCCTTATTCATCTAATAGTGGGAGGTAAATGAAAAATCCTACAGTTACCCCTCTTTCTGGTCCTGCAACAATTGGAATACCAGTCTATCTAAATAGTATAACAGCAGGGGGAAATAAATCACAGCCTGATTACTTTTTCGATTCCTTCTTATAATGTATCATAGTTTTAATTGAATCTCTATAAGACAAGCCTTATTTCCCCTTTAAAACAAGAGCTTTAATATTTTCTGTTCACATAAGCATAGTGATAGCATTAAATAGAAAGAAATAGGCTTTTTCCCCTATGAAGCCTTTATGAAGTATTTGTTTATTATAATGCACTTGCTTGTTAATTGGTTAGTTTCTTGCTTAAGCAAGCAAATAACCTAAAAAGGATAGTGTCATTACTCAGCAACTAAACGAAGTTAGCTGTAAATGTACCATCAATTTCAAGTTAATAGTCTTTCCCAGTGGTTCCAGTGAAAGGACAGTATGAAACCAAGAGAGGAAACACAAACTATGGGACAGATCTAAAGGACATAACACCACTAAAAGAGAGCTGAAATAAAATGGTATTAATAGGCATGCTCTTCACCATTTCAGTTTTACTATAGCTCTTTGATTTCAAGCTTTTTTTCCTATCTCTGTCATTCTTTTGTCCTTAAAATGACAATATTCCCCTTGCGATAGGTTTTATTAGTGTTGTTAATATAATGTTATTAATAGTTTTGCGGTAGCAATTGAATTAGTATTGTTAAGAAATGACTCGTAAAAAAAAAATTTTTTGTCAAAAACTATTTTTAGTGTTACCTGTTTATATGATGTGTCATACAGTTGGCCCTCCGTACCTGTGTGCTCTGCATTTGGGAGTACAACCAACCGTGAAAAGAAAATATTAAAAAAAAAAAATTCCAGAAAGTTCCAAAAAGCAAACATAAATTTGCCTCAGGCAGCAAGTATTTACATAGCATTTACATTGTATTTACAACTATTTACATGGCATTTACATTGTATTTACAACTATTTACATAGCATTTACATTGTACTAGGTATTATAAGTAATCTAGAGATGATTTAAAGTATACCGAGGATGTATGTAGGTTATATGCAAATACTAAGCCATTTTATATAAGGCATTTGAGCATTTTTGGAATTAGATATATATGGAGGTCCTGGAACCAGTCCCCCATGGATACT
Source organism: Balaenoptera musculus (assembly GCF_009873245.2). NCBI lineage: Eukaryota > Metazoa > Chordata > Mammalia > Artiodactyla > Balaenopteridae > Balaenoptera > Balaenoptera musculus. The sequence goes on along the minus strand of NC_045806.1, from coordinate 76,710,829 downwards.
GAGAGACTACTGTATATATTTGTACTTAGGTGAGTAGAACTATGATAAAATTAAAGTAAGACATAAAGACTTCATAAAGCTCTAAGACTATACTCATGTCTTCATGATTAAGCCCACCTTTTTCATATATTCTTTGCATTGTACTTAACCCCTCTCAGCCTCAGTTTTGCCATCTGTAAAATATTGATAAAAATAACTTTCTTCTTTGCTTATTTTGAGTTATATGAAATAATGAACAGAAAGTACATAGTAAATACTGAGTAAATGTTTATTTTTGTTGTTACTATTGTTAGTGTTTTTCCTCATACATATTTGATTCAGCCACCTATACATTTGGAGAATATTGCATATAATTCTGGAAAATGTTGGTAGTAATTACCGAGGGTAGTTAGTTATATTTAAGGTAATACTGAGTATTTAGTACACTTTCTGGTCTCTTTCTGGTAAATATTTGTATGTGTACATGTGTTAAGCATGTAAGATCAAATTCCTGTAGTATATAACTGATTAAATTAGCCATAAGAGAATATCAATAGAAAGTTATACAGACAATAATTATAATTAAAAGGCTACATATCAACAACATATATGTTTCTGCTACAAAAGCTTAAAAATAGAAAATATTTTGTATGCTATGTGTGAAAGTCTGTGAAAGCTACATGTGAATATACTCAAAAACTTGAACATAAAAAAAACCTCAATGTTTGAGTAGTGGGTATAACAAGATTGAAAGTAAATTTTTCCTTTCATCCTAATATCTTCATATATTGTTTGAATTAAGTATGTACAATGAATCATAATAAGTTTAAAAACCTGTAACACCCTTTACTTGCTAGTGATATGAGCAAGCCTAGTGATTTATTCATCATATATTCTCCATATGGTTGATTTGGTTGAACAAAATGTGTATGTATGTGTGTGTGTGTGTGTGTGTGTGTGTGTGTGTGTGAGAGAGAGAGAGAGAGAGAGGTCTTTGACTATTTGTTAAGTCTGCCCACTTCCTCTCTACATTGTCAGTTCTATAACAGGAGCAGGGGACAAGGAAAGTAAATTTCAGAGGTATTATATAAGCAGGTGCAAAACTCAGAGGAATACGAGCCAGAACTTTTGTCTACTACAATGATTGCTTATAATAATTTATTTTTCTCACTAGTCAATTGCCATAAATACATACAGCATTTGTGTACCATTCATAAAACTGAACAGTATGAGAGCAGGTAAAATGAGATATTTTTGCCTTATTTAAGTACATGTAGAATGTCACATCACATAGTGTTTTGGTACCAACCTAAACCCATTAACTGTAGTAACAATTCTGGTAGGGCATGGTAACTTCAATTAAATTACTGAACATAAATGAATATTGATTTGAATTATACCATGATGCTCACTTAGCAAAATGAAAAAAAAAATGTATAATATTTCAAGAAAGCACAGGAAGGTTACAAATAAATGGCAGCATTTCAAAATGTATTCTATATTCACTAGCATGCAAATCAAAAAAGCCTTGTTCTACTAATCAGTATTATTTTGCATTTACAAATTTTAATCTATCATTGATAATAATAGCAGCTCTCATCTATACAGTGTTTATGATATGAGAGGCCTTGTGTTAAGCACTTTACATGTAAAATCTCATTTCATTTTCTTGATAATCCTATCTGAGGTAGACATGATTATCTGCATTTAACATAGAAAATAACTGAGCTAAATAAATCTTAATTCTGTGCCCATGGTCACATTCTTAATAAGTAGAAAACCTGGATCTTAAAATTCAATCCAGATTATTTAATTCTATACTTTGTTACCTCACCAAATTTTTAAAACCTCATGTTCAAAGTCCTCGTGCGTTGATATTTGTTTATCCTGAACAATCAAAATTTAAGTTGACAATTTTGCAGGATGGTTTTAGGATACATATTGTAGACATGCATATATGATAAATGACCACCTGATAGAGGAAGGTGGACTTACCATGCACTCTCAAGATAATCAGGAGCCCCATGTAAAGCTGTATAGTACCAAACACGGAGCTAATAATGGAAAATTCAAGTGGTTATCAAAGTTATCTAAATATTTCCACAAAACATTTTGATGTTTAATAGAATCTTTTGGTTTAGCTTACAGCTCTGTCTACAGAGCTATGAAGCTGCTTTTAAAAGGTGTGTACAGTTAGGCATTTTTAGAGAGAATTTACATTCTTTTAATAAAGTAGGCAATGCCTACTTTATTCTGTAAGGAAAAGTTGCTTTATAAAGATAATGATAGTTTCATTGATTAAGACTTTTCATGGTATAGAGCCTGTGAAGTCTTTAAATGACCATGGATTTCTCAGTCTTCAAGGATGTTAACACGTTTCCTTAACCTCTCACTGATCAGTAAAACTGATGAAAAAGTTTAACAATTACAGAATTTTTTGCCTTTACCTTGGGTGGTATTCTTTTCAATTTGTTCTAGAGGAGTCCATTTTCCCCTAATTAGAGAGATAATGGAAGAGTTACCGAGATTTTAGGTTATCAGACATTAAATCAGCCCTTTCTATGCCAAGGAGCTTTGAAATAGTAAAGGTGCTGACCTATACCCATGAAGAGGATATTAAACCCTAAACTCACACCAGTGAAAGAGTAAAAAGTATCCCAAGGGAGAAGCAAAAGGATTTATGCAAATAAACCTCAACTACCCAATCTCTGTATTTCAAAAGACAACTTTGAGTCTGGGTATGCAATCATAGACAGAAGAAATTTCTCAGCAAAAACTGCTTCCTACTGACTATTCTTATTTTCGTCTTTGCGTTTGCATGTGGTTTTTTGATTGCTGGATTTCACAGGCAAGACTTTTCTGGTTGACAACTATCATAAAGCATGGCGAAATCAAGTTTAGCTACAATATATGGAATTCTCAGGAATGTGGCAAATTCCAAGTCAAGGGATAAACACATCAGTTTTGAAACGCAGATAGGCAATAACAACATGAGGAAGACATTTTCTTCCAGATGGTATACTCTGATAGAACAATTTTATTCAAAGTGGATTTTATCAGTGGGCATTGTGATACAAAATTGATTGCCCTATATTTTTCTTAGGACAAAATAAATATGGCATTCGAAAAGTGATTTTACACTCTGAATTTAAGCATGAAATAAGCTAGAAAAGGTAAAAAATAAGTTAATGATAATCTTATATTTTCAGAGAAATTGTACTTCTGTTGTTACTACTACTACTGTCACTACTTCTACTACAACTACTACTAATAAGAATAAATAACATTAAATAAAAAGCATTTAATAAGAAGTATTGTGTGTAGAGATCTTTTATGTCTATTGATACATTTAATGCTAAGAGTAGCCAGAAGAGATAGTTACCATTACCAGTTAGGAAAATTGAGTTTTAAAGAAGCTATGTAACTTGATAAATTTCAAATAGCTAGTAAATGGGGTATCCAGGATCTAACCTCACGTATTTCCAATGCCAAGTGTGTAAGCCTTTCTCCTATACCAAACTATCTTTTGCACTGAAGTATGAGAAGAAGAAAAGATCTGATGGAACTGCTTAGATTTGCTATGGATTTTAAATCTCGGTTCAAAATACTCTATAGATGTTTACTTAATGCTTTTGTACCTAGACAATCATTACAACTGAGAAATAATTAAGATATTTTACAGACCACTGACAAATATTCTCAATAGTTATTGTCAGTTTATAACCGTGCTTGATATATTGTGAACTGAGGAGCAATATTAGAAAGAGAGAGAGAGAGAGAGATTTTTAAAAAGAACTATTCTTTTAACAAACAGAAGTGTTCATATTTGTACAACCTAGAGTTTGGGGCTCTTTAAACAAATTGGAGGAGTGGTGAAGAAATCTGAGACAAGAATGTGGAAATATACTTTATAGATTAAAAGAAGATAAATACACACCACTGTAAAGCAATTTTACTCCAATAAAGATGTTAAAAAAAAGAGGATAAATAAGGAACTTTTAAAGACATATCAAATTATTTTTGTCTATCAGTATGTCTTCAATTAAATGTTATTCCTGGGGCAGCCTGTCCAGGGACAATTTCAAAACAAGTGATAACAACATATTCTTTCCAATTAACATTTCTTCACTCTTGTCCCTATCATATTTCCACTCTCTAATTCCAACGTTTTAAACCTAACAGTTTTACAGATGACTTTCTCCTTTTCTGTCCTTGACTGAAATTGTTTCAGATAGTATGTCTTTGCCTGTTTTTCAGATATGAACATTTTAATTCAATTTTTGGTACTGAAGACCTGAATTGAGCTTTTCAATGTAGAAGAGCACAGTGAATAAAATGCCTTTCAGAGACTGGTTCTTTAAGTGAGTACAAGGACTTTATGAGATTAAAATTTCAGAAAGGCAGTTCCTTGGTTTAGCAGAACTAGGAGAAGAGTTTCCAAAATCTAACAGTTCTAAATCCCTTAAAACTTAAAATACAAAGTAACTTTACTTTTCTTAAAATTCTTTCTGATATCGGCCTCAGAACAGTTTTGACCTTAGTAAATTATTTGTAAAGAGTTCCAAATTAAAGGAACTAATAATATTACATCAATAACAGAAAAACAAATAAATCTGACGTCACTGTTGTCGTAATTTCACAATGGTATCTTTCACAATGACACTAAAAATCCCTAATAATGTTAATTAAATTTCTAAACTGAATGAATTATTGGGTGCATAATCACAGATAATGTCGTTTTATGAAAAGAAGTTTCACATTTTAAGAAAAGAAAAGCATTACATCATATTTTAACTTGCCTTGGATATAAACAAGAAGCTAATTTCAGATCTTCTTTTGAAAAATAAGTTTTGGCTAACTGATTAACTAATCAAATTCAGCATTTACTGTTCTATTTAGAGAGATCTGTAGATGTCTCTGCATCATAAGCAATTTTCTTATGGGATTATGGAAACCAGTTTCATTCAATGTGTAAGCAGAGATAAAGGATGATATATAATAAACATACCATATGTTTGGTTTATATGATGTTCCTTTAAAATAAAATCAGAGGACACTGATGGAAGTGAGTAAAAGTCTTTAAAGATATGACCTAGGTGCACAATGTTCAAATTTCAATTTCTACAAAGGAGGCTGAGAAGTAGTGTAATTATTCAAGAGTAATTCAAATGATCATTCCTTAACCAAGGGTGTTTAAAGGCCTGAGAAATCACTTCCCCAAGCCATATATCCATATATATACACACACACATATATATATATACATATATGTGTGTATATGTATATATATATATGGCATATGTGTGTATGTGTGTTTGTGTGTGTGGAGAGAGAGAGACAGACAGTGAGTGACAGAGAGATAAAGAGAGATCTTGTCTCCATCAACTCTCCCTACTCTCTAAGTATATACCTACCAAATGAGCAAGTCAAACCAAACACTTTTATTTAATGCCTATTTGGCAAATACAAGGCTCTAAAGAGCTTTTAGTGCAACTATTCATAACCCCCACCCTTTCCACTCTCTATCAATTGATAGCTTACTCCACTGTAGTAAAATTAAAGGTCATTATATACTCTACCCTCATTTTTCTTTCTTCTATCTAAAATGTCTCTACTTTTATGTACCTGGTTTCATCCTAGTGGTGTCACAAAGAAAGAATATTACTCTGTTCCTCACCTCCCTCATAATCCCCCATGTACATGTGTATATGACCTCAACTGATGCTAAAACAAAATTCTATTCAACTCCAGAGTAAGCTGTGCACTGTTATTTACATCTTGCTATTACTTTTGCCTATAACGCTATCCCTTCTGCTTCTCTTCCTTGAAAAAGCCTAATCATTCTTCAAATTCAACTCAAATATGCATCCTTCTATGACTTTCTCAAGTAGTCATTCTCACAGTATTCTTTGCCTAGCATTTGGTAGTTTTTAGAGAAAACATTAAATATACTGTTTTACAATTTATGGTTTCTTTGTCTTCTTCTCATACTACTATGAGTTTGTCTAAAGCAAGCACTATGACCTGCTTGTTTATAATCTTCAGATTCTAGCACAGTTACAGGCACTAAAGTTCCGCAGAAAATGTGATGATTAAATCATATGGGGTTCAATAATTCCTTTGACATTAATAGGGCACCAATAATTTGTTCTATTAATGAAGGCAACATTTGCGTTGCATTCATTTCCCAAATCTATCCAGGTAAAAAAAAAAAAATAGAAATTAAGTACCATCTTGTTTTGGTTGTTATATTTTCATTAACTACCTGAGTTGTTTTCTCAACTGTCCACTTAGTTTTTGTTAAAAAATTATAGCAACAATAAGTGAAAAACAGTGCCCCCAAATTAAAGGATTCTATTAATTCCAACATGTATGTTATGGTTCAAGGTCACTTCTCTGAGGCCAGTTCTGTGTAAGTGAAATTATTCAGGTGATTCCAGTCAATAATTAAGTAAGCAATCTAGCTAGCAAACAAAACAAAACAAAAAGCAGCTGTTAAGAAAAGGTAGTTTGAAATATCTAAACTGGCTCTCTGTTGATTAAAATTTATCACACCGATGCCAATCTTGCTCTGCACTTCATGGTATATAGGTCTGGCGTGAGTAAATGGTCCATGTTACAGAATATTTTAGTATGGCATTGAGTGTACAGCTAATATCACTGTGCATCCATGTGCATCTATAAAAATTCAAAGATTTGAAAGGTGTGTAGCAATTCAACTTGCTCAGGGCTCTCTGGGAGGTATACATATTGATTGCACTCTTCCTGCAGCATTCACTTCCCAGGGGCATGGATGGAGATTCGCAAAATTCATGCTGGTACTTGAAAGGAAAAGAAATTAAATAGAAACCCAAATCATGGCATATTATAAGGCATTCAAATTTAAACATATTGAAATCTGCACCTGTGAAGGTTTTCATGGAAATACTGATTTACCCTGGTCTCCAAATATTGCACTTTTCATTCTTCATAGACTGATAAACATTCTTATGCCCCTTATTTTTTAATCTTGTGCCCTATTTATATAATTGGGAATCTTAATATTTTAGGTATTGTAAAAAAAACAATCCAGTGTTCTGTGTTGATGTATTTAATAAGATTGTGCAAAGAACAGTTTTGAGCTAGTATTAGTGTCGTTTAAATAAAATTATACAAGTATAATTTGTTCAAGAAAACATTACTTAGCAGATATTCTAATGTAAGGACCACGATAAATTAGTCGTATCTTTTCCTTAGTATGAAGGCAGTGTGTAATGATGGAAAGAGCATAGTTTTTTCCCAGATAGATGTAGGTTTGCTTTCTCATAACATCAGTCACTAACTATGTGACCTTGGCTGAGTTCGTCCACCTCTCTAAGGCTGTTTCTTCAACTGCAAAGAGAGCTAAAAGTACCTACCTTTAGGTAAAGTATTTTGTAATGTCCCTGTCACATAGTAAGTACTCAATGAATATTAGTTCCTGTCCTTCTTACCAAAAGAAACAAAAACAAATAGACAAAAAAACCCACAAACCTACATTCTATGGAATTACAGACCACAAAAGTGTTGCCTTTGCTTTGCTACTGTCACTGAATTGCCTTGGTTCCCGTAAGTGAGGACTAATGAAAAACTCCTGTCACTGGGAAAACATGGGCAATGATCAATATACAACAACCCAGGCATTAATGAAGAAACCATCATGTAGGGAATAGTAACATGAGGAAAATCAAGCAATCATCATTGACAGCTTTAGATATTTGATGAAATAAGTCCACATCACGAAAACACACTGGGGGAAACCTCTACTGCTGAACAAGGATTAGGATTTCTGGCCTTAGCGGTATCCTCGTTAATTCCTCTCATTCAAGGATACATATTATAAAAAAAAGAACTTGTGTCAGTAGGAAAATGATCTAAAATAAAGGAGTAAGTTCTAACAGTGGAAAATGTTTTCAAATGCAAAAAATCCACTTTAATATAAATTTTAAATGGTTAAGATGATTTGTGGCTGGTGGAAAATTCATTCTAATTTCTGAGGTTTTAGTAACGGCTTGTCATTCCTGCAAATGGAAAACTAACTGAGGCAGGCACCTGTCTCTTTTTTTCCTTAGTGTTCTTGTGTAGTAATTTATTTGGAAATAATATAATGTTTATGTCTGTTATGCTATTAATTTGGGTAGTAGATTAGTCAAAATAGTTTTCCCAGGGGACCTAATCTCTAAATTTAACATGTAAGTTAATATAAAAATAGGATTCAATTTCCACAACTTTAAGTTAAAGGAAACTTGCACTGGAATAAAATTATTTATTAAGTATAAAACATCTATGCTAATTAAATTTCTTTCATGCTATATATAAACTCCTCTTTGAACTTGACAGTGATATTAGATGTCTCCATTTTCCTATTTTGCTCTGTAAGTTCTCTAAAGGACACAACTACTTCATGGCAAACATTCTGCTCTATCATAATAAAGAAGGTAAACAACTATGTTTTGTGAGAGGTGAATAAAATAGAAAAATTAGTTTATCATGTAACAGTTTCATACCCACTAGCAGAAAAGAGTCAGTGTATAGACAGATCTGACCCTTTTATCTCAAAGGACACTGAGGCATGCTTTTGCCCTGCAAAGATGCCAAATTTAGTTATGCGAAATAATTTAAAACCAAGTTTACTTGACAATGCTTAGATTATCTAATCTACTCAGTGCAGATACTTAATTCTCAAAAGATGACTTTTTGTTGCCCTATTTTCTCAATAATAGTAACTATTATTTCTTTTCTATGCTACAAAGAAAACAATCCTGTTCTATGGAAAAATTTAATAGCATCCTGTTGCCTCTTAGTCATATATTTCACACATCTTATCTATATGTCATATACAATGAGGAAAAAAGGACTATATCTTTTCTTTCCATTTAAAAAATAGTAGTTATAAGACCTGAATTCCCATATTAAAATTGTACAGCTGAATGTTAGGGACAAAAATGTGTCATGGACACTGTAATTCCTTCCTTTCTGGAATGCATGAAGCCAACACTAGTAGTGATGGGAGATAAGTCCTGTGAGCTACTCTGAAAAAAATTTGATTTCATTGCTTTTCTAGAGAATTTCTTTCCAACTGCCAAGTGTAGTGGCTCCTTATTTTAACTGAACAATGTCAATATTTAAGTACTAGGTCTTTGGTTGTTTGTTTGTTTTTTAATTTAAGAACTATGAATTTAAACGATAATGCCTTCTGCTGATGGTACATCAAGTAAGATTACAAGATAATCAGAAAAAGAAAGACAAGAAGTAATAAATGCAAACATTAGCCTCTATTTAGAAAACTAACAATTAACTAATGTTTTTAGAAGGTTGACTCGACTCTACCTTGAAATGGATTCAAGGTGAAAAATAAAACTAATTTGAAAGCAGAAAAGAGTCTACTGTAATTGAATATCTACTATGTTTCTTGTAGGTTTTATGCATTATCTTACTTCTTATTTTAGAAAACTTTGAGAGATTGGTATCATCCCCATTTTACATTTCTAGTTTTCTTCAACATTTCACATATCAAAGTTTATTTTCCATCTACTTTTCTTCAAATAGAAATTAGGTAATCTGGAAGTTTGGTTGAGGTAAAAGTCACTATAGACAAAATCATTTGGGTTTCAGAAGGAAAAAGAGATTTCAAATGTGATGATGTTTATAAAATTGAAAAGTCCCTATTTCCAAATTTAATTAAATGTAACTTTCCTCATGCAACCTTATTATTGTGCATATTTCAACCTGAACAGAAGATCAAAACACAAGAGAATAGAGAGAATACTGGAAATCAAGGAGAAAAGTATGCAGTCAGGCCATAAAGGGAAGTTGAATAGAGTAGTTTACAAGAAACAAGAGGTACAACAAAAATAAGTCACTGTAGTGACCTGCATGGAGAAAAACAGGGCAGGGAGTCCATGTAAGAAAACAGGAATGATGGCTTGACTGAGGGGTAGAAGCCAGAGTATCTGGAAATTGAGCCAGACTTTTCTGTTCCTTAAAAAATTTTTAATAATACAATTTAAAAAAATTTTAACCTGCACAATTAACAGGTATTTAGAAAGCAACAGAAAGCAAATCTAGGTCAGTATTAAATAGAAAATTTCTGCTATTTTGTCTGCATTTTGTCCCTACCATCACTAGCTTGGAGAAATTTCCCTGGCAATGAGAGATGCCCTGTTAGCAAGTGCTTTCCTTTGCTTCCTCTGTGGAGAGAAAGTCCCATTTTATTTCAGACATGGTACAAGTTACAGGTTTGCATTTTGTTCTGTTTTGTTTTAAATTTGTTTCTTTTACTGTGGTAAAATATACATAACATAAAATTTACAATTTTAACCATTTTAAGTGTACAATTTGGTGGCATTAAGTACATTTACATTGTTGTGAAACCACCACAACCATCCATATCCAGAAATTTTTCATCTTCCCAAACAAAAACTCCATACCAATTAAACAATAACTCCTCATTCTTCTCCCTCCCCTGCCCCCAGTGCTTGGCAAACACCATTCCACTTTCCATCTCTACGAATTTGACTACTCTAGGTACCTCGTGTAAGTGGATTCATACAGTATTTGTTATTTTGTGAATGGCTTACTTCACTTAGCGTAATGTCTTCAAGGTCCCTGCATGTTGCAGCATGTGTCAGAATTTCCTTCCTTTTTAAGGCTGAATAATATTCCATTATATGTATATACCACATTTTGTTTTTGCTTTCATCCATTGATAGTTGAGTCTCTTCCACCTTTGGGCTGTTATAAAAATACTGCTGTAAACATAAAAAAGGGTGTACAAATATCTGTTCACGTCCCTGCTTTCAATTGTTTTGAATATATACCCAGAATTGGAATTCCTAGGTCATATAGCAATTCTGTTTTAATTTTTCTGGTCCTGGGATTTTCTCTGTTGAAAAGTTTATGATTACTGATTCAATTTCCTTATTAGTTGTAGGACTATTAAGATCTTCTATTTATTCACGATGCAGTTTGGGAGGCTGTGTGTTTCTAGGCATTTGTCCATTTTATTTAAGTTAGCCAATATATCGGTGTACAATTGGTAATGGCATTCTCTTATAATTCTTTTTTTTAATAAGTAGTCATGTTCCCTCTTTCATTTCTGATTTTAATTATTAGTCTTCTTTCTTTTTTTCTTAGTCAATCTTGCCAAAGGTTTGTCAATTTGTTGATATTTTTGAAAAACCAACTTTTGGTTTCATGGATATTCTCTATTGTTTTTCTATTCTCTATTTTATTTATCTCTCCTCTTATCTTTATTATTTACTTTGCTTTGGTTTAGTTTGTTCTTCTTTTTCTTCTTCCTGAAGGTGAAAGGTAGGTTGTTAATTTGAGATTCTTTCCCTTTTTTTTTTTAATTTATTTTTTATTTCTTATCGGAGTAATTTTTTTTTATTTTTATTTTTTAAAATTATTTATTTTTTTATTTTTATTTATGGCTGTGTTGGGTCTTCGTTTCTGTGCGAAGGCTTTTTCCAGTCGTGGCAAGTGGGGGCCACTCTTCATCGCGGTGCACGGGCCTCTCACTATCGCGGCCTCTCCTGTTGCGTAGTACAGGCTCCAGATGCGCAGGCTCAGTAATTGTGGCTCACAGGCCCAGCTGCTCCGCGGCATGTGGGATCTTCCCGGACCAGGGGTCAAACCCGTGTCCCCTGCATTGGCAGGCAGATTCTCAACCACTGCGCCACCAGGGAAGCCCTCTTTACCTTTTTAATGTAAGCATTTACAGGTATAAATTTACCTCTTAGACTTGCATCCCATAAGTTTTGGTGCATTGTGTTTTCATTTCCATTTGTCTCAAGATATGTTCTAATTTCCCTTGTGATATCTTCTTTGACCCATTGGTTGTTTATGAAATTTCTCTATATTGCAAATTTCCCTTCTGCTGTTGATTCTAGTTTCATTCCATTGTGATTGAAAAAGATACTTTGCATAATTTCAATCTTTAAAAAAATTTAAAGACTTGCTTTATGGCCTAACATACCATCTTTCCTGGGGAATGTTCCATATGTTCTTGAGAAAAATGTATATTTTGCTGTTGTTGGGTGGAGTGTTCTGTACATGTCTGTTATGTTCAATTTTTCTATAGTGTTGTTCAAGTTCTCTGTTTCTATATCGGTCTGGTTATTTCAGGTTTGAGTTTTTAAATTTTTTGCTCTTATTAGCTAGTTTGGTAAGGTTATATATCTTAACCCAGGAATACAAAGCATTATTAACAAAGTATTAACACCTTGAAAATGATCAATTTTTCCATTCTTAGTTGTGCAGTTTTGAATTATCCTCTACTGTTAGTGTTCTACATTTAGTTATAGAGTTTTCTCTTTATTAACGTATTCAACCTAACCAGTACTAGTGTACACTGACACAATGCCACACTTGGTTTCTATATTCTCTCTCTCTCTTTCTCTCAAGAGCTTCCTTCCAAATAGCCATAAAGCTCTGCTTCTGCATCACTCAGACAACTCAATGCTTACTATCTTAGGAACTGGAATGCAAGCTTTCTGAATAATAAGTGTGTCTATTGCTTCACATTTAAATAAAAGTGGCATGCAAAGACAACATTTTAGTGTTGTTTCAAAGAGGGTTTTGTTATAAGGGTGTAGAATTATGTCTCTACCCACCTGGAAGCACCTTTCATTCTACTGGGCTCCAAATGATCACTACATATGAAGCTTATGAAATACTGACTAGAAAGCAAAACTTATTTATAAAAATCTTACAAATAATTTAAAAACTAACTACTACCATTATCATTTATTTTATTTTGGTTCAAAGTTCTTCTGGAAAAAAATTCCTTATGTTGGTTGAATGTTCTGGATAAGTGCACCTAAAAAGCAAGAAATTTAAGTGTGGTGACTAGTTTGAAAATACTGTGTCATTCAATCACATTTCACTGTATTAGTAACATACAAGTATGTGCCAGCTCTTCCTCTAGGTAGATTCCACTTTAAAAGTTTTTGAGTAGCAAAGGTGTGATAATAAGGTAAAAGAAAATTGATATGTTTAAGAGATGTTATGGACTGGACTGTATCCCCTCAAAATTCATATATTGAAGCTGTCACCCCTAATATGACTGTATTTGGAGGTATGCCCTTTAGGGAAATATAAGGTTAAATGAGATCATAAGGGTAAGGTCTTAATTCAATAGGACTTGCATCCTTATAAGAAAAGGAAGAGACACCAGAGAGCTTTCTCTCCATGAATGCACAGAAAAGAGACCATCTGAGGACACAGCAAGAAGGCTGTCATCTACAAATATCATATGATATCGTTTATATGTGGAATGTAAAAATATAGTACAAATGAACTTATTTACAGAACAGGAATAGAGTTAACAGATGCAGAAAACAATCTTATGGTTACCAAGGGGAATAAAATGGGAGATTGGGATTGACATATACACACTATTATATATAAAATAGATAACTAATAAGGGCCTACTGTATAGCACAGGGAACTCTACTCAGTACTTACTAATGACCTATATGGAAAAGAATCTAAAAATGAGTGGATATATGTATATGTATAACTGATTCACTTTGCTGTACACCTGAAACTAACACAACATTGTAAATCAACTACACTCCAATAAATTTTTTTAAAAAAAATTAAAACATAATAATCAGGAAAAAAAAGAAGGTTGTCATCTATAAGCCAGGAAGAGAGTTCTTACTAGAAACCAACCCTGAGAAGTACCTTGACCTTGGACTTCTATCTTCCAGAACGTTGAGAAAATAAATTCCTATTGTTTAAGCCACCTAGTCCGTGGTATTCTGTTATATCATCCCTAGCAGCAGGCTTTCAGCTGTCTATGTGTGGCACCATTATCAATAATTTTGGGATTTATTGAGGATTTTTTACTGAGTATTTATGCAATCTGTTGCTAAGTGCAGCCTTATTAAAATATACCAAATCAACAAAAAATTTTTTGATTCAATTGGCTGAAGGTAGGCAGATGTGAGTATAACAGTTTTCAGTATCATCTCTTGGGAAACATAAAAAAAAAATTGCTGCAGGATTATATTCGTTGCAATCATGGCTAACTTAAGAGGACTGAGAAACTGTCATTTTTCTAGGTTTATCTCAGTTCGACATCATCTTATTTTCATCTCAAATTCACTAGAAGAATTGGTCAGTGTAGCAGTTTTATTTTATTCCTCTTTTTTTTTTTTAATTAATTAATTTATTTATTTATTTTTGGCTGTGTTGGGTCTTCGTTTCTGTGCGAGGGCTTTCTCTAATTGCGGCAAGTGGGGGCCACTCTTCATCGCGGTGCGCAGGCCTCTATTTTATTCCTCTTTGATCAAAGATTATTATGATTTTTAACATAAGGGGTATTCTAGTAAAGTGGAAGAAGATAGGGCAGACAGAGGTCAAAACATAAGGATGGTTGTCCTGTCCCTGACAGTAAGATGTTTTGTGAGCCAGGGAATATCACTTAATATTCCTAAACCTCATATTCATCATCTGAAAAATGGGGGTGGGTGGGTAAACTAGATAATCCCTAAGGATTTCCCCAGTTCTGACAATATATTATCTGAAGATTAATGTTCTTCTTACATAATACACTCTCTTTATTTTGTTTGAAGTGAATTACAACAGTGAAAAACAAACACATCTGACATAGATAGGGACATCATAAGTAACATGTTTCTATATTAGATGGTTCTTTTCCAATATCATAAATACATATCAATTAAAAACAAAATTAATATATCTAATCAACATTTTGTCAACTTAATAAATTCCAGTGAATTTGAGTCAGTTTCTGTTTCTGCTTAATACTTTGAACTTAAAGGCTTTCAATGATCGCAAGATCATCATTTTTATATATCACTTTATAGATCACATTCTCTAAATGAATACAGTGAAAGCCTTCAGTAAAAACAAGTTTTACTTAATTATTTTCATCAACATTGAGTCCAGAGCTAAATTGGGAAATATAAAGAAAGAATTTTGCAGGTATCTTATTAATATTATCAATTTAACTAGCCAACCAAGATGACCCTGGGTAGATATAACCTAAATATGACACAGGCATAAAATACTGTTTTTGTGATTTACCTTTAAATACTCTCCCTATTTGTTTTCCCTAAACATCATTGCTGATAAAATTTCTCATTCCACTGGAAATTAAGGGTTCTCATGCTCCTAACATAAAATATCTCATCTTATTTAAAACTCATGTTGCATTGTAATAAATATCTGAATGCATTTAAGCACTGTCTATCTTGTAAGGCATGATTCTAAAACAATAATATTAATGGCAGTACAAGGGACTGTCTTGGGTTGTAATTGCAATCATTAGTGTTAGTTGTATTCATTGGAGGGAAAATCAGCTTCTCAGTATGAAATTACTATGTAAAAGTGATCTTTAAAAAATGAGAATGAAATTTTACTCTTTAAAAGGTTTAACAGATATCACTTCTTAAACATCTGGGGGCCTGAGAAATATTTAAACACTTGTTTACAGGTGCCAAACAAATGCAAATATATTCATAGTTGGAGACACAAAATGGGACCTCTACACAAGACATACAGTCAAAACCACAACATTTGCCAGATAACGTTTCTTTAAATGACATACTGTCAAGATTGTTCTTTTTGTTCAGATTTATCTCACTTAGGGGTTCTCTAGGATACTATATAAATGATCACCTTGGAGGAAGAGATATAAAAATCCACTGAATTTTAGAATTCTGTATAGAAATGCTGACCACACTTCCCTGCCTGAAACTCTGTCAAGCATTTGCTTTGCAACGCTGTTACCTTCCTCTTTTCAATCCTATTATCTTCCTCCGTAAGAGCGAAATTTTTTGGCTCTTCTTCTTCCAGTCATGTCATTGAAATTGTATTCTGCTAACATTTGTAAATGTTATCTTCTTCTTCTATGTGTTCTTGGGTAATGTCATCTATTCCAGTGACTTCAAATACTATATCCCCTGTCATGACTCCCACATCTTTATCCCCAAGGTCAAATTCTCTCAGAACTCAAGACGTGTATTTTAGTTGCCTCCAGAACATCTTCATCATGATATCCTGCAGTTCCAACAATGTAATGTCTCCAAAACCATATCCATAACCTTCTGCCTCAAGTTTTGTCCTCTCCCTATATATCCTACTTGTGTTGAAATCAGAAATTAGCCAGAAACTATTGTTCCATTATCAAATTTTTACTTGTCTCATATTCAATCTCCATATTCAATCAATAATTTTTCAACTTTCTATCTCATATATCTTTTAAATTTATTCTCTATTTGTTCTTACTATTGGAGTCATGGTGTAGGCTCTTAAAAAATTTAATATGTGCATCTGTGCTTAGATTACTCCAATACTTGTTCCACACAGCTGCTAGAATTGTTTTTTTAAACCCAAATCTGGTCATATCACTCAGGATCTTAGAGGATACCAGGGTGTTACATTGCCAAAATGTTAATTTTCAATTTTCTTAGTATGACATACAAGGCACTTCACAATCTATGGTAACCTCATACCTTAAGCTCTAGCCTATTTAAAACAAAACAAAAAGTGCTCCTTCTAATAAACTCTGATTTTATATTCCTTTATCTTAAAATTATGGGGTGAAAAGTTACTTCTAGCAGGACACCTGAGGAACTCCACAGACTTGTTCCCCAGTGAAACTGGTAAAAATTGTAGAAGAACAGCCATTTAAAGTCTCTGGAAATGGGCCTAAGGCATCCAACTAATGAAGAAATACTTATTCATGAATATCTACTAAAATTCGGTCAAAAACAGCAAGAGTCTATAGTATCTGAATGAAAACCCATGTCTTCCATTCCTCTCTCTTTGAAGTGAAAGCAGCTGAGAGGTAGGGGCTCCCTGCTTCCACCAAGCCCTCACTCATGGGTTGGAGGCTCTACTTTGGACCAGAACCCTCTGAGAATATTAGGGTCCCAATCTAACCTGCCCCGGCTTGTAAGGCAGTGAGTGGTTCCATGCCCAGAGAGAAAGGCTAAGATTTGAAACTACTGTGACTGCCCATCCCTTCCTTCACCAAGCCCTCAGCTCCTAAACCAAGAGTATCACTGAGAGAGAAGTGCACCAACCAGGACCAGATGACTTCACTGTTGAATTCTACCAAACATTTAAAGAGAATTAATGCCAATTCTTCATAAACACTTCCTCCAAAATGGAAGAACAAGTGAACACTTCCTAACTCATTGTATGAGGACAATATTACCCTGATACTAAAACCAGACAAAAATGTCACAAGAAAATTAAAGACCTGTATTTCTTATGACTATAGACAAAAAAATTCTGAAAAAATACTAGAAAACCAAAACAGCAACATATAAAAATAATTATACATGAACAAGTGGGATTTATCCCAGGAAAGCAACAGTGGTTCAACATACAAAAATCAATCGTATACCACATCAGTAAAAGACAAAAATCCACATTATCATTTTAATAGATGTAGAAGAAACTTTTGATAAAATCCAATACCTTTTTATGAAAAAATACTCAACAAACGAGGAGTAAAAGGGAACTTCCTTAATCTAATAAAAGGCATTTATGAAAAACCCACAGATAACATTGTAACTGATGCAAAAAATTGGATGCTTTCTCACTAAGACAAGGAACACAACAGTGACGTCCACTCTTGCCACTTCTATTCAACATTGTTCTAGAGTCTTACTAGAACAATTATGCAAAAAATAAAATAAAATAAATAAATGAAATACATCCAGATTGGAAAGGAAGAAATAAAACTACCTCTATTTGCAGATGACTTGATCTTGTATATAGAAAATCTTAACTAATCCACTAAAAAATAATTAGAACTAATAAAGTTCAACAAGGTTGCAGGATACAAGATCAATATATAAAAATCAGTTGTATTTACCAATTCTTCCATTTTTTTTTGTTTTGTTTTTAGATATGACAAATGTAAACAACACCATATATTTAACTTTTGGACTGCTTTTCATTTTTTTTTTAACATCTTTATTGGAGTATAATTGCTTTACAATGGTGTGTTAGTTTCTGCTTTATAACAAAGTGAATCAGTTTTACATATACATATGTTCCCATATCTCTTCCCTCTTGCATCTCCCTCCCTCCCGCCCTCCCCACCCCACACCTCTAGGTGGTCACAAAGCACAGAGCTGATCTCCCTGTGCTATGCGGTTGCTTCCCACTAGCTATCTATTTTATGTTTGGTAGTGTATATATGTCTATGCCACTCTCTCTCTTTGTCACATCTTATCCTTCCCCCTCCCCAAATCCTCAAGTCCATTCTCTAGTAGGTCTGTGTCTTTATTTCCATCTTGCCACTAGATTCTTCATGACCTTTTTTTTTTTCCCTTAGATTCCATATATATGTGTTAGCATACTGTATTTGTTTTTCTTTTTCTGACTTACTTCACTCTGTATGACAGACTCTAACTCCATCCACCTCACTACAAATAACTCCATTTCGTTTCTTTTTATGGCTGAGTAATATTCCATTGTATAGATGTGCCACATCTTCTTTATCCATTCATCTGTTGATGGACACTTAGGTTGCTTCTGTGTTCTGACTATTGTAAATAGAGCTGCAATGAACTTTGAAGTACATGACTCTTTGTGAATTATGGCTTTCTCAGGGTATATGCCCAGTAGTGGGATTGCTGGGTCGTATGGTAGTTCTATTTTTAGTTTTTTAAGGAACCACCATACTGTTCTCCATAGTGGCTGTATCAATTTACATTCCCTCTAACAGTGCAAGAGGGAGGGTTCCCTTTTCTCCACACCCTCTCCAGCATTTATCGTTTCTAGATTTTTTGATGATGGCCATTCTGACCAGTGTGGGATGATATCTCATTGTAGTTTTGATTTGCATTTCTCTAATGATAAATGATGTTGAGCATTCTTTCATGTGTTTGTTGGCAATCTGTATATCTTGTTTGGAGAAATGTCTATTTAGGTCTTCTGCCCATTTTTGGATTGGGTTGTTTGTTTTTTTGTTATTGAGCTGCATGAGCTGCTTGTAAATCTTGGAGATTAATCCTTTGTCAGTTGCTTCATTTACAAATATTTTCTCCCATTCTGAGGGTTGTCTTTTGGTCTTGTTTATGGTTTCCTTTGCTGTGCAAAAGCTTTTAAGTTTCATTAGGTCCCATTTGTTTATTTTTGTTTTTATTTCCGTTTCTCTAGGAGGTGGGTCAAAAAGGATCTTGCTGTGATTTATGTCATAGAGTGTTCTGCCTATGTTTTCCTCTAAGAGTTTGATAGTGTCTGGCCTTACATTTAGGTCTTTAATCCATTTTGAGTTTATTTTTGTGTATGGTGTTAGGGAGTGTTCTAATTTCATACTTTTACATGTACCTGTCCAGTTTTCCCAGCACCATTTATTGAAGAGGCTGTCTTTTCTCCACTGTATATGCTTGCCTCCTTTATTAAAGATAAGGTGACCATATGTGCGTGGGTTTATCTCTGGGCTTCCTATCCTGTTCCATTGATCTATGGTTTTCATTTTTTTAATGCTTTCTCAGTTCTGTAATTGCTTGCAGTTCAGTGTTTTTACTCATAAATCATATTTTGCATTTGTCCTTTGAAAAATTTAAGGTATTATTCATGCTGATTTTCTCTATATTTTTGGTATCATTACAAGTTTTCTTAATCTTGTAGTTTCATGAAACTACAATTATATATTTATTCCAATTAATTAAAAAACACAATAGCTGACTTCCTTTTAGGTAGTTACCATTTTGGCTTCCAGAGAATAGTTTAAAATAGCTGAATGAGAAATAGAAAATTTCAGAACTTCCATGACTCCATAAGCTTTTACAATGTGAGATGTTTCATTGTACAAAACTCAATACCATAATAGCATTGTGCTCACTGAAAATGGCGGGAATACATTTTCTAGAACCTTGAATCTAATAGTTACTATTTTTATGTATTTCCACACAGTAGTTCTCTGACAGGATGCCCTTGTTTTACAACAGAAAACACTAAGGTATTCTTGATGAGAACTAGTATATAGCACTTGCAGAACAATAGTTTATAAAAAATTCTCTTTGCAATCACTGTGGGTCCACTTGTTTTTCCCCAAGACCACAGCTCCTAAAATGTATGAACAAAAATGGAATATCCATTACTGTGGAGTGTTGGGATGACTGGAGAAGCTGGGTACTTAACTAATGGGCATATTCCCTAAGAAGGGGAGATTATTAAGCAGACTGGAGTAAAAGCCATTGATACTGCTAGAATTGCTACTGGGGCAAAACTCTCTAATATTTTTAGTATATAATTAAAATTATTTTTTATTTTAGAGTCGTTTTAGATTTCCAGAGTAGTTGCAAAGGTAGTACAGATAGTTCCCCTACTCCACACACATTTTTCTGTTACATTGCTATGATAAATTTTGCCACTAATAATGAACCAATATACTACACACTATTTTTAATTAATTTATATTTCCTTAGTTTTTACCTAATGCCTTTTTCTGTCCCAGGATCTCATCCAGGATTCCACATTGCATTTGGTCACCGTGTCTCCTTAGATTCCTCCTGGCTATAACAGTTTGTCAGACTTTGTTTTTGATGACCTTGATAATTTTGAGGATTACTGGTTAGGTATTTTGTAGAATGTCCTTCAATTTGGGGAAAACTTAATGTTTTAAAATTCAGATTTCATAGCAGAAGACACAAAGATGTGCTTCTACATGCCAACATAGCCTTTGAGAATGTGTTTACAGTTTTAGTTCTAAGTTCAAAGGAAACCAGATAAGTGATATAAAACTTCAACTTTCAATTCTAGGCCTAGATATGTCAACATTAACAGATTAGACACAAGTTTTTAAAGAAGTTAAAAACCTGGACCTTTTATGTTTTAATTGTATTTGATTTGTATTAGACTGCCATACCAAGTATCTTCTCATTAGAAGGTTGCATTTATTTCCTCTTTATCTGCTTTTTATTTGTCCCTTTTACAACATGATTGAAAAGTTATCTTGGCATAAAGATATCTTATGGCTAGAAATATAATTAGAACTATATAAGAAAGTACAAAATGTTGACCAAAATTCCCAACTTCTTAGAACTTGTTTTTATACTCTTGACATTTTAAGAGAAATACACAAATCACGATGAAAATAAACTTAAAGCACGGATTTATTCCCCAAATAACTTTCAGGTTATGTTCTTTAATCATAGGGGATTCATCTCAATTGCCTATACTTTGCATACCTAATCTACCACTGTGTACCCTGTTTGGTTTGGCCATATTAACTCTGAAACTAATACTATTCTAAAACATTTATAGTTATAATGATTTTCTGTTAATGCATAAATGACTATCCTAATGCATCAGCAAATGTAGTACATGTTTATTTATATTTATTTTATGTAAAAACTTTTGTTCCTAAATTTAATGCTTCTAGTTTTACTGATTTAGCTTTATTCTATATAAAGTGGTAGGTGGGGCATCAGGGTTTATTCCTTTTCACTCAATAATTAATTCACAATGTAAATATTTTAGGGCAAGTGTGACCAAGCAGTTTATCAACTAATTGATGAGATGGAATTCTAAAGATGGAAGAAAATGAGTTAATTACTATATCTTGATTTCCCCATTTCCAAAATAAACATCACATCTAGTGAGGGGAGCAAGAACAGGCCAGTTAGAGGGCTCTGAAATCCTTAGAACAAAGTATATACATAATACATACATACACACTTAAAATAAAACAAAATACATACATACACACTTAAAATAAAACAAAATATTTAAGTCTTTACTATAACTAGAATAGAAATGGAATCAAGTTTACAAAGGTGATTGTATCCATTATAATTCCAAAGTGACTAATTAAATTTTATTCAATGTCGCATTAAGTTTTACTTTTAGTCACACTGGAACATTTTACTTAAATGAAAAATCGTGTTGTATGCCATTCACTACACACAGCTTTTCTTAAACTTGGCATCAAAAATGACATTTTGGTGTCACTGAGATCTGCCTACTACTTCACTATTCCCCTCACTTTATTTTCCATAGAAGAAACTTTAATGTAATGAAATCTTAGCTGGTGCAAGCTCATGGTCAATTACAGCTTGGGTCATTGTTAACCCACTTAAGAACACTGAGAACTCCAAAAGATGTTTCAAGAAATTCATGGAATATAACATATAGTACATATTTAATTTTTTTCCTGTCAGCTCAACTTTTCCTAAGCAAATAGACATATAATGTTGTTCCTTACTGAGAATTTTTAGCCATGAGATATGATAACCATGATACAGGAAACCATACAATAGTCCACAAATCCTTAAAGGAAAAGAACATTTTAATTTGATTAGCTCTCTAAGATTGTTTGGTAGTGGTTATTGCAGACACAGTACAGGAATGCACTGGCTGTAATTATAGTATTGGACAGTTTAACAAATAAAGTATCACATTCTTCAACATTTACCAAGCATTTTCTCTTTTCTTTCTTTCAAGGGATACAGTTAAAAATCTCTGCACAGATGCACACTTGTACAGCATGACAACTGCCTTGGCAAAAGGCTCTTTGTTTTGCTGAATGGTTCCATTATGATCTTCTATCTCTGGCTGTTGTTGATTCCTAAAACAAATATGATTCTTTCTTGGTTTTATCAGGCAGGCTCTTTCTTGTTAATTACTCTTAGTTCAAATCACTTTGCTTTTCATTAAGGTCAACAAATTGAAGGAATTAAATAAATAATTCATGTCGTACTCTTACTGTAGCTCTCTCTCCTTGACTTTGCAGTTCTTTGAATACCAATAAATACTAAACTGGTTTTCTTCCTTGCCTATTGCTCTCAATAGTGACTGTGTATAGTTATGTGTTTTGGGGGGGATGTGGTTTTGTGGTACAGTGCACCAACAGTAAAGATTTCATAACAAGAGTTAGGAAGACAACTTCCTTGAACACTTTCTTCTTGACTTTTCTTGTTTTGCTTCTCAGGATTGTAGCTCCATTATGTGACAGTCTTATTTGAATATCTACAGATGTATTTTTTAAAACAATCATCCCCTATGTGCCAAACTCTAAGAGATCTCCTGAATTGTTTTCAACTAAAATAGAACAAGAGGTAATCTGACCTAGCAAGCAGTGCATAGAAATGACTTCCATGAAAAGATAGTATAAGTAGAAATAAAATGAGAGTGAGAGCATTTAAAGGACAGTGTGCAAGTAAAGGGCTCCAGCAACATGCAAATCCATTAAGGATCTTTCCAATTTATAAATTCCCCATTGTTTTCAGTAAAACCTTACCTCTTGACGGCTATGGCACTTAAATATTTTTTCTAAAGTGAAAATTTGTTTTTTCTCCTGCAGCAGAACCTGAGAATTCTTCACCCATTGATAAAGCAAGATCAGCCACTTTATTAGTTCTTAGATGCAAATGACTCTTTGCATCCATAATCCAGAGAGATAAGATTAAACTCTATGTTTTCTATGTCTAATATGTTATAACTATTAAATGTTAAGCCCAGTATTATATATAATGGCCCATCTTTTCTTGGAATGCACATGGCCATCTACTAATACTTAACCAAAGAGATATAGTTGATTCTACATTCTATCTATTCAGAGCTGATTTTCCAGAAAGTCTCTTGAGGGTGGATAGTTAAAGAAAATGAATTATTCTTGTTTTCACTGGCATTCATGCTTTCTAGAAGAACAAGAATACAAAGCCTGCATCATTTTTTTGTTCGTTTGTAAAAGGAGAAGCAATGCCGTCGTCTTTCCCTTTCTCATGAACTTGCACGTCAAAGAACTTGATTACATGAATACCTGGTTAAAATGAACTTGATTGGCAGTTCTAAAAACAAATTAGCCTTATAACCCTTAATATAATCAACAATACACTGTCACACTGTCTTTTATGAATCTAAATCGGTAACTGCATTTTCAAGTGAACTCACTCTCAAGGATGAGTATTTTACACAAAATTGCAAAACAGACGCACATGACGATTTTCAAATCTATTTTATAGTGCATACAACACTATATTTTCCTACGCATCCCCAATGTAAATACATATCTGACAATCAGAAATATTCAAGAGCAAAAATAAGAGAACTTTCTATTTCTTAGGCATGAAACAATGTAGTCCTAGATGTTTATATCACATTTTCACCTAAAAAACTCTCCAGATATGCAATTTTATTTGATTTTATTTGACATTTTTTTCTCTAGAATAACATCATCTTCATATTTCTGAGCACTTGATAAAATAAATACCAGTAGCATTTATTGCTTCCTTGTAACCGCATATAAATTGGAGAAGAGGGAATGATGCTTTCTGACCTTCATTTGTGGCCTAGCTCTGCTGTTAGTAAGTCAGATGAACGATACTTTCTGTCTAGTTCCAATCACTAATGGACACGACAGAAGGATATCCTCTACTTTTCTGATTTCTTCCTTCTATTCAAATTTTTTTCAGAACCCTTCAGTAATTTCCCTTAGAAATATCATCCTATAGTGATGATGGTTGCACAGCATTGTGAATATACTAAAACGTTACCGAATTGTACACTTTGAAAGGTGAGTTTTATGATATGTGAATATAGCTCAATAAAAAATTATATGAAAAAAAAAATATCATCCTAGGAGTTCAAATGATAAGGTCAAAGTCACTCTCCATGTTACTTGATGCCTGCTGTCAGGCAGTCTTAGTCACTTCTTTGAGCATAATGAGAATAAAAGTTCTGATCAAAATTGCAAATGGCAACCTCCTGCATTCAATATTCAGAACTAGTTTTACATACAGAAGGCAGTGGTTACGTAAGTCATATACTGGAGGAATGCTGGGGAAATAGCCAACTTGTCAAATAACCACCATTTCCATCTTGACCCTTTCATACCCACAGTGTCCCATGGCAATGACTAACTACAGTTATTAGGGATTCATTCCTTCTCTTCAGCCAGTGCATTTAGTGCAATTCTTGAAGAAAATGCAATTTCACCGAAGGGGGAAAAGATAAACCAAGGTACGAGACATGGGATCATAAAGAAGAACGCTAAACAGCTAGAATCCCATGAGACGCAAAGCATATGAGTGAGATAAAGGTCACTATAAAGGAGGGAGGTAGAGCAGAACTAAGACAAACCTGGTCTATTTCAAACTTTGTATCATCTTCCTGAGAGGAAATGTCAGAAGAGACACCTCAAAAAACCTCTGTATTACATAATTGGTCTAAATATGCTTCACGGGAGATGAACACCCCTCAAAGTGAATAGGCTTTGTCACAGTTTATAATCTGCTTTTGTAACTACAGCTCTGCCTCTGCTGATGTTCAACACAGCAGGGAGATGAATCACATCAGATGTGCAATTGTCTACAATAACATATCGTCCTTTTCTATAACAAGTGCTTCATGAAATACTCAAAAGGTTTTTTTTTCCTTTTCCTTTGTGAGGAAAGAAAAATTGAAAGCTATTTTTAATTTCTCATTCAGATATTACTTACGCTCTCTCCCTTTGTGCTTTCAATCTTAATTATCCTTGTAAACACGGTAGAGTAAAGGGATGTAGAACTAAGGTGTTGACTCTGAAGAAAAATGCTCAGCTTGTGAATATGTAATAAGTCCTGCATTGGGGGCTGAGAACATTACATATTTTTTCATATCAAAAATCATAAATTTAACCAACAAGGACCTACTGTATAGCACATGGAACTATACTCAATAACCTATAATGTAATAACCTATAATGGAAGAGAATGTAAAAAAATAATATATTTATATCTATATGTATAACTGAATCACTTTGCTGTACACCTGAAACTAACATAACATTGTAAAACAACTATATTTCAATAAAATTTTTTTAAAAATCATAAACTTAGTATTAGGAACCATTTTTAAAAAGCATTGAAAAACTTAGTTTAGGGTTAGGTAAATAATGTTATTCAAAATAAGTGGGAATTTTCTGTTTTTCCTAATGAGAAAAACACATAGACAGTCAATCAGAAATAACCCATTTCAAAATATTTATGACAGGGCTTGAAAGTTTACTGAAAGGTAATCTGATCTCCTACAGCTTTGGCTGCAACCAGCAGGCTACTCTTGATTATTTCTGCACAACAGGAAGCCAATTAGAATTACAGCAATCACTTTCTCATGTCTAACTTACTGAAAATTGGTCATCTGCCTCCAGAAGCAGTCAGGGAAATGTACTGTATGTCTACCAACATCAAAATTTCAGTTTAGAACTAAGAGTCACAACGGAGATAAAAAATGGGATCAAATTAGATTTGTAGAAAGAGAGAGGAGTGTACCAAACTATTGACAATTTGGGAAATTACCAGTTATCAGTAATTCGTGTAGCAAAGACACACATTTTTCTGAGATTTTTGAAAGACTTTTATCTATTTGTGAGGAAACAATTTGACCATAAGTCCGATTTAAGGACATTCACACAGTAAATAGAGAGGTATTGTAAAACTTGCTTGCGGTAGGCTATTGTCTCTCCTGCTTTGCTCTAATTCCTAAAGTGTCAGTCACACATTTAATATGGATATCTCCAAGCAGTATCATAAACATTGCCAAGAGGTCAATATGCTACCGCTAAAGACTGAGCTAAGAAGCCTCCATTTTTCTTACCATTTTATCACATTTATCAGTTTTTCAGGGTAGAGAACAGAGGATGGAGTACAGACAGGATGATGCAGATAAGAAGTTGGGAGCACAAAGAGACATGCCATGGGTCATGCCTGGCATAAGAAGGGATGATTCTAACCCAGTTGGCATGGGTTGCATGAAAGCACCAGGCAGATTGAAGGGAGGATTTACTAGAGACAAAAAGCCTACTTTGGGGAATTTTTCCTGGATTGGGCCATAACCCTATTGACGGTACCAACAAAATGTTATTGTAAGTTTATTTTATTCACATTTCCAACTTATTTATGTGTGCAGTATGACAGTTTATAGTACATAGGTAGCATGTATGAAATTTCAGGTAGACCTCTGGCAACTTATTCTAAAGTTTCAAATTGTTCCAAGTTTTTCCTGTACTTGTAAAGTTACTACTGATTCTTGGATAGGAAATGGTTTCCATGTTTTTCCCACTCTTCCTAGAATACACTTCCTTTTCTGTTCTCTTCCTTATTCCTTTTCATCTAGCTCCCTATAAATAACTGTTACTCTTCTTCACAACTAATCCAGTAACTACAAGAGAAATTTAGGAAAACATAAGTTAGTAATGTGGATGTTTATTTTCTCTTCTTGAGGAAGGAAGAGAAGAAAGAAGGGGAAATTAAAGAAAGGTATTGATGCTTTTGAAGGGAAACCGGAAAAAGAAGGAAAAGGAAAGCAAATCAGGGAAAGAAGAGAATGAAAGGGAAGACAAGGTGTCAGATTGTCACAGGCCTATTCCACTCTTGCCGTTTATCTCACAATGTTTTTTAAAAACTTCAAGTTTATTCTGGCCAATCAGCTCACTACCTTTTATCCCATCTACAATCCAAATTCAAAAATCACAGTAGCTCTACCAAAGAAATTGTGGTTAAAAGAGGTTTGCAGTAGGCAGAATTATAGGCAAGTAGCATTTATTGATATCATAAATTTTTACCAAGAAATGTTGGCAAATGTCTCTTCCCATGTTCCTTTTTTCAGTTCTAAAGGAAAAGCCAGCAGCAAAACTTCATCATGGTAACTTAAGAGTCATATAAAAGACACAGGTAGAAACTATCCTTCTTTCCTTACAATTCTAACCTGAGATCCAAGGAAGGGATTGCATTTACTTAATGGAAAAGATCATTTCTTCATGAAAAAAGATCTCTTCTTTCACTTGCCATTTCCATTCATCCATTCAACAACCCCGTCCCTGCCATTCCCCTTTTCTAATCCCTTCCCTGGATTTCAAGTCGGGAAAGTGAGGAAAAAAAAAAAAAAGATACTTTCCACCTTTGGGCTTTGTATGACTCTAAAATACCACAATCATTTTCCATGATGAAGCGTTGCTATGTTCTTTTCTCTTAGAACTGAAAAATAGGTCTAGGGAAGAGACATTTGCCAACACTTCTGGATGAAATTTATAGTAAACTCTGCTTGCCTACAATTCTGTCTGCTGCAAATCTCTATTAACCACAATTTATCCATTTTACCAAGTAGAGGGATGATTGGCATTCATGATTCCTCTCAATTGGTGAAATTCATATGGACCTTCTGGATTATTAGGAAAAGTTTTAAATGATATTTGCTATGGTTTTAGTGTCAACTACTCTATATTGTATTGTAATGCTTTAAAAAATGATCATCAAATGATGATATACAATATTTGATAACTATTAAGTTTAACCAACCTGAACTCCTTTCTCCCTCACTCTGATTAAAAAAACAGCAACTTTACTGTACAAAATCCACACTCCCTGATGTAAGGAGTCAGTCTAAAACAGCAGGGGCAAAGAGCAGACAACCACAGCTGTATCTTTCAATAGCCAAGGGATAGCTCAGTTGAATGCATGACTTCAGGTCTTTCTATTTTTCAAACTCTGTCCTATTCACAGAAATAAATGGTGCAGTGTAACTGTACTTTCAAAGAGATGAATATGGATTCAGGAAAGAAGGCTAAATTCATCTGAGTTCCACACTGCTTTTTACTTAGAAAGCTATCTTTTGTTGCCTGAAAAGAAGTGTTATTAATATTCTGTAAAGTCTCATATATACTATTTTCAGCAATTTACATTTTCATAATGCCACACAGTAGACAAGGTTATGATTTAGACGTATTTACAAAATCATAAATCATGTCTCTGTTGCTTTTGTTCAAGATAGGATTTTTCCACCTCTGCACATTCAGGTACAAAAACTACTATTTGATTCATTTCCAAAGATGAAAAATAAAAGTGAAGCATATAATTTTAATAATAGTTTATGGAATTTTTTCAAAAGGAGGAAACTCACAACAAAACTAAAAACTAATTATCTTTCCTATATTTTAAGCAACACAGAGTAATGAGATAGTTCGTTTTGCTAGCTTAAGATTGCATAACCACTTTTATCCTGTATTGGTTGGATGCGTAGGCTTTAAAAGATTGGAATTGGGTTAGAGCAGATGTGTGTTATATTTTACTGAACCTTAAAAGTTACAAATGTGGTGTATCCATCTGTGAGTTCTCTCAATATTGTAAGAGGGTGAATCTTCTGTGATTTCAACAAAAAGGAGCATTCCAATTTTTTCTTAAATTATTGTTAATTATTTAAAGCTACCAAACATGTATCTAGGACACAGGATATATATCTCTCCACCTTAAACACACACACACAGACTTATTAGTGATTCCATAAGCAAAAATGCTTGGAAAGACAATGTTATACCAGTATCTTTAAACAAATGAAAATTTCTTTCTCAGTTCATCTTTCAACCACTAATTACATCTTCTTGTAAATTACTTTGAGTCTCTAAAAGTATAAATCATATAAGTAATAAATACATGGTGGTACGTTGTTCTTACCACTATGCAAATGTAACCGCTATATAATAACTTTGCATACTGAAATAATGTGACTGATAAAATGGGTCCAATGACTTCGATCAGATTTATTTCTTTTGAAAGTATTTGCACACTTAGTTATGCCACTGGTTAGTCATTGCAAAATATTAAACTTATTTCAGACAAACATGACAACATAGGAGGGCAATTTCCTCAAAACACCTGATTTTTTGCGTTTATGGAGAACAAATTCAATTTCTCCACAAGTCAACACACTGATATGCTTTCCATAAAATCACTGAAAGTATCTTTATTATGACTAAAATGATCTGATGTGTTATTTAGGTAGTGGAATCTGAATTAAGGTTAAAGCGTCTGCTTATGGAGCCAGATGTTAGAAGTCAACTATTCTTCCTTGGTTATTTCCTTGAATAGCTTTCACAATGCATTTTAACCACCAAGTGAATCTGTGGAAGTGGTATACTAATTCTAACCTCTTTCCAACTACAGTGGAAGAAATAACCACTGGATTGTAATAGCTTGTAAGATTTAGCATATTTTATACCTTATCATCTCTAATATATGTATTGCAAATTGAAGGTAAATAAACTATGAAGGTGTAATTAACACTCACTAATTTGATTCATTAATGATTTTATTAGATATCAAACAAATGAGAACACTTGCATTGATCATAATCAAACTATAGCTGTTAAAGAAAAATAATCAATACTGCAGCTTTATTTAATGACAATTTTAAATGTCGTCTGTCATTGCTGCTACTACCCTTATATCAAAGAAGTGTTTTAGACTAATGTGTTTCAGATTCTTGACTATGACTCAATTCCTTTAAAAATATGTTAAAGCAAACTATGATTTAAGAAAGCTTAAATAAATGATAAACTTCCCTAGGAAATCTTTATTAGATGAGATGATAGTTCTATGAAACTTTTCATATAAAGAATTATGATATAAATTAATTAGTTAAAAGAAAAATTTAAAAAAGTATATTGGCTTCTGTGTATTAAATTATGATCTTTCACTAGATTATCCCTCCAATTACCGAGTCTACAGAGTATAAAACATAGGTGTATTTTTTAGCCGAATTTAAATATCTGACCTCGTCATAACGATATGGTATTTATGTATATGTGACCATCCTCACAAATTTCTTTTCCTTTTCGTTCTCACTCAATAGTACTCAGATCTTAATTTGCTAAAATCTATTAAAATAAGATTTACGTCTTCCATTTTAAGTATATTTGTTCATATTCATTAGTACATAAGTACTTATTTATAAGTGAAAGCTGAAATAAATCGGGCTGTAATTTAAAACATGAAAATGCAGTTTTTTAACTTCCTAATGCTTCAGAAGCTATGTTTCAGCCCTTGTTATACCAACTTGGAAAAACAGAGCCTGATATCCAAAAACTTTAATAAACACTTTTAAACAACTTTAATAGACATTTCACTTTGGTGTCACATACTGCGTTCATTGAGAAGATAGCAAATATATGATTCCGTATGTGATTTTAAGTATATAGACTGAAATCCAGATAAAAACTTCACTGTAATCATTAATAATATAGATGTAATAGTAACAATTTGTATTTTAATATAAATTTTAATTACATAACTAAAAAAACCAGCGGCAGTGGTTGATGGCGAGGGAGGACCCGGGGCTGTTGCCGGGTGGAAGGGAAAACAAACAAACAAACAAAAAGCAGAAAAACACGCAAAACACAGTAATACACTTTGAAAGAATTTCAGTAACTAGATCTGAGTTATGCAGTAGATAAGAAGCACCTATAAAAATTGAACCAAGTTAAGATTAAGTGGTAACTCTATTTGATAGTTTTAGTACTAAATTCCCTAAAAGACAAAATACATATAGTCTAAATTAAGAGAAATATTTTCAGTGTTTTAGTTGATGATTCAAAGTTCTTAAATAAATAGAAATTATAGTGGGACCAAATGCAGAGTGGTTACCTTTCAATACAGCATCCATTAATTTCTATTTTACATTATAGAAATATTGATCAACTGATAGTTTATCAAATTAAGAAAATATGTTCATATTCATGATACTCTTAAAAACATTTTGAAATGCAGACTGGAATTGTTTCCTGGGATAATACGAAACCTGGTATATGCTTTTGAAAGAATCACATTAAGATTTAAAAAGGATCAACTTAAAAAAATAAACCAAAGAACTGTTTAATGTATTTCCTATGATTTTTATTTTTCTACCCTGACAATACAATTTAAACAGTGTAAATACCATAGCATGTGCAAAGAAATGACAGCCTTCCTTGATTACTGGTAAAAATAAATACTTTTTAAGTCTGGAATTTATCTATACAGCTTTAGAAAAATAACTAACTCAAAATTTCTAGCGACCTTACTATCTCCCAGTGACTAAGCAGATCCTTTCATAAGGTAGGATAAGAGCCCGCTGACTACTATCCCAGACCTTTCATAACAGAGCTAAAATTCCCAAAAGTAGCCATTAATTTTTGACTTTGCAATCGCCCTGTCAAAAAGGAAAGTGCAATTCTAAGAGTAGTAATACTTTAAATCCAATAGCACAGACTTATTTTAGTAGAATTAGCTAGCTGTCTGTTTACTGTGTAGAAAATAAACCCTGAAGGAACAAGATATTGGGTAAGAACATGTTGATGTAGGAAAATTTAAAGGAAGGGGGCAGCAGGGAGAACAATTTTACAATCCAGGATATTGTCCAAATAGTGTTAGATCATTTGGGACATACAACACAATTATCTGTGTTGCTGGATGATTGAATGAGGACATTAGAGAGACAGAGAATGCAGATGGTGGAAACTGAAAGGGATATATATTGGGACAGGTAAAACAGAATCAGTATTTTCACATTCTATTTTTTTACTGATACTCAATTACAAAAACAAGCTACTAGTTTGGTATCCGTTGTTTAAAAGTCATGTAAATACAGTGCATTGAATCATGCTAACATTACCACTAATAATAATGATAATGGCTAAACTTTGCATAGTGCTTCTATATACCAAGCATGGTTAAGATTAATTTTAGATACATAAAGTTATTTAATATACACTTAGTTAATTCTTACAACAACCCAGTGAAGTAAGTATGATTATTATCTTCATTTTACTACATTGAAAGTGACCTTATTTGATCACTTAATATGATTTCATGTTTGTAGATGTGAGATCTTTCGAAGGGGACCAATATCTGTAGATTATAACCTCCTTCTTGTTATATTTTCAGATTTTCAGTAGTTGCTACTTTTTCTTTTTGAAATCTTTAAATAGCACTAAGAAAGGAATTAAATTCTCTAATAGAAAATCTACAGAATTGGAAACTAGTAAGATCATTTAGGAGAACATACCTTTGTGTAAGCATCAATTTGAAAGTACAGAAGCCCATTTAATTTAGAATGAGATAACTGTCCTCTTTTAAGGAGTCCATTGTTACTATATCCATTTGCTTTTCCTTTATTATTTATTTATGTATTCTTTTACTTTTTGAATTGCATTTAAAGCATTAAGAGGAACAATACCTAACATTCCACTCTATTTTTCAAAATGTCAAGTGGACTTTTGGCTAACCATCAGTACCCCTCAATTAAGGGCTAATTCTGAATCTTCTGAGAATGCTGGAATATTTTTGTGCACCAACAATAAAGAAATTTTTTCTAAGCTCGTTAATGAAAGCAAAGCAGAAACCACCGAGATATGATAAAGCAGTTTTGAAAAAACAACTTTTTTCTAATAAATATTCCATATATATGAATAGAAAAATATACAATTTAGGTCAATATATTTCCTTGTTTTCAATTTTAGTTCTCTGGCAAAGCTCAAACTTAAAGCATAAAGATACCTTATTACATACATAGACTGACTTACTGCTTTTCTTAAAATATGCTGCTATCAGAAAATCCATACTCTATAATAAAGTGGAACCAGTACCATAGACTTTACTAGCATATCTGCATCTCGTTACATACTGATATCTTAATAATAATAATAATAATAATAATAATAATAATAATAATAATAATAA
Source organism: Balaenoptera musculus (assembly GCF_009873245.2). Classification (NCBI taxonomy): domain Eukaryota; kingdom Metazoa; phylum Chordata; class Mammalia; order Artiodactyla; family Balaenopteridae; genus Balaenoptera; species Balaenoptera musculus. Next base: position 76,677,362 of record NC_045806.1, on the reverse strand, counting down.
TAATAATAATAAAACAACTAGGCACTGAATAAATGTCATCTTTCATCACAGTAAAAAAATCTGTGCTTGTGTCTTCCTTGCAATGTCAACATAGGTTGCTTGTATGCAATCTGCAGTTATTTGGAGTGAGAAAGCAGAGGGAAAAAAGCAAAGAAAAGTGCCTTTAGTGTCTATGGGCCTCCACATACCACAGTTCACTAGCTACTCAAATTGTTTTCAGGCAGTTTGGCATATCTCATCAAATCCTTCAGATTAAATTTGAAATGCAGTCCCAGATGTGAAAAGATAGTATTTTATGCACTAAACCCCAGAGTTCCAGCTTGTTTTTACACAAATTTATGCAAAAAGCCATTGAGAGTTGACACCAGATTATCCCCCGAATAAAATCTCTACATTGCATTAGAATAGATCCTGCTCAAACATAAAAATAAACTATTTTTTAGGCAGCAGAAATATCCTTGTGCACAAACAATTTTAGCTTCCTTCAGAGTTTCCGAAAAAAGAAGCCCTACTTCTCAGCAAAAATTGTTCTTATCCTGTGTTTGCTGGCAGTTATTAAGTGTACCTATCAAGAAAAAGCTTAGTAATATCACTTTCTCCCATTCTTAGAATTATCCTAAATCATGGACATTCATGGTGGATGAAGATACTGCTGTTCAATGTTTTTTATTCTGGGGAGGTGTAAGAGAATAAACTTTACAGCAGGTATCAGCATAATTTTTTCTTTTTGTGTTAAATTATAATTGCTTAAAAAGCACATAGTAATTTACAATGTCTAATAGTTTGATTCAGTCTTACGCATATTCTATTCCATACATGCAGCTTTGACTTTTTTTCTTTCTAAAAATACAATCAAGGGCTTCCCTGGTGGCGCAGTGGTTGAGAATCTGCCTGCTAATGCAGGGGACACGGGTTCGAGCCCTGGTCTGGGAAGATCCCACATGCAGTGGAGCAACTGGGCCCGTGAGCCACAACTACTGAGCCTGCGCGTCTGGAGCCTGTGCTCCGCAACAAGAGAGGCCACGATAGTGAGAGGCCCGCACACCGCGATGAAGAGTGGCCCCCGCTTGCCGCAACTAGAGAAAGCCCTCACACAGAAACGAAGACCCAAAACAGCCAAAAATAAATAAATTAATTAATTAATTAATAAAAAAAATACAATCAAGAAGCACAACCTTGGGACTTCCCTGGTGGCACAGTGGTTAAGAACCCGTGCAGGGGACATGGGTTCGAGCCCTGGTCCGGGAAGATCCCACATGCCACAGAGCAACTAAGCCCGCGCACCACAACTACTGAGCCTGCACTCTAGAGCCCACAAACCACAACTACTGAGCCCATGTGCCACAACTACTGAAGCCCGTGCACCTAAAGCCCATGCTCCACAACAAGGGAAGCCACCGCAATGAGAAGCCCACGCACCACAACGAAGAGTAGCCCGCGCTCGCCACAACTAGAGAAAGCCTGCACACAGCAATAAAGACCCAATGCAACCAAAAATAAATAATAAATAAATAAATTTAAAAAATAAAAAAGAAGCACAGAAGAACCTTAGAGCTAACAGGAATAAATATGAGCCATTATAATGATTAGTACTAATCTAACTTTCTCCCAAGTATAGTAAAAGATAACAAGAAAATTTTATATTGGTCACTAAATTTACATAAATAGATTGATTTATGTTACTAATAATTCGCTAAGTTGACTAACGATAGAACTCTAAATAGGATTCACATGTCTTAATTTGAATTTTATTAGGAAAAAGTTAACTACAAGAATCAGTTTAAAATGATAATTTCAGTCAGTTTGTGCTTGGAGAGAGAGTCTGAAAATTTGAATCCACTTAAAGAAACATGGGTAATTTAGTCAACTAATAAAAAAGGTAACTTGCCTAAAATGAGAAATTTTAAATCAGTTGATGAACACTGTATAATATTTATTTTTAAAAAAGAAAATACACTAAAATAAAAGAAATATATCTTCCATCATTCCATACTCCACTTCATGTAAAAGGAAAAATTTAATCTAAAGAGTCCAAAATATATACCTCAAATAAAATAATTTATATGAAGCTGTATAACTAATGAGAGGTGAATTAATGAAATAAATATGCTTAGAACCACTGGCTATATTACATGATGATATAGCATTTTATATGGGCATATGTGCAAAACTGTACATCAGATCATGAAAAGGGCCAACATCTTTGTATTAGAAAAGGTGATTTGTGGAACTAAGAATGGAATCATGTGGGAAGAAAATCAGGCATCAGAAACCTAAACATAGTTGTAAACAGCAAAAATAAAATGAAATAAAATCATATTAAATCACTGCCTCATCAATGTTGGCCATGACATGAAAACTGGACTAAAAGAAAATCTTTTAGAAAGAAATTCTGACTAGGAAAAGGTATTAATCTGAAGTTCAGTGCATTCTGCTTTGATCATGCTGCAGCACTGTCCACTCATGGTTAGGGGATGAAAGTAACAATAATAAAGGTAGACAATTTCAATAAAAATTGTAAAGAAATCCTTGTTTACATAATTTTTCTTGTCATTAGGGACAACAGGGGCAAGAAAATTAATAATTGTCTCCCATACCCCCGAATGCAGCATAACTTGGTTAATCTATTCAGTTTTAAATACCTGCTTTTATATGGAGGTAAGAATTGCCATAGGTGTTGCTAAAACAATTAATCCCAATTGGAATTATCGTGTAGTGAGCTGGGGATATAGATTGTCTTATTTAGTTTAATTTTTAGCTCAAGAGATCCGGCTCTAGTGTCATACTGAGTCTTCAAATCCCAGCCTCACACACATCCTGGCATATGGTATGTGCTCCACAAATTTGGGCAATGGTAGACCTATAGATAGAGAGATAAATATTTTTATAAATTTTGGTCTGCTTTTCCTAATATCAAGAGACTGATTGATTTTTTTTTTTTTTTAAAGAAATTCACGTTCTTTTATTTATTTATTTATGACTGTGTTGAGTCTTCATTTCTGTGCGAGGGCTTTCTCTAGTTGCGGCAAGTGGGGACCACTCTTCATCGCGGTGCGCGGGCCTCTCACCATCGCGGCCTCTCGTTGCGGAACACAGGCTCCAGTCGCGCAGGCTCAGTAATTGTGGCTCACGGGCCCAGTTGTGCCGTGGCATGTGGGATCTTTCCAGACCAGGGCTCGAACCCGTGTCCCCTGCATTGGCAGGCAGATTCTCAACCACTGCGCCACCAGGGAAGCCCCAAGAGACTGATTGATTTTATGTGTCTTTTAAAATGTTGCACAATAGATTCACAATTTCAGCATTACAGAAAATAGTACTCATAATTTTCCAATAATGAAAAATCTCTTAACAGTCTACCCCTGCCTTCCCATTAGAAATAATGGAACTAATATAAAAATCCACGTATAATTTTACACTCAGGCCTCTGTATCCGAGATTCCAAATCCTCGGATTCAACCAACCACAGATCATGTAGTACTGTAGTATGTGTTTATTGAAAAAAATCTCTATGTAATTGGGCCCGCACAGTTCAGTTAAGTTAAATTAAGAACAAGTGAATTATGGATATTGACCTAATAACTATACCATATTTTTAACTCATCTGCGATGAGGATTGTGTGTTCAAAGGTCAACTGTACTACTGAGCCATATCCTCTTTCAGTCCTTATTATTACTAAATTCCATGACTTTAAAATTCTATACCTTTTTCAAAAATTGAACTAGGATATTATTTTTGGAGGACATTAAATAGGTGAAGCTTTACAGCCTCTGAATTTTATAATTTTTATTCATTTTTGAATATGAGCACTATCAAACTTCAACTTCAAGAGCTAAAATAAAATTTAAATTTAATAATCCATTAGATATTTTTCAGGCAATCATTTGCTGGAAAGCTCCCATGGAATGGAATGACAACTCCATAAACATGATTGTAGAACTGCTGGTATTCTCCCACTTCCCTTTACCCTCCTTCTTCTCCTTGTTTTCCTTCTTCTTTTCCCTCCCCTGCTGTTCCCTCTTCTTTCTCGTTGTCCTCCTCTAACTCTTCCCTTTCTTCTTCTTTCTTCTCAGAGAAATTCAGGTCCAAAAATTTTAAATAACTTGACTAATGTCTATATATCTGAATGTAAATGTCACAACCTAACAACTAGTTCAGTTCCTGCCATACAGTGGGACTTCCATAAATGTTTGTTAAATGAATGAATGAATTTGAGTCCCCTTAGCATACATGATAATATGTATTTTAGACACAGCAGGCTCATTCTTATCTGCTACCAGTTTAGTCTAAGAAGCATATGAGGCCATGATACAGGGTCCCGATGAGTTAAAAATATGGGATAGGTCAATATCCATAATTCACATGTTCTTAATTTGGACTATCGCTGTTTGAAGGAAAAGCCATGTGACAACGGAGTCAGAAAACCCAATCAACAGAGATTATAATTCTATGCCTCATAATTTCAGACATTTAAGATTAATTGATGTTAATTTTCCCTATAAATTGTATATCACTCATATTGATATATATTTTGTTTCAAATTGACTATTTACTTTTTTTAATCATCTTGCCAGATCCAGCTTTGCAACTTTTACTGTCACTGCTTAAGTTTGCTTTTATTTTTTAACCACCAATTATTTTTCCACAACGTGTATATGGAAACACGCACAAATTAAAGTTGGGTAGATTGAAATACAGATACTTGACCGTATGCAAACAATCCTTGATTCAGAAATGGAAAGGAGGTTCTGTTGTTATGGAGATAAGCAGTGATATGGCCAATAGAAAAATCCAGTAAGACATTGAGAAGTAAGCTTTGTTGGTGCATCGAATGAGCTCAGGACACAAATGGCCCTCATCCATCACCACCATTGATACTTAAAATTCAATTTGTTAAAAAACAGATGCTCATGCTTACAATACTACAGAGGGAACTCATTCTGAACTTTAACATATATTTTTGTCAGTTCCTTGGTTCATTTGCTGAAAACAATTTTTATTCTTCCTATCTCATAGATTTATTTTTAGCAGTAATATTAGACGAGATCTCAAGTTTTTTCCACATTTGATACTAGACCCAATAAATGAAGAGCTACTTTTCACTATGTCAGAATTCTTAAAAATCTATTAGATTAAATAGTTTTATGTCTCAAAGGATTGTTTGTTCAAAGTAACCCATTTGTTTTCCCATTTTCTACCTAGTCTTTATTTAGTTCTATATCACTGCATATTTGTAATCAGTTAATTTGGAGCCAAATTTTCTTAGAGTTTAACTAAATATGTGAAAGATACAGAACTGGATAATAAAGTATAAGAACAAATTCTTGAGTGAGATGTAACAATGGCTTTTTATTTAGTATCTTAAATCTATCAGATCTGCAGTGAATTAAGTTGAAATTTCAATATTTTGAATAATTAAAAATGTGAAAAATAAGCCGGGCAATAGCCATTCATATATTGCCAAATATATGCCAACTAATACATATACCAAGTAACGCATTGCCAAGTAAAAATTACTTTGCTATGCTATATTTATCATGGCACACATCAGCTTTGAGAATGAAGGGATAAGTTAATTATTTTTATTATTACTCACCTGCCCTTTAGAGTTGAAGAAAGGGATAATAAACTAGTTATTATATCTTTACTGTATGTTTAACTTATCTTTGTTCAGCAAGTCATAGTAAATAAACATTGGGCTGGAATTCTGAAGGCTTAGGCTTTATTCCTGACTCTTCTACTAAGACATATGATTTTGAGAAGGTTACTTAATCCTTTGGGCCTTAGTTTACCCCTGTGTGAAATAAAATTATTGGGTTTTATTCTATCTAAAGATGCTTCCAATTATTAAATTTTAGTATTCTACTAGAAATCAAGACAATTGGAAGTCTATATTCAAGTTTCATATTTTTTCTTTAATTTATTGAAAAGTGACTTCAAATTCTTTAATATAATTGTACTTTCAATTTAGTCAAAACATGGTATATATAGAATTATGAAAAGATTATCCATTAATTAACTCAAGAGACTTCTAATTAAGAAGGAATGAGTAAAAATGACTTGTATTTACATGATATGAAATGTGTGGGTAAAAAGTGACCTGATCAACTAATGAATACATTTTTTTCCATATCGCTTGGTTATTGACATGTTTCCAAAATTAACATCACAATTACTAGACAGTTTTTCCACTTTCTAGAAAAAATATTTTGATATGATATAAGCATAAGCCTTAAGGAAAAAGAATGAAAAGATAAGAAAGTGCCATTATGAAAAGTTAGTCTAATGAAGAGAATTATCAGAAGCAAAAAGAGAAAATTAAAGTGACTGAATAACTGAAAAATTCCTTCAACTAATTCAGTTTAAGATATGGTTAAATAGGAAATCATGTAATTAACAGATGTTGGATTTTCTGATTTCCAACCCAGGATATTCACAATATATGCCACTCCAATAATAAAAATGGTCAAACTACCTATGAGTATAGATATGGCCATAGAACAAAGACTGAGATGAATTGTGTATTTAAACTTGCATTGAAAATGTTTTCACTGCAATATGTAAATGCATATTACTTTCAATGATTACAAACTTATCTTTTTCAGTCACTATTAAATTGTCATTTCAAAATGTCACAATTACATTCAAATCATGTCTGCTTTTAGTTTAGATACTTTCTAGCAGACAAATGTGAAAATCTAGGCTATTGTTAGTCTCAAAACTAGTATGTATATATACATCTATAGCTATAGTATCTAAAGTCACAGTTGACCATGGTAAATCATCTAAATTTGGGAATTCGTTATGCTTTTAGAAATTATTTTATTTCTGTTCAATTACTATAAATAATTTCAATGTCTTTCATTGCCACTTTGTTTGACATGAAATAACTTATATGAAAAATATATATCCTAATATAAAAAGCTAGGTAGAAATCCAATACATTGAATTCTAACCAGAAATTTTGTGTATTGTTGTAAGCTGATTTTTCTACTTAGGAAAAAAGACTTCTTAGGAAGAGAACCACACTTGCTTTAATAGAGTAAAACATAACTTAATACAGATCTATAATACCTTAGGATGGAGCATTCCCAATAGGTTAATAATTCCCAACTAATAAATTATTCTATACACATGAGTTTCCTTCCTCTTGACTTGAGGAAATATGGGTTAATTTGTGTTCTAAAAGGTGTTCAATGAACTAAGTTGTGACAGTTTTTCAACGGCCAATGTCTGAATTGTGTTTTTGATGTGAGAAAATGCTGAATCTACTCTTGAGCACTTTCTCAATATAGTTAAGACCCCCACTTGAAAAGTTACATAGTCCTTGTCAAGTTACACACCTCCAAAGGAGAGAGTTAAAGTTGGAGTTGAATAATATTCAGATCTGAATAATATTCTTTCTTTCCAAACTTCTAATCTCTTAAGCCACAACTCCTCAAATTTCAATGAATGCTTAGTGTAAGAGCATCTATTTTCTTAACAAAAGTTGTCACGTATTTTAAAAAAAACAAGGCGAGGTAATTCCAAATAGTGATGGTAGCAGCATGGAATTAGAAAGCAATGATAGGATGTTATGCCTATGATACCCTAGATTCCATCTTTGAGAATATTCTTATCTATAGTGAAAGCATATGACAAACTTAACCAAAAGCACATAGAATATAAAAGAAAATGACACTGTTTGCTTTCTCTTGATAGTGCTGATGAGGAAGACTTTCACTAAATATTAACTTAAATATGGTTAGTGCTTGGTATAAAGTGTCCTAGTGAGGCTGAATTTCTGATGTTTTATATTAAAATATCAACAGAGATCCTGAAATAGCAGTAATACTCTCTGCTAGAAAAAGTATTAATAATAGAGTGTTGTAACAACTCAATGCACAGTGAATACATCTCTCAGAAATATTGTTATGTGTCACATAAACAAGTTTTATACATTGAATAGTATATGCTAGGCAGATAATGACACTTATTTTAAAAGGTTCTATATCTAAGAAAATTCTCTAATCCTCCAATACACTGCCAAGAATACATTAAGGATTTGTGTGGTGCCATTCATAGTTAAACAGATTTCTTGATAACAGCCACTTGAATAATGAGTGCAGAGTGAAAGATCAAGGCTTCACAGTTCACACTCTTTAGTAAGAGCAATATAAACTTGGTTTTTTGCACATTTTGTAAATAGGTCAAAGAGTACTCATATATATCATCAGTTTACAGAACTTTATTTCATGTGTGCCCTATTTCTCTTGCCATCCAGTTCTTACGTACTTTATTTGTTACCATTGTCTTTAATTCACCCTCAGAATTCATTTGAGCTCCACTTTTAGTTGGCTACCTACTACCCTGATCATTTTCCTACAATCTTTCCTGTTTGACAAAGCTTTTGTTTATCCAGCAGCGCTACAATATAATCACAGAAAGAATGGAAAGTTTATTCAGTTATTACATGTTTATAGATTGCAAATGAGTGTATTTAATATACTGTTACCTTGGCTTGGGGGAGTGTCATGAAGCAATACCATTTCAATACTTCATTCAATAACAACAAAATATGGGAAATTATACATATTGTGGTTGTTATTTGGATCAACATAAATAAATGGGCACATTACTATCCTTACTCAATACGTAGACTTGAAATCTAGTATGCTATAATCATCTTTTAAACATTACTAAATTGTAAGATTGGGAAAACAATCTAACTGGGCTCTATTAACCAGGGATTGAATAAACCTATTGAAAGCACCAGCTGCCTTTTTTTTTTTTTTAAACATTGCTTGTTTTTTAAATTTTATTTTATTTATTTAGTTAGTTAGTTAGTTATGGCTGTGTTGGGTCTTCGTTTCTGTGCGAGGGCTTCCTCTAGTTGTGGCAAGCGGGGGCCACTCTTCATCGCAGTGCGCGGGCCTCTCACTATCGCGGCCTCTTTTGTTGCGGAGCACAGGCTCCAGACGCGCAGGCTCAGTAATTGTGGCTCACGGGCCCATTTGCTCCGCTGCATGTGGGATCTTCCCGGACCAGCGCTCGAACCCGTGTCCCCTGCATTGGCAGGCAGATTCTCAACCACTGCGCCACCAGGGAAGCCCCCAGCTGCCTTTTTGGAAGGTTTTATATCGTTACAATCACACATGCGTATATTCAGTAGGGTTGATTAACCTCATTGGCAAATATGTTACTGGTCATTGCTTGCCTTTTCTGTGGGTACTGGTCCTATATTGGCATGCAAACTATATTTTACATCAATAAAATTAGGGCACTATTTTAATAACATTCATGAAAAGACCGATCAATCCAATTTTTTTCCTCAACGAAACTTAGGATTTTATATAAAGGATTTGCCACAGAAACAAATAAAATTTGCTAAATCTAAATTAAAGGCAGTAAGAATTGAATAAAGTAGTTCTCAAAGTTGGCTATGTATTTGAAACATGTAGGGAGCTTAAGAAACTACCAATGTCTGGGTCCCACCCCAGAGATGTTGATGTAATTGCTTGGAATGCAAAATGGACATTGCCAGTTTTCAAAAGTCCCTAGGTGATTCTAACACGCAGCCAGAGTTGAGAAGCACTAGAAAAACTCCCTCCCTACTCAAGAATCACTGTGCAGTGAGCCACATTAGCTGACTGACGATCATAAGGACATTGGGAGAAGCAAATGGACTAATTGAGCATTTGTTATCTACTTGTTTCACAAAGCCCAACAAAAGCCAAAAAATCTTACCCACTAGCAGCTTTTGTTTACTAAGTTTAAATGCATTGGTTTCTGCCATGAAGTGTGATTTTTTTTTTTTTTTCCTGCTGCAGGTGGCTTCTTTGCTCAGTCTTGTAATGGGATTTCCTGAGTTTTGCAATACAATGAGTTTTGCAATACTCACTGCAATTTTTATGGCTAATCCAAAGCATAATGTTTTAAATCAATTTAACACCCAGACAACTTTACATAGGCATTACAGAGATGGTATCTTCTCATCAATAAAAATGATACACAGCCTGTTCCGGAGTTACACAACAAACAATTCCCAGCAATCACCTTTATTACAGAATATGAAACAGATCTCAGAGACAGTTCTTTAATGCTAGAGATTTACAGCACTGCATTCACAATTGCTTACTATGGAAAAGACTGAAGGTCAGTATTTGAGATTTGCTCCACTACACATCTTGCTTTCAAGAAAATAAGGAGGATAATCTGTCATGTTAGTAAAGAGATACACTGTTTGAAGCATTATGCACTTCAAGAGAAAACCCAACTCCTAAATCAGTGTTTAAAGTATATTTGGATAACATTAGCTCTCATTCATAAATAATAATACAAGCTGTTAAAGGGTACCTGATAAATACTGTAGGCCAAGAGGAGGCAAATATAATGGGAAGGAGTATGAAATTTAAACAGAATAAAAATACACTGGCATATGTGTCTGATATAAGCTAAAAAGAGACCAAAATATAGGTGCTCAAAAACATAAACAAGAAGCCATTATATTTTAAAGAAAGGTTAGTGAATTTATGGAAGCTCTTACCTCTAAATGAGTAAGCCTGACAGAAAACCTAAGTACAAGTGAGTGGAATTTATTTTTATTCAAGAAAAATATTTTAAATAGGTTATTATAGTAAACTAAGCTTGTTATATAAGGTTGAATTTTTGGTTTACATATCTATTTTCCTTACTATACAAGGGGGTCCTTGAGGTCAAAGAAACTATCTCATTCCTTTAGATATTTTCATTACCAAGTACAGAGTCTGATACATAGAAGGCATTCCATATATGCTTGTTAAACAAAGGACACATTTTCATTAAATATTTACTAGGTTTCAAGTAGTGTGTTAGGCATAGACTAAAGGAACTTATAAGACATCTTGAACTATTAATTCTTTATATCTCAATATTAGACTGTAAAATTTATGCTTTAGTGTCTCTAAAGCATAAAAGTTAATCCTATAAACTTCTTTTAAGTGATTTTGAAATAATTCAACTAAATGAGGAAGACTAGTTTCACAGGGATCCTCAATAAATGGGCTAAGAAATTGACTAACATATTCATAATTTTTTGGTAAAATAACAATTGATGATTAATTCTCAGAGGCTTCCCTGTGAGTTCCCTCAGAGTTAAGTAGGATACTTGCCTACTTTAAAAATTAAATGCATGATGAGGGGCAAATATGTGAGAAGTAAAGGAATATGAGGAAGTATGCCAAAGATAATGTATCTAACCTAATCATCACAAGATATGAGACTTTAAAATCTCAATTCTTATTTATAAGTGTCTCAATATCTGATTCAGCAACCGTTGCTAACTCTACTGAAGAAATGTGTGTTCAGAAGAAAACTTCTTAACCTTCCAATATAAATGTTGCTTGGTAGAAAAGAGATGACTCTAAGTCACTATTACCGAGGACTTATACTGCACTCTTAAATCCAGATATTTTGTCATAGAAAAAGACAAAATATTTGAATCTGCACTGTCATGCATTGCCAAACTTCATCCACCTCCATGGGTCCAATCTACTTATACAATTTATCATTAGTGTGTGCTTGTTCTAGTCCTCAAACCATACTGCCTAAGGGACATAACACATACAATAAATATTTAAGATAAGATAATAAAGGAGTTTTTGATGATTGAAAGACTCAGTGAAAAGTCTACATATCTTATTACTATAAAGCTTACAAAATTATGAATATTAGAAAACTATGAAAAACTGGCATCATTGCAAAAGAACATGGTATAACACATGTGAAGATGACATATATTCAGTAGAAACTGAAAGAGAATCTGTCCCCTGCTGGTGGCAAGAAAGCAATAGATCATAGAATAACTAAACCTTAGCTCAGCCACGGAGAAAAACATATGATTTAATGAAATAAACATGATTTGTCTAGTAGTCCAAAAGAGAGTGGTCAGCCGATATCTCTATAGCAATGATATTGGCAAACGTTATTAGAAAACATTATCCAATAAATTGCCTAAGAAAGTTTCCTCTCCGAGTTACTTTCAGAAATCAAAAGGTACGAATTAAGAAGGTGATACACCTGAAACGAACACAATATTGTATACTTCAATTAAAAGAATAAATAAATAAATAAATAAATAAATAGGAAAGTAAAAAAAAAAACAAAACACCTAAACTTTAAATGTGTGAATTATATCTCCAATAAAGCTGTTAAACCAAAAGAAGGTGAAAGCAAAATTAATCTTTTTATCCTAAAGTAGGGGAATTTTACATTTCAAAGGTGTCATGAATTCAGCAGTGAAGACAGCTATGTCACTGTTTCTGATATGAAAATCTTAGTTTAGAATAGAATTATAATTGTTTCAATTGTTTGGTTGATATCAGAGGTATAAATCCTAATCTGAGCTCTATAGTTTGGAGTATCAATTTCAATGTATCAGTTGTTGAGTTAGTCATAGACAGTAGCAGAAAAGGCTTCTAAATTATGTATTGACTCAGATGGCATTGAATGAACAGAAGCAAGGACTTTCAACAGTGCTAGAAAAAAAAGGAATGGAAAACTGCCCAATCTGTGAAAATGGAAAGAGTACATATGCGAAAGGCTGAATCTGTAACTACACCTAACACTATTGTAAAGCTAACGACCTGGGAATAGTGTATTTAATACACATAAGAGTGTTATTCAAATAAACCTTGAAATTGCTTTCCTCTTTTCTACTGCTTTGAATAAAATATATTTCGAAACCTTTTAAAACCTTGACTTATTTTACTTAAGATATCACTGTCTATTGTTTCCCATACATTCAGAAAAGGGCATAGAGCTGAAATGAATATGTATGATTTTATTTCAGACCGTCCTCAATACTATGCCACACACAGAGTGAAAACATCTGCTTCTCAGAGATATAATGGGTGAATTTTGATGCTGCAAGGTGAGACAATGTTAGGTAGGAAGGCTTAGAACATTTTCAAGGGAGGTTTAGAGTTTTTCAGTAAGGGGTGAGAAAAGGACACAATGTGATCATGTAGCCACACTCCGTCCACTTTTTTGGCATAGGAGCAAGGAAAAATAACATTTTTTAAAAAATAAAGAGTTCAAATTGGACAGTTCAGTCACCTGGGACCTTACAGAAAAATACTTGAAAAAATATTCAGAGCATCAGAGTTTTACAAAGAAGACACCTCTCAGCATTGATTTTCCCAGGATACTTCTATGCACACTAAAGAACAGGATTACAACTGCCTGAATTAGGGTTAAGTAGTAGTTTACCATTTGTGCCACATATTTCTTTCTGTTTTACATGAAGTCAGAGGACCCTAAAAAGAAGATTTTTAAATCCCTGCATTTGTTATTACATTAGTAGAATACTTCACATTTTATTCTGGAAAATTTGAAATCAGTTTCCTTTGGATTAAGTCAGTTCTGTTAAATTATCAAAATTTGGAAATTTAAAATAAGACAAATACACTAAATGTCTATAAAAAGTGAAATATGATAGTGTGCTAGTGATGAGGTTCAGGGCAGGTCACCCCAAGATACGCTACTTCATTGTACTGATTATTTGGAATTAAAGTAACTTAAGAAATAGCAAGTGCAAGAAGAACACTCTGACCTTCCTTTGTCCCCCTAAAAACAGGAAATAAATCTCCAATGTGAAAGGTATCCTCCCTGTACAAGGAGAAAGATAGAGATCCTCATCACCAGAGACAGGGAATTCAGGGCCAAGAAAGTTGTATACAAAAACCCTGTTGCTTCTTTACTAATTTTACTACCCCAAGCCCAAATCCCTTTGTCTTGTCAATTCTTTATAAATTTATTGTTTCTTTATCTAAAAGATATGAAAGCTGCCAGCTTTGGTTACTTCTTTGAGCATCATATTTTTATGAGCTCCCATACGTACAAACTTAAATTTGTTTTTCTCCTGTTAATCTATCTTATGTCAGTTTAATTATTAGACCAGCCAGATAACCTAGAAGGGAAAAAGGGAAAAGTTTTCCTCTCCTACACTAGGAATTGAAAAGATACAGAAGAAATATGTACTTGATTAACATGAACTCACAATCCAGTTGTGAACATTATATTTATGGGTAGAAATGGATGGACAGATCACAGAAGGCTTTATGGAAGAAAGGTTTCCAGAAATACTGGGAGAGGAGCAGTGTTTAAAATGTCAAATGTAACAGAAATTCTGGAGCTAGTAAGCAGAAGATCTTGGACAAATGATGAAAGGGTTATATTTTAATTGGAAGTAAAAATAATAAATTATAGCAGGGAATATGTAGTGAGAAAATGCAGTTAATAGAGAGATGATTCCCTCAGTTTAGTAGTGAATTACAGCAATGGCTGAAGAGGATATAGTCTACTTGGGGGCGTGGTTATTTCATATTTATTTTCCTTGACAAATGACATTTATGTATATTTAAAGGAAAAATGGAAGTGGCATGTATAAAGAGACTAAAAAGCTAGATATTTCAATAACTGAAAGGGAACAAATGAGATACTAGAAAGGAACTCAGAAATATATTGGGGTTACAAAGGTGGTTTCTATCTTAGGATAGTAGGACCTAAAGTCGTCTGCTGGTAATTCAGGGTTGGAAATTGTAAAAGGAATTTGAAGATGGTTGAAAAGGTTTGGGATAGTCATTCAAGGCCCAGGATAGAAAGTTAATGGAAAGGAGCATAAAAAGACTTCTGAACAATACCTAGAGCCACAGTAGAAGTTTAATACTATGAATGTGTAGTAAGCTAGATTTTGAGTACAATTTTGTAATTTCTTTTTTTTTTTTGCCAAAGAGTGTTCAGTGACCTGTGGAGAATACAATCTGTGAGAGGACTACAGCTGGAAATTGGCACCATAAACAGAGTGAGAAGCCAAGAATGAAAAGCCAAGGATAGTAATGAGATGGGGAGAGAAATGTAACCAGGAAGGAATTTCATAAAGTGGGATGAGCAATTAGAGGACCTAATGAAGGGAAAGTTCAAGTTCACAAGATAAGATAACACAAGGCGGATAATAAAGTTATGCTCATAAAAAAAGAGGACAATGTTTAAAATCATGGAGTCCTTGTAATCACATGAAAATAACATCCAGGAAATGCACACATGTACATGTAAGGGCCATAGAATCAACAAACCGAACAACAAAAATCAACAAAATCCAAAACAGATCAACAAAAACAAACATGTAAGACAAAACAGATATCTATTTGTGGTGATAGCTACATTAACAGTTTTAACATTGAATGTCAGTGCAAGCAGAAGTCTTGAATAAGCATAGAAGGAGAATCCAAAAATCAAACCAGAGATGTCCTTTAAAATCTGTCACTTTTTTTGCCACTAACTAAATTTTCAGTCACTACTCATTGAGTTAAATAATCTATTCCAAAGCAAAATAAGAAGCTGTTAAGACACTACCAAAGGACTCAGTATACCTGCAGTACAATGTCCCTAGAAGATCACATCTAGGGAACATACGTAGGAAAAAGGTAAATAGGTTTGCTTGTAGTTGGTAATGCTAAATTAGAGCTCTTATGTGATTTAACTTTCTCATAGCATTACTAACATTCAGTTGAATGCCTGATAAGGAAAACTGGTTAGTATAGAAGAAATAGCATTCACAACTGCTGTAGATTTAGCTTCATGCATTTGCTAGATTATCATGCTGCAAAAAGTATGTATGAAAATAATCCTTCATTAAAGCCAAGGCTTGTGGATACATCTCTTCAGAAATGTAACCTTAGAATTAGTTTCATTTAGAGAAAACCTTTAAAAAATATCTCAACATGCCATGCCATATTCAAACTTCTAAATTATGCAGTTAGGACAATTTATGATGAAGAAATTTCCCAAAGTTTCTGGATTGTTGAATAGGATAAGGGAAGAAGAAGTAGCTTGGAGACACCAGTAAAATGTTACTTTAATATATGTTCCTTTGAACATTCTCATTGCCTCCCTCTTCTTCATGTAGCCTTGGAGCAAATGGTCACACAAATGACAGGAGTCTGGATGAAGAGAGGCCAATAACAGGCAATGACTTTTATTTGCTTTTTTCCTATAGCTATTCTTTCTGCTACCAACTAGCCTAGTCTGAAAGAAGCCACTTTGTAAATTCACCTTAGGCAAATATAAAGAAATAAGAAATATACTCTTTTGAGAATCTCAGTCAGTTCTGTTTCTGCCAACTTCAGTTTAGCACTTTGGTGAACATACTCTTTAACAAGCATGGCCATTTGTGCAAACCCTGAGGGCAATTTAAACTCAGGCTTAGCCAAAGGGGAGGGATTTAAAAAAATAAAATCTATGTGGAAATTTTTAGGTTAGTACTAACTTAGGGAATCAGTTTGTGTTTAAGCAAGAAATGTTTGTTTTATATTAACCAGGTTCAAAAATTGTATTTCTCTCTTTTAGTTGAAAATAAACATTGCTATCACTAATTTATTCAATCACAGGTGGCTATGTGTTGAAATGTATTTTCTCCTTAATTAACTCTTAGCCATTCCATACTAAAGAATGAATGAACTATGGAGTGTGCCATTTGCTTTTATTCCGCTCTTTGAATGCCACTAGCTTCCCTGTGAAATGTAATCTTTTAAAAGAGAGGTAGAAAAACATGTCTATCTATCTCTGTACCTTAAACCTCTGATTTGGAATCTAAAACTAGTCTTGTTTGGTGAGGCCTCTGAAGTCATTTAAACGTAAATAGCTGAGGAAGTCATTGAGAAATTATAGGTCCTTTGAAGTTTGAGACTCTAGGTACTTTGATGTTTGAGACTTTAGGACAATAAAGCATTCATGTAGATACTTCATTCTTAGCTAAGTTAATATGCGGCCCTATTTTTTTACAAATGCAGGAAGCTTATATTTTTCACTTACTCTGAATTAAACTGAATGTAAAAGTAATATTTTATAATTTATACTAAAAAAACCTAAATAGGTGAGGTTCAAGAGTTCAAGAGATTAATTCAACTTTTTATGGAGACATTTGCAGTAAATCCAAAGTTAATGAATATTCTGACACTTAATATATTTAAGGTTTATAGCTTCTTGAATTTAATATCCAAAATACCCTTCAAATGTATACATAAACGCAATGAACCAAAAATAAAGGGCGTCAGAGGACAGACCTAATCTCCATAGTATATGTTAACCATATTATGGCAGGCTAGACTAGTGAAAAGGGCTTGATAATAGGTATGTAGCATCATCAGAGTTGACAGAAGTAAATTTTTAAAAAAATATTATTCTTCCAGAAGCATCTTAAAACATTAAATATATTCAGGGTAATTACTAAAATACAATAAAACAATTATTTTGATATAAAAGACGTATTTGTTTTATGATTCAAGTTTTTCTCTTTTTTTTTTTTTTTAAAGTTATTCTGGACAGATTGCCTGGGTTCAACTCATGGCTTTTCTACTGGTGAGCTCTGTAATCTTAGGCAAGCACTTAAGCTCTCTGTACCATGGTTTCCTCAACTGTAAAAGAGTTCATAGGATTAAACTATGAGTTTATAGGACTAAATATGTAGTAGGTATAGACATATAGATATAGATGTAGATATAGATATAGAACTATACATATATACATATATGCACTTATATGTATACACACACTTACACACACACAGTGCTTGGAACAGAGTAAACACAATATTAGTAAGTTAATTTTACTGTGTTTACTTTGGTATAGAACGGTAGTGGGAAAAAATGACCAAGTTCTCACAGCTGTCCCTTTCTTATACTCTGCTTTTGAGACCGAAGAGAAGTGGGCAGGGCACAACAATTAAAAGAATGACACAGCCGTTGAGAATAACAGGATACTACAAAAACTGGTTAGAACCTACTAGGTCCAAGACGGTGGAAGATTCAACTTCCAGTAGACCTTGAGCCTCATTATACGCTCATTGTAATACATTAACATCTAAATGACACACCCACAGGCATGACAGTTCAGAGGCCGACAATAAAAGACCAAAAGTTGGTGGTGCCCCAACTCCTGGAAATCTCTGCCCCTTCCCCCAGATAGTTGGAATAATCTTCCCACTTGTTAGCCTATGAAATTACCCAGCCCATAAAAACTAACAACCCATACCCCAGGGCCCTCTTGCCTTCTGCGATGGCCCAAATTCTATCTATGGAGTGTGTATCTCCCTGAATAAATCAGCATTCACTTTACTTTGACTTGCTCTTGAATTCTTTCCTGCATGAAGCCAAAGACCTTTGCTTGGGAACCCATCTCAGGGGCTTGCCCAAAACCTGGGATATGACCATTCTTTGGCGCCCTCCTTTTCTTACAACACTTTGTCTTGACCAAACTTTTCTCAGGAATCTCTCCTTCCTACAGGCTCCTGAGCTCTGCTTGCCACCAAGGAATGAGCAAGCACTAAAAATGTGGAACACATCCCCTATATCAGGGTCTCTTGGGAATAAGCTGACCACAGCAAGACACTTTTCCTGGTGGACCCCACTGGTCACTTATCTGGCTTGTCCAGTTTCTTCTTAAAAGATTCTGCTTATCTCTGCTTACCCCTTTTTACCTTAAAAAAAAGAAACACCTTTTTTCTGTTAGATTTTAAGACCTTGCAGATTTCTGAGGTCAGAGCCTTCTCTCTATTCTGAATAAAATCTCTAAGTCCAGATTTGCTTTTATTTGACCAAAAAAAAAAATATATCCATCACTAAAAACCACACTTTCCATTGCTCCTTATATTGTGATTATATTACTGTTTTAATATTCACAATTGAAGTGGTTTATGTTAAAGTTTCATGACCCAGGTGTTTTCTGAGTTCACCCAGAGTGCTGTATACAGAGTCTTAATTTTCTAAAACAAAAACACTTTTCTATTTATAGAATAACTACACTAGATAAAATCTGCCAATATTTCTGTTCTTCAAAATTCCAACTTTTAAATAACTGAGTAACAGGTCCTTTTCTAAATTTACCAGAATGGTTGAGAATGTTAGAACACCTAAAATCTGTAGAGCTTCTCTCTCTCTCTCTTTCACTTTACATAGCTAGTGACATTTTATTCCCCTTGCTTCCCTCCTTTTAATTGGAGAAATCTTCTATAAACTTTTGCCTTCTCTGAGGACTTAATTCTCAAAAAGTCATCACTCCAAGGTCACAGTGATAAGATGGTTCAGACAGGCATTTGAAAACTTTCAGAAAGGTATATTGAGTGAAAATTCTCTAATGCTGTTATTTTAGTTTATCTCTCAAACACTAATGAAAATTCACTTTGACATTCTAGTCAGGCTCCGTTTTCAGGTAATTCTCACACTTGATAAAGCCATCCAGGGCTAACAGAGTACTTCTGGCATAGTCTAGACCACCCTTTGGCAAGTTATTTTTCAAAGACAAAATTTGGTCTCTCAAACTAGAAAAACACTCATATTTAACCTAGCATATAGTTATGACAACATTTTGGTTCCAAACCTCAAAACATGGTGAAGAAACCAAGGCATAAATTCTAGAAAACAAATGTCAGTGAACAGCTGAATAACTGTTTATTTTTAGTGGTGGTGCAGTTTAACCAATGAGGTAATTAAAATTTAACAATATGTGTGACATAGTTTATTTTTTTAATGGTAGAAAACCAAATTTTTCTAGACAGCTAGACTGTTCATATATATGTGAGCAGAACTTAAAATTTTCACATTGAAGGAGGTCAAACTATACAATGTGAAAAATTCTCTTCAATAAATGGTGCTGGGAAAAATGGACAGCTACATGTAAAAGAATCAAACTGGGCTACTTTTTCACACCATATACAAAAATAAAGTCAAAATGGATTAAAGGCTTAAATGTAAGACCTGAAACAATAAAAGTCCTAGAAGAAAACATTGGCAGCATGGTCTTTGACATAGGTCTTAGCAATATTTTGGGGAGTCTATTTACTCAGGCAAGGGAAACAAAAGCAAAAATAAACAAATGGGACTACATCAAACTCAAAAGTTTTTACATAACGAAGGAAACCATCAACAAAACAAAAAGGCAACCTACAGAATGGGAGAATATATTTGCAAATGATATAACTGATAAGGGGTTAATATCCAAAATACACAAAGAACTCATACAACTCAACGTCAAGAAAACAAACAACCTGATTAAAAAATGGACAGAGGAACAGAATAGACATTTTTTCATAGAAGGCATACAGATGCTCAAAAGACACATGAAAAGATGCTCAACATCACTAATCATCAGGGAACTTCAAATCAAAACCACAATGAGATACCACCTCACACCTGTCAGAATGGCTATCATTAAGAGACAACAAATAACGAGTGTTGGTGAGGATGTACAGGAAAGGGAAACCTTGTGCACTGTTGGTGGGAATGTAATTGGTACAGCCACTGTGGAAAACAGTATGGAGTTTCCTCACAGAATTAAAAATAGAACTGCCATATGATCCAGCACAAAAACACTAAAACACTATTTCAGAAAGATATATACATCCCAATGCTCATTGCAGCATTATTTACAATAGCCAAGATATGGAAGCCAAATAAGAGTCCATCAAATATTATGCAATAATAATGGAATATTACTCAGCCATTAAAAAAAAAGAAGTCATGCCATTTGTGACATCATGGATGAATCAAGAGGGTATTTTGCTAAGTTAAATAAATCAGACAGAGAAAGACAACAAGTGTATGATCTTATATGCATAATCTAAAAAACAAAAACAGACTTCAGAGAACAAAAAGGCGGTTGGCAGAGGGGAGGAAAGTGGTTGAAAAAGGTGAAGGGGATTAAGAGGTAGAAACCTCCAGTTTTAAAATAAATAAGTCATGCAGATGTAATATACAGCATAAAGGATACAGTCGATAATATTGTGATAACTTTATATGGTTACAGATGGTTACTGGACTTATCATGGTGTTAATCATTTCATAATGTATGCAAATGTCAAATCACTATGTAATACACCTGAAACTAACATAATATTGTACATCATCTATATTTCAATTAGAAAAAATTTTTTGCATTGAAAGATGACATTCTAAAGCCCAGTTTCTCAGAGAACATCAATTTATTAATTAACCATGTTTAGTTTATGGTATTTTTCTCTGTGACCTTATCAGACATCATCATGCTTCATATTCACTAACTTGTGCTGTCACTGTTAAATTGTGAATTGACACCAAAATGGTCCCTTTTATTGTTAAAATTTATCATAAAATAACTATTACCAGAATATTCACGAAGTGATGCTGTCAGCGGTATGTTGTTTTGGCACAGTGGGAAAAGAAAGTGTTGGTGAAAAATAAAATAAAATAAGACTTGAAAATTGCTTCCAGGACTGTGTAAGTGATACAAAATGTAGAGACAGCTCAGCTTGAAGCTCTTTTAAGGCAGAACTACAACATATGTCATCTTAAATACTTACAGTTTTAACTCCACTTAGTAGCTACTGTGGCTTCAGAAATGTAAGAAAAAACTATCACAACATATTTTGAAATCAATTTTCTTTGAAATTTACAATCTTACCTTTCCCGCCTTTTTTCCCTCGGATTTCCGCTGATTTAGGATAAAGTGGAGGCAAAGGAAGCAAAGGAAAACAAAACAAAACAAAAACAAAAACAAAAATCAGCTCCAATTTGTTATTGCAAATACATTTTTTAAAAAACATGCCAAAATTCCCAGTGCAATAATACACTGCTTTGTTCTTCTAATGAAACTATTTTCATCTGTTGCATTCTTCAGTGGTTTCAGGAAAGTGATATAATAACATTGTAAATCTCATACAGCAATATGTAGAGCCATATAAAAATCTTCGATGGTCATCAAAAAGTCATTAAATCCTTAGCTCACATAGGCATTGGCCAAGAAAAGACGTATTTCCAATTAGATATTCTCTTATTTATTTTCCAACCATTTTGAAGTGGATGAGTCTTTATCTCAAGCATGAACACATTTCTTAAAAAGAAAAGCTAGTTTAGTTGGAGATTCATGAATTAGGAATAAACATAAATATCTATACAGCTTTGGATACTCTCTCTAAATGTTAATTTTTGTGGGTATTAGGAGCAACTTAATTCAATTCTGTTCAACTAAATAATTTTTGCAGCCATCCTGGTAAAGTCATTTTGTTCATTTTTATTTAAGACTTCTTTTTTCCCCCATTCAACCTCAGGAAATGGGGTAAATTGATTTTGAAAACTCCAGAAGCATTTAGGCCATTTGTCGCTTGGATTCATTCTCCATTGTAGAGGATGAATACATCACATGATAAATGGATCACATGTCTAACATTTCTAGCTAACGATACTCCCCAAATTTATCTCAGTTCCCTGTCATTGCTACAGTTGTGCAAAAGTCTCTCTGAGCCTCAGAGAAAATTGGGGAGGAGATAGAGGTGAATTTGAAATAAGGGTATATACAAAGAAAGATACAATAAATGTAGTAAGAGGATGAATGCTGTTGTTTAGTGGTTTGATATGATTTCAGATCTATTTGTTCATGACAAAAATTGTTTTGATCTAAGAATACAGTTGTTTTTATAAGTAAACTTGTTTCAATAAAAGTATTGAAGTTGTTGTGTCAGGATGTCATCATCAACATCTGCGGTTGCTGACAAGCACTCAGTAGTAGCTCAACTGCTGAGGGGCACCGCTGGGGTCTTATCAATAAGAACATATGAAGAAGCAACTATGGCAAGGGGACATTAGAGTATAAATACCCAGAGTGTGTGAGGACCATCTGAGAGTGTTCGGTCTGGGCAAGGTGACTCTTTGCTGATCTAAATAGCTCTCTGAAGACTTTGGGGTATTGGCTCCTGCCTAGGAAGGTGGATCTCTGCTCAGCAGTGGTGAAAACCATGAAGCAGCCCCAGGGAAGGAGATTATCATGCTTGCCAGCCTCAGTGCCTTCATTTCCTAGCGATGTGCTCTACAACAAGAGACTTTCATCTTTGCGCTGGCAGCTGGACATCAGCTCTCAGTTGACTAAGCTCTCTCTCCCGAGAACCAGCTCATAGAAATGTCAGGGAATCATTGACTGAAACCTTGACCAGGCATGATGATAACCTCTTGCCTGAGTTGTCTTGCAACAGGAGGTCTCGATGAAGAATGTGGTGCTGCCACCAAAAACTAACCAGGAGTATTCGGGAGGGGCCAAAGGAGGGAGGACATGCCAACCCATAGTATGTCTTGTAAAACTAACCTGGAAGAATTTGGGAAGGGCTAAAAGAAGGAGGGAGGAGACGACATGTCCTGCCCACCTCCCAGAAACCCTCACACTGGAATCCATCTTGGCTGAGAGATGTGAACGCCACCAGGGAGGACCCTGAGTCAGATCAAATATGCGCCACGCAAGATGACTGTCCAGAGATAACCCGGAAACTAATCCCATTACCATAAAACCTGAGACCGCAGGCCACGTAGCAGAGCAGTTCTTCTGGGTTCCTTTACCCTGTTGCTCTCTGCCTGGGTGCCCATTTCCAATAAAGTCTTTTGCTTTGTCAGTACATGTGTCTCCTTGGACAATTCATTTGCGAGTGTTGACAAGAGCCCACTCTAGGCCCTGGAAGGGGTCTCCCTTCCTGCAACAGAAAGGTACATCACAACTAAATTTGGACTTTATTCCTTTCATCGTGCCCTTTGCCTGGAACAATAGTGTAATTAATCAATCATTGGTTTGGAGTATGTTATTTCTTTATTGGCTTATTAAGGGACATTATCTTATATGCTATTGGCTTGTGAAATTATAATTCCCACAGTAGACCTGTGTTAAATAAAATATTGGCAAAGATAATCTCAGTCTCTGAGCATAATTTGCCTTGAAACAAAACAAAGGCTCTATATTTTGTTATCCAATGACTTATTCTCAGACCGAAAAGGGTATAGTTTTTTTCCTGTCATATTAATATAACTTGAGTTTCCAAAATTGACTTTTGAGGAAGGTATCCAGACACGGTCACAATTCTATTATCTAAGGAAATCAAAGTGTGTTTTTTTCTTTCCACTTTGGGTAATTATTTTTAGCCTAAGATATTCTTATTGTCCTTATGTGTTGATCAAATTCGGCCGTCAATGGCTCAGTGTTAGAATTCTATTTGCCTGTGAAGGCATAGCCTGAGGATAATGCCTTGAATAATCTCTTTCACGAAAGTGTCCTTGGATTTTAATGTCTTAAACAATTGGTATTTACATCTCTCTTTATTATGAATAATAATTCTTAAATAACAGGTTAAAAATTTTAACTTTCCAACAGAAATAATATCATGGACAAAAAAACCCTCAAAACTTTACCCATATTTAAGAATATAATATTAAAAAATACCATTCTTTATTTTATAGAACCACAATAGATCTTTTTATATTCCCTCCATTACAATTTACCGTAAAATCACAGTAGATTTTAGTTAGATGTTTTACCACTTATTACTGAGCAATGCAAAATCCTTAGCAAGACAAGTGAAGATGTGAAAATATTAATTATATCTCTCTTGGTAAATTAGTGAATTATTGAAAAAGTAATGACTTAATATTTAAGGTTAGTCAACATATTGAGAGCACCTCTTTACCATTGCAGTGAAAAAAGACAACTCCAGAATATGTGTTTATTTCCCTAAATTATATATTTTAATTAAGAGCATTGCCTATGCTGTGCTCCTTTTGCCCTTGTTTGAGAATTTCTATTGAGAAAGTTTAAAATAGATCAAGTGGGAAATATTAAAATGATAGTCTTTGCATTTTCCACACCACACAGACAGAACACAATCTGTCACCATAAGTGGGCCCTATCTCATGACAACTAGACAAGCATTAGAATTAAAAGAAAGCACAGAAATATATTGGCAGGCATGTGAGTAGGTTGGCAAATTGATACCAGACTTGATGATAGAAACATTAAAAAAAAATCAATTCTGGAAAGGGAAAAAACATGCTGAAAAGCAATTTCTATTTTAATGGAGACATGGATTTTTATCCCCTTATTTTAAAAATGACCCCCAAGAGGCCAAAATTATATCAACAAAATCACTGTCCAAACTAAATTATATATAGTGAGGTAGGGAGAAAAGTTCACCAGTCTGAATGTTATGGGCTCAGAATTTTCTATAGTATACATTAGTCATGTAGTTTTCATATACGTTCTTATTAACCTCTAGGAGTGAATAAATTCTAACTCTTGGTGCCAATAAATGAACATTTCTCCTATTATATCTAATTTCCTAGATTGATAGAGCTGATTGACTTTAATGAAAAAGAGGGCCAAGATATAGCATACAAGAGAAGTAAAGTGTATTAATATCAAGGGGATGATCCAACTAGGAGAGCATCCTCAAATTTTAGTCAGCTCTCTTCTGTATCATACAGAGTTAGCCCAGTAGAGTGTGGTGGCAGATAAGTCACCACAGTGAAGAGTTATTCAAGTATACACTGAGGCTGTAGCTGTATCAGTATAATTGGAAGAAATAAGATCAAATGATTTTGGTATTCCTCAATATCTATGTGCTTTTGTTTCAGCTTTGTCTCTTTTTGGCCTGTGCATTCAGGATGAACACAACAAGGACAAAGGGTGGGATCAACACAAGAAGAAGTCTCTAACCCAAAAGAATATTGCCTCTGTGCAGTCTCTCTGAAAAATCCTAACTCCTTCTTTTACCCATCTCCAAGTTTACTACTTCTCTTTTCCTTTTCTGACTTGTGTACAGTACAGCTGTTACCTTCATTCTGCCTTCATGTATTGCTGCTGCTTACAGAGCAGCTGTCCTCTTGAACACAACTATTAGGAATTTCTGATCACTAAGACTAATGACAGAGTAAAGGGAACAAGACTAGAGTCAGAAGTCAAGGCAGCCACATCTCTAAACACAGGTAACAGAAAGAGGAAGAAACTTATTAGAGGACAAAGACACCAGAGTTTATCCTAACTCACTACTCTGCCTGCTGATTAGGAAAGAAATAGAACAGAATGTGTACAGGAGATAATGCACTTGATAAGCACAGCTTTATTTTAAAAGCTGATTACGATTATCACTCAATAAAGCATCAACCATCACTAAATTTCTTTTTTTAATTGAAGTATAGTTTATTTACAATGTTAGTTTCTGGAAAACAGCAAAGTGATTCAGTCATACATACATATATATCTATTTTTTTCAGATTCTTTTGCCTTACAGGTTATTATAAAATATTGAGTATAATTCCCTATGCTATACAGTAGGTCCTTGTAGGTTATCTATTTTATATATAGATAGTAACATATGTTAATCCCAAACTCCTAATTTGTCCCCCCACCTTTCTCCTTTGGTAACCATAAGTTTGTTTTCTATGTCTGTGGGTCTATTTCTGTTTTGTATGTAAGTTCATTTGTATCATTTATTTTTAGATTCTACATATAAGCAATATCATATGATATTTGTCTTTCTCTGTCTGGCTTACTTTACTTAGTATGATAATCTCTAGGTCCATTCAACATCACTAAATTTTTGTCAGCTGGATCAGGTGCAATAACAACTTGAGATGTCCAGTAGTGGTCAAGATTTAACAAAAAGCACTTTCAATGACACCAGCAGAGTTGTGGTGGTACCTTTTCTGAATGGCATGGTCAAATGAAAATAGTACACAGAGCAGATCCCGAATAAATATTTGTCTAACAGATGGAAAAAACTGGGGAAGAAGGTTTTTTATCGCTGTGTGTGCATGTGTGTTTATAAAAAATTAAAAGCCTATGGAGTCAGGTTTCTAATACTATACCATGTGGAATATCCAACCTCTCCCCCTAATCTACGCTTTAAAAATATCAGAACTTCAAGTGTAATTTTTACTTGGCTTAAATCTCCATATAACTACCACAGCCTAGTTTATTTTTTTTAGTAGGCTGGTACATGTGACATTGTATTTCAGAACTTTATTCAGTTAGCAACTTAGAGTGTTGTTGGCTTTAAAGGAAAGATACTGGTGAATCTAATAATAATAGTAAGCCTAAAAGTCCTTCTCAACATGTTTGTTTACTATCTATTTCCTCTCTAAAATGTAAATCACCATTTCAAAAGAACACATTTAAGGGAATGTATCTATGGATTTTTATTGTCTTATTCTCTTTTTTCTAAATTTGAGACTGGTATAAAAATTGTATACATAGTTTCAATACATCAGTAAAGAGAATATGAAATTTGAAATCAGAAGATTCAGGTTTCAGTCCTGGGTTCACAAGTAGCTATGTGAACTTATTCAAGCAAAAGTTTAGAAGGCTATATCTTCCTCCTACACTGAATCCAAGGCATTAGCTACATTTAATGATGATGAAGGTGATGATTGTGACAATGACAGGAATACTATTACTACAACTATCACTGCCACTGCTATCATCACCTTTCATTTATTGAGTATGAAGCATTTTAGTAAATGCTTTACAAATATCATCTCACTTAATTGTTATAGTGACAAATATCATCTCACTTAATTGTTATAGTGACACTTTGATGTGAGAAAATTATCATTTCCATTTTACAAAGAGGAAAATGTGGATCAAAGAGATGAAGAAATTTACTTAATCACTCTACTTTTAAGGTATAGAGCTGAGGTTTCAATCCAGATCTTCTGGATTCTAAAGTTCTAGAATGTAAGCTCCGTGGCAGCAGGCATTTTGTCATTTTGGAGTTTGGAATTCTGCTATATTCTCAATGCCTAAAAAAGTGCCTGGTACTAAGGAGACCTACAATAAATATTTATAGACTGAATCAAATAACAAGATATTCCTCTATTATTTAATTACATAGATAATTAGAGCTAGATTGTAATAATTGATTATGAATCTTACTGAAAAGCACAAATTTTGGAGCTATATTGACTGGATTCAACTCTTGTCTCTATCACTTATTACCTATGTGACCCCAGGCATGTTTCTTCTTGTCATTTTGCCTTAGTTTCATCATCTGTAGAATAGAGAAATATGAGTTCCTACTCCAGAGTATTTGTTACAAGGGTTAAATCAGTAAACTAGGGGCATCAAACAGTAGTTGGCACTTTGAATAGTATATATATGTTAGCTCTTATTACTGGTGTTTTATTTTAACATCTTTATTGATATACCTTACATACCATAGAATTAATCCATTTAAAGTATAAAGTCAAAGTTTTTTTTGTATATTCACAGGTATCTGTAATCATCACCATATTCAATTTTAGAACATTTTCATCACCTTGAAAAGAAACCCTATAACACAATATTATAAATCAACTATACCCCAAGAAATTTTTTTTAAACACATAAAACAAAACAAAACAAAAGAAACCCCATACTCTTTAACTATCACCCCTTAACCTCTCACTTCTCCCAAGCTTTAAACAACCACTAAACTACTTTCTGTTTTTTT
Organism: Balaenoptera musculus; assembly: GCF_009873245.2. Lineage (NCBI taxonomy): Eukaryota > Metazoa > Chordata > Mammalia > Artiodactyla > Balaenopteridae > Balaenoptera > Balaenoptera musculus. The sequence continues at coordinate 76,649,079 of NC_045806.1, read as the reverse complement.
ATTGTATATTTCTCTGTTCTGGACTTATGAATAAAATCATATAATATGTGGTCTTTTGTGGTTGGCTTCTTTCACTTATAATAATGTTTTCAAGGTTCAACCATGTTGCATCATGTTTCAGTAAGTCATTCCTTTTGTATGTCCAAATAATATTTCATTGTATAGATATACCACATTTTGTTTAAACATTCATCAATTGATGGGGATTTGGGTACTTACACCTTTTGGGTATTATGAATAATGCTAATATAAATATCATACAGAAGTTTTTGCATGGACATGTGTTTTCTTTTCTCTTGGGTATATACCTACGAGTGGAATGGCTGGGTCATAGGGTAACATTATGTTAAATCTTTTGAGGAAATGCCAGACTGTTTTCCAAAGCAGCTGCACAATTTTACACTCCCATCAGTAGTGTACAAGGGTTCCAATTTCTCCACATCCTTGCCATCAAGGTAATTTATTTGTAACTTTAGAATTAAAGAGTGTCTAAATATTAGAATTAAATATTAGAATACTTAGAATTAAATTCCTATCTAAATATTTTTAAAACTATACACTGGAGTCCAAAATTATTTTAATTAGATCAATAAAACTATGTAGCATGAACTATTCTATTATGTGAGCTTAATGTACTATTCCCTGTTACTAAGATACCATTGAATAGATTGCCAAACCCATCCGTTGAGAGGGTTGAAAGGTTATCTATTTCTTGATATGAATTTACATATAATTTGAAATACATTAAGGAAATTCCCTCTGCTAAAGTTAATGAAACTTTTAAAAATGTTTGTCAAATTATTTATTCAAGTTCACCTACCTTATAGTATATCACTGTTAAAAGTCTGATAAAACAGTTGGAAGAACACATAGGATATCATGGGAAGAACACATAGGATATCATGGGACACATAGGATATCATGGGACAATGACATTGCATTTGCTGAATATGGGGGAAAGGGATTGAGAGTACTGATTAAATCCAGTTGAAATGATTTTTTCATGGGTGCTGAACGTTGGATTTGGAACATGCAGAGATTATATAGAGTACCAGAATGAGAGTCAATCTAAGGGGGGAAAAAAACAATGCTTTATTCAAGATTGATACTAGAATTGATCTAACAAAGCTAAACAAGAGTAAAATATTCTCAAAATGACATAGAAGCGGAATATTATGGATGATACCAAATTCACAGTTTCTTATGAGAAGGCAGGGTTAAGTTAGAATACTATTACACTTGTTCTCACATAATCTTTCTGGTTTATTCAAAACCCTACTCTTGCCCTGAAACATTCTTATACTGTGACAATAACAAAATCAACGTGACAGACACGTCTGCTTTCTTAAAATATTGCATGTCAGTCAAAACAGTGTTTCATTTTTAATTGTTTGAATTTTGCTTAAAGATACCTCTGTTTGCTGCTAAAGACATATGCAATTGTCTCCAATATCACTTTAAATTACAGATCATCTTAACGTGTCATTCTTGTGAAATGTAAAACTGAGAATATTGCATTGCATCTATTAAAGCTTGTAGATGTTTACAAAATGAACATCAAAGTAATAAAGTGATTATGAGAATAAACATCAGAATACAAATGATCTTTCTTATTTGCTAAAAGGAAATCATTGTTTTAATGTGCAGTAGCTACCAGACTGCTTAATTCTGTGAATGCCTGGTTTTTATATTAGATGAAAGCATGACTAACTAGATCTATGATAAGAAATAAAAATTTAAAAGTGACCTATGCGCCTGCCTTTATATCAAACTCTGAGATAACAAAAGGGTATTTTAAAACAGCATCATTATTTCATTAACATCGATTCAAGTGAACGTTAAATTCTCATATAGTGGTCTCACATAGGTACTAGTTAATCATATGACTTCCTGATTGTGACTTGAACCTAAGATATAGTTGCATTCATTTTAATGTATCCTTCAACTTTAGTTTTAATCTAATATTACCTAGCTTACAGCAGACTAAGTTATTATAATTGTCTGATACCCATTATCACTTCTTGCTTATTTCCTAGGTGGGAAAAATCTTCTCTTCTGGGATCATCATATAGTTTTCTTCAGCTCTTAGCTGATTACTGATATATTCTCCCCTATTTCAAACTCCTCTAGCAATTCCATACTGAATTTCCACTTTTAGTGCATTTTCTGTAGAATTTTCAACTTTATTTCAAATCATCTGAAAAAACTGAAACTCAAAGCCCTTCATTTTTTTCCCCAGTTGAATTCATTGCTTTTAGGTTTGTGAGATTTCATTAAGCTTGTCTTAGTACTATCAACTCAAATGAAGCATAATAGCTTTAGTGGATAGAATAGTGTCCTCCAACAATTCATGTCCACACCAAACTCAAAATTTGATCTTATTTGTAAAAAGGGTCTTTGTAGATGTTAGTTAGTTAAGGATCTTGAGATGAAATCATCCTGGATTTAGGGATGCCCTCAATCCAAAGACTGGTGTCCTTGTAAGAAGAGGACACACACAGACAGAAAGAAAGTGGCCAAGTGATGGTGGAGCAGAGACTAGAGGGATGCAGCTACAAGCTAATGAATGCCAAAGATTGTCAGGTGCCCACAGAAGCTGGAAGAAACAAGGAAAGATTCTTCCCTAGGGCTTTCAGAGGCACTGAGGACACCTTGATTTCAGAATTTTAGCCTGCAGAATTGTGGGAGAATAAATTTCTGTTGTTTTAACCAAATATTTTGGTAATTTATGGCAGTCCTAGTTAAAAATACAATTAGCGAAGGGGATATACTCCCATTTCAGGAAAACAATACCCTAGGAGAGAAAATAGGTTGTTCTGTTTTATGATTATCAAACCAAAAATGCATTGAAAGATTACTGAACACAAATCACTATATTTCATATAATATGTAAGTTTTTGGAGGACTGGGATGATTATAAGTAAGCATATGGTACAAGAGAAATAGAATATCCGGTTTCGAATAATGTGACACAGGTTCCAGTTCCAGATCACTCACTCATTTGTGAAACATTTAGCAGAAGCCTATTTGGTACTATGTACAAATTTTCTAAATTATAGAAAAATGAATGGGATAAGGCCCTTGCCCAAAAGGATCTCACAGTTTATTAGGGAAGCCAGAGGTAGAAATGGGTAATTACAGTATTACATTTTAAGTGTTGTAATGGACAGATGAATAAAATACTATCATATCACAAGGGAGCAAAGAGCTGTGTGACCCTGAGCAAGTCCTTTGAGCTCTCTGAATCTGTTTATTGATATGTAAAATGGAGATAACAATAACAATTCATAGCTCTCCTACCCTTAGAGATTATTTTGAAGGTCAAATAAAATCCTCTTCCTCCCATCCCTCTTTTCTTCTTTCTTTTTCTCTCCCAACTATTTTGGACATCTACTATTTTTAAGTGTCCTATGAATCAGACTTTCTCTTAGCTACTTAGTATACATTATCTGAATTAATCCTTAGAATAGTTCATAAATACAATTATGCTAATGTTATATGTGTGGAAACTGAGGTTCAGAGATTTATACTATGTGCCAAAATTGCATGAATCAGGAAGGAAATATTCTTTTCACCCAAGCCTGTTGTATGTCTTAGGTAGAAATGCATCAAAAATAAATATTATACTACTAGAAGTTAATGTTCTATGTGCCACAATATCTAGCAATAAATAAATTAGATGATGAATAATGTTTCAAATATGTATGAATAATTCCAAATAGATAAATATTATATATCCCCTAGAGTACTTTCTTTCCTAACTAATGATTTTCTATGCTAGAGAAAGTACATTCAGATGTGTTTCTATAAAGTTGTCATTTGCATTGATTTTAACGTTAGGCAATTACATTTGTATTTACCTACTGGATTTCTCTAAGTTAATTTTCCCTCAAAAATTACCGTTACATTTATATTAACAGTTAGAATATTCAATGTTTTTACATATGCAAGTAACATGGCCAGCTGCATAATCTGGAGCCTCTAGTATTAGTTTATTTTCTATAATGTAGGCAAACTACTAAATTGTATAATTGACCAATTTTCCAATTCAAACATTTTAATCCTTTGTTCAGTTTCCATCTGGTTAAGTCAGATGCATCATATGTAAGGAGAGCATCTTATTTGTGGAGAAAAGACCAAGGATTCACAATCTAGTTCCCCTTCAAGGTAAGAAGGACTACCCAGTGTGACAGTGCTGGGAAAATACAGCCTAGAATGAACTTTTGTTTCCTCCATCACCTCTAACTTCTTCATTCACTCATTCACCAGGCTAGTTACTAAGATAACAGCGATTGCCAAGATAGAAATAATCATCTTTGCCCTTACAGAGATTATAGTCTTCATAAGGGAACAGAGACAAGAATATAGATAATTACAATACTTGTGATCTCAAAATAGTTTGGCAGCTTTTCCCTCAATAATAGGGGTATCCTTGTATAATTTTATTTCCCAGAGAATAATTTCTAAACATTTAGTTATAGCTTTAGCAGAGATATAAAGTGAATATTAATTAAACACACAACTGAATACTTACCATAGCTAGACTCCAATATCTATGATGCTGCCAGATTTCTATAATACAGAAATAAAAGCACTCCTCCTGAGTGATCCATAAAGTCTTGAATTATCAAAGACTTACATTAAAACTGCATAAGATAGGGTCTGAGCTTTATTTAAAAAGGTATTTCATTCCCCTAGAGGCTCATCCGCCTCAGGCGTCTTCCCAGAATTTAGCTCTTAAAGTATCTAAAATATTTTAAGCTTGTACATTTTTTACTGCTTTGTGAATCTATCATGTAGATTTTCATTTTTTTTTCAATTTACTACATTGACATTGTTATTTTCAGCTTCCAGTTCAACATAAAACAGTGGATGATTCCATTTATCTCTCTGGCTGCATTTATTCTCAGCAGAGCTCTGTATTCAGGACACTTTTATTTTTATGATTGGTTATTTATCGTTAGTATTTTTAGAAGAATGAGAGAGTTGTAATTCTTGGGAGCTTTAACTATAGAATTTTATCAGTCAACAAATATTTATTGAGCATCTACTATGTGACAGGCATGGTACTTAGGATCATGGGCTCTGGAAGTAGACTGCCTGGCTCAAAACTCAGCTCTACCACTTATTAACTGTTTGACCATGGGCCAGCTGCTTGAATACTCTATTTGGTGCTTGAGCTTGTCTATCTGTAAAACACCAAGAATAAAGATAGCAGTATTATGATAGAGTGTTTGTGAGGGCTAATTGAGTTAATACAGTAGAGCACTTAACACCATCATATAGTAAGCTCTCAACAAACTCTGTCTGTTATTGTTAATATCAACATCATCATCCTTTATTTTAACCATGCACTGTGAAACCTTGAGTACACTATAACAAACAAGGAAGAATCTTACAATCTATTGACCAAGTCAGCTACTAAAAATTACTTAGAGATGATCAATGAATTAATTTCTGATATATACGAAAGTGCCTTGAATGGTAGTAAAAGACTGTGAGAGAGAAAAGTTTTGCTTTGAGGTCGCAAGTAAATCACTACCTTATGAAAATGAATTATAGAAAACTGTGTAATACTGATCTAGTTTGCCTGAAGCATATAAAATAAAGTCCCAGTTTAAAAAAAAAAAATCAAACATTTTATTCAGCTAGTGACTGTGGTCCAAAAGTAAAAAGCTAAGTTTATTAAGGGCTTTAAACATTTATAAATCTCCAGAGCCACAAGACTTAATGCATGGCCCTTAATGTTAAATTAAGTAATGAAACAGAGGTTTCTATCTTGGGCTCATGGGATCAGAATCTTGGCCCAGATGATGAGATCTTTATCATATTCATTCTAATTGTGGCTCATCTTGAAATGATTAGATCTATTGTTAGAAAGAGACCTTGTCAGCACTAAAGATGCAGTGATTAATAGAAAATTCAGTATAATTCCTTTAGATATATGTCTAAAATCTCAATTGAACCCTGGACCCACATTATTAAGTGATTAAAGAAATTGTAATTGCCACCCTTTATTCACATTCATCACCTGACTAGGAATTAATCATTGCAAGCAAAGAACAGCAGAAAGCAAAATATTTCATAACTAGTACTATACAGGTAGATAACAAAACTTTAAAATGGGCTACAGGAACAATGCTTGATACCATAAGCCAAAACAAACGTTAAATCATTAGAAATGCTCTAACAAAATCTGTTTTAATTTCAGTGAAGGTCAAATTAACCCTTGGGGCCATCAAACATTTTTTTTTCTTTCACAATTATGGCAACCTTAGTTATTTTCTTTTACCCCAAGAAAGGGTAGAAAGTGAATTTCAGTCAGCCCTGCTTGATAATCTCCAAAAGTTTTATCTTAATAGTATGCTCTTTGTAGGTGAGTTACCACTCTGACTTTTTTGTTCATCACAAAGACATGTTTCCAGGTTGTAGCATATCAACATTAAAAGATCAGGATTGTCTCATTGTTTCTCTAAACAAGGTCATGGCTAAAATAAGCAGAATTTAATGTAGGTGCATTTCCTTGGAATGAGAATATATCAAAACAAGAGTCAAGTGAAGGGAGAAAGTTCTGTTAGCTGAAAAAATACAGTGGTACAGTTAAAATTCTAGAGAATTCTGCCAAACATTTAAAGAAGAGTTGATTCCAAGTATATTCCAAGAAAAATAAGAGGAAGCATGCTTCCCAATTCATTTATAAGGCTATTATTACCCTGATACCAATGTTAGACAAAGACAATATAAAAAAATAAACTACTAACCAATATCTCTTATGAGTGTAGAAGCAAAAATCCTAAACAGAATATTAGCAAATCAAATTCAACAGTGTATAAAAATAATTATACACCATGACCAAGAACATTCCAGGTGTGCAGGACTTGTTCAACACTGGAGAAACAATGTAATCCAGCATATAAACAGTCTAAGGAGGAAAATCATATGGTCCTATCAACTGATGCAGAAAAAGCATTTTGAAACCGAGCAGGACCATGTGGGTCTCCCGGGCATGGAAGCTTTTCTGAGTCCCCTGTTTCTTGTTTGTAGGGAGTAGGTTTCAGCCTCCATGACCTTCCCTGTGTTCCAAAGGGCAGGTTCAAAGAGTTGCTGATCAGGGAAGGGAGGGGATGCAGAGACAAGGGAGGGGCAGTCAAGAAACAATAGTGCAACATTATAAATTGATGAATTTTCACAAAATGAACACACCCTGGGGGTTCCATAACCATAACCTGGGTCAATAAATCACACAGAAGTAGCATCCAGAACCCAACATCCTGCTGTAGCCCACCCACTTCCTCAGAGTTTAGTTTATTTTGGTACTTTATAAGAATGGGATCATACTGTACTCTTTATGTTTTTTTATTTTATTTTATTTTTTTAAAATTTATTTATTTATTTTTGGCTGTGTTGGGTCTTCGTTTCTGTGCGAGGGCTTTCTCTAGTTGCGGCAAGCGGGGGCCACTCTTCATCGCGGTGTGTGGGCCTCTCACTGTCGTGGCCTTTCTTGTTGTGGAGCACAGGCTCCAGACACGCAGGCTCAGTAGTTGTGGCTCACGGGCCTAGTTGCTCCGCGGCATGTGGGATCTTCCCAGACCAGGGCTCGAACCCGTGTCCCCTGCATTAGCAGGCAGATTCTCAACCACTGTGCCACCAGGGAAGCCCACGTACTCTTTATTTTTGAATGGCTTCTTTCAACATCATTTGGTTTGTCCAATTTTCCCATGTGGTTGGGAAAATTGTGCCAATAATTTAACTTTTGCACTGTATTATATTCCACTGGATGAATATATGGCAATTTATTGATTCTATTGTTGGACAATCTAGGTTATTTCTAGCTTTTCCATACTGTAAATTATGCTGTTACGTATATATGTGCATGTGTTGGGTGAATGTATGTACACATTTCTGTGTTGTATATAACTTAGAAGTGGGATTGCTGGGCCACAGGCCATATCTGTTCAGCTTTAGTATTTAAATTACCTTTAAAACACTATCATATCTGTGAGATCAAAGTAGTGAGGTGAGGCAGATTAAGTGTTTACTTTAAAGTCAGCTGGAATTTAGTCCTGTTCCCACTACTTTTTACTACTAATATTAAACATGTTATATAATTTCATTGACCCTCAGCTTATGTATCTGTAAAAAGCATGTATACTATACCATACATTCTTATAAAAATACTAAATAAAATAATGTATGTTGAAAAGTATTTTTTTTAAAAAAAGAAACAATAGTGCAGCCTTGGGACAGGGTCCTGGTTCTGCCTCAAGGGATATACATAACAATTTCTTTGAGCTCTTCTGCAGAACTAAAATCCCCAACAAATGGAAGATGTTAACTACTTGATGAGCATTCTTCATTCCAGAGAGAAGGTCACAGTTTGGATAATATCGAGAACCACAGAAGCTCATCAGGAGACCACCTGAGGCCAGATTAAAGGAATGCAGTTCCTGCACATACCCTGTTCCTTACCAGCAACACTGTCCCTGAACCATTGCTATAAAACTCTTCACCAAATCCCCTCAGGTTGGGACACACAGTTTTGAGGGCTTGAGCCCACAGTTTCCCCCTTTGCCTGGCAAAGCAATAAAGCTATTCTTTTCTACTTCACCCAAAACTCTGTCTCCAAGATTCAACTTGGCACCAGTGCACAGAGGCTGAGTTTTGGCATCAAAATGGCTATTATCAAAAAGACAACAAATAACAAGTGTTGGCAAGGATGTGGAGAAAAGGGAATCCTCATGTACTGTTGGTGGTAATGTAAATTAGTGCAGCCACTATGGAAAAAAGTATAGAGATTCCTCAAAAAATTAAAAATTGAACTGCCAAAAGCACATTCCTTAAAAGTAAAATTGATTAATTAGATTTCATCAAAATTTTAAATGTTTTCCCTGTGAAGAGGATGAAAATACAACCTATGGTTTGGGAAAACATATTTGCAATTCATACATCTGACAAAGGAGTAGTATCTACAGCATATAAAGAGCTTTCAAAATGCAACAGTAAAAAATTCTCAAGCAATCCATTTAGAACACGAACAAAAGATATAAACAGCCATTTCCTTAAAGAGGATATACAGATGGTAAATGAAAGGATGTTCAACATCATTACCATCTTAGTCTGTTTGAGCTGCAATAAATAAATAGCATAAACTGGATAACTTATACACAACCAATATCTATTTCTCACAGTTCTGGAGGTTTGGAAGTCCAAGACTTGGCTGATTCGATGTTTGGTGAGGGGCTAGTTCCTGGTCCGTAGAATGTGACTTCTTGCTGTGTTCTCACATGGTGAAAGGGCAAGGGAGCTTTCTCAGGCTTCTTTTGTAAGGACACTAATTCCACTCCTGAGGACTCTGACTTCATGACCTAATAACATTCCAAAGGCCTCACCTCCTAATTCCATCACCTTGAGGGTTAGAATTCCAGCATATGCATGGGGGTTGGGGCACAAACATCCATACCATAGCAATTAGCCATCAGGGAAATACAAATTTAAATCACAATGAGGTAACATTACACATCTATCAGAATGGCTAAAGTTAAAAAAAAATAGTAACAACACCAAATACTGGAGAGATTGCAAAGAAATGAATCACTCATTCATTGCTGATGGGAATAAAAATGATATAGACACTGTGGAAAGCAATTTGACAGTTTCTTATAAAACTAAACATGTGACCCAGCAATTACACTTTTGGACATTTATCTCAGAGAAATTAAAACTTACATCACATCCACACCACAACTTGAACACTAATGTTCATTGCAGCTTAATTCATACTTAAGAAAAAATTAGAAACAGCTAAAAAATTAGAAACAGCTCAGAAGCCTGTCAACAAGTGAATGGTTAGACAAACTGTGGTATATCCATACCATGGAATGCTACTCAGCAATAAAAAGGAACGAACAATTGATACATGCAACAACATGGGTGAACCTCCAGGGAATTATGCTGACTGAAAAAACCAATACCCAAAGGTACAAACTGTATTATTTGAGTTATACACATTCTTAAAATCACAAAATTATAAAAATTGAGAGTAGATTAGTGGTTGCCAGAGATTAAGCATGGGGAGGAATGGTTTGAGGGAGATGAGTATGCTAATAAAAAGGCAACAAGAGGGAAAGTTTTAGTGATAGAACTGTTCAGTTTCTTGACTGTGGTGGTGGATACATGAACATACACGTGATATGGTTGTGCAGAACCACACACACACACATAAACGCAAATGAGTGTATGTAAATCTAATAAAATCTAAATGAGTTTGGTGGATGGTACCAATGTCCGTATCTTGGTTTTGATATTATGTTAGAGTGTTGCAAGATGTTACCTTTTGGAGAAAACAGGTAAAGGATACAGGGGAACTCCCTGTATTATTGCTTACAACTTCATTTAAACCTAGAATTATCTCAATAAAAATTACAATTTAAAAAGCAAAGCTTACTTAAGTTTAAAAGAGACTAACCAAGGAAAAGCAAAATTTTTAGAAGCCAATAAGTTGCCATGTCTGGGACAAAATATATTTGCTATAAACATTTTCTCTGGTGCAGCAGACTTCTACTTACAGGTATGTCCAATTTTTATAGTTACAACAAATTTTTAGTTCTTTGTAACTGGAGTTTTTTAATGCTCAGTTGTTTTAAAGAAATGACAAGGGAAAATAAAAAGTGGAAAATGAAATAAGATCTAACTATGAAGCTGGAAAGATCTCATCATGGGAAATATTGGATTTGGACACCATTAGAGCACAACTTTCATGTGTGCTGTAAGTGATAAGATTAGATATATTGAGAAGAGTATATTGTTTTTTATAAGTCACTGCACACCATTTCTTTGTTGATGCATTCATTCTATTCTTTCTAATTTTATTTAGCAGTTTGTTAAAGAAAAAAATAATATGATATGTATCTCCACTTTTTTTTTCTTTTTTAGAGCTATATTCATTTGTGTTAGTCCTCAGTAACATCACAGCCAATGGGTCTTCTTTATTACTTTTTGCAAGATGACCCTAATTTATAATAACTCTGTTCAAAATATGATAGAATTTATTTGGACCACTATTCTCATTTATATTTAAATGCACACCATTAAAATCAGTGCAACTTTATCATTGCTATTTCAATATCAGCTCCTGTATATCATCACATGAATATATACTAGGCAACATTTTTCTTGGGCAGAGTAACCTGCATTAAAAATGTATACACAAACTATCCTCTTATTCATAAATTCAAGATTTTTGCTGAGATTAATAAAAAACAAAAACCCCTAGGCCAGCATTAAACTGTGGTTGTCTGACATGGAGACATTTTTAGCCTGGTCTAGTCTAGTCAGATGGCAAACTTCAAGTGATTGATAAAAGTAACTGTTTAAAAAAATAGTAATTCTATAGCAACTTCTACAAACAGACTTGTATAATTTTCCATTAGCAGAGCCACATATTTGACCATTATACCAATATTATAATTGGGAAAATTGATCAAATGAATATTAAAAATACAAAAATTTAATTTAAAATGTGGGCTTTAAAGTTTAAGAGGTAAGGGTGAATTTTACTGTATATCTAATTATACTTCAATGAAACTGTAAAAATATTAATGACAATATAGGTGGTGGTTTGTACAGGGCAGAATTCGTAGCTAACCTTCAATGATCCCCACCCTTGTCTAAGCCCCTGTACTTTGATTGTGGGTAGAACCTATGAGATGTCACATTCATGATTATGTTAGATTATTTTATATTATATGACAAAAGGAAGATTGTCCTGGTTGGGTCTCCTAATCACATGAGCCCTTTAAAAGCAGAGAGTTTTCTCAAGCTGGTCAAAGAAAAAGAAGTCAGAGAGATGCAGAGCAGGAGTTTTGGAAGAAAACAAGCATTCCTGTTGAGAACTGCCTATGTTGAAGGTCACATATCAAGGAACTGTCGGTTGATTCTAGAGTTGAACCCAGCCAACAGCTAGCCGGTAAACAAAGGCTACAGTCCTACAACCGCAAATGAATTTTGGCAATAACCAGTATGCTTGTAAGAAGACTTTGAGCCCCAGATGAAAATCACAGCCCCGGCCCATGCCTTAATTTCAGCCCAGTGAGTTCCTGAGTAGAGAATCCAGTCATACTGTGCCTGGACTTCCAACCTATATTCAGGTAATAAATTTGTGTGTGTGTTTTAAGCTATTAAGTAATGTTTTAGCTAGCAGGAGAAAGCTAATAAATGGTTATACAAGTATTCACTGGAACATTATTTCAACTTTGTTGTATATTTGAACATTCTTTTAATTAAATGTTGAGATAAGAAGAAAAATCTAAAAGGGTGAGCAATATTGGAGAAGTGGCGTGTTAATCTTCAGAACAATAAGCTTTGGTTTCAGTGGAAAAATAAAGGGTGCTACTTACTAATCTCAGGCATAATTCATCTGAGCATGTGCCAGAGGGTGCAGATATGGCTAATGGAAGATAATAAATAACTACAGTGTGTGGTACATAGTGAAAGAGAAATAAAGTGCTCTGAGTTACATTACAGTGTTCAGTCAGACAGTTGGGTCAGTTAATGTATGAACTAAAGGTTGGCACATCCATCTCCCTAGTTGTCCAGAAAGAGAGTAATGTGTATTGTCAGTGATATGGAACTGCATGATTCAGTGAAGATCATTTAAAAAGTCTCATAGACAAAAAAAAAATGTCATTTCAATTGCAGTTCCTCCATATCAGTACTTTTAAGTTAATTTTCATGATTAGGTATATTAAAATTGATTGAAAGTGAAATTTACCATGGATATTGCAAAGCGTATGTGCTTCCCATTTGAAACCATTTTGTTTCTCTGAATAATGTGTTTTAAATTTGGCACCTGCATAGCACTAACCATCTATGTTACTGCTAAATCTATGCCTGGTGGACTCCAAAACCACAATCTATATGTGAATTAACTAAACAAGAAAAAGAAATGGCCAAATATCAGTGCCTCACAGAATGCTTTTGGATAACACATTGCATATTAAATGCAAAATGCCAATTTCATATCCTTGCCTCTTGAATCAATATTTAAGGAGTGACTCATTCATTTCATAAACTCTTATACCAAATTCCAATATATGAGACACATGGAAAATAAATGAATGAGGAATGAATGATGGCTGGAAATAAAGGCAGATGATATCTGGTGAGATGAAGTGAAATGACTATAAGCAAGATAAATAAAGCACCTATTTCAAAGACTTGCAGAAAGCTAACAGATATATATCTATGTATAGAAAGGAAATATAAAAAGCAAACCAGCTATTTTATTTTTCTAAAGTAACGACTGGAATGTTTTGTGGTGAGCACCTATGAGTCACCAGCCACAGATTGGGCATGTAAGTCTCTATCAATAGTTGCTGAAGACTATGGATATGTAAGGAATGTGCAGTATTGATAATTTTTAAAGTACAGTTTGTTAAGCACCTTCTATTTACTGAGCACTGTACTTTACATGTTTTTTATATGCATTATTCATGTAATGGTAAGAGTTACGTACGACTGTTTTCCCAATATAGCCTACTTAATTGTATAGGTGGACAACAGCAAGAACAATTATAAACAACAGCAAAGGCTAGAATTTATGAGCACTTATTGAGGGTCAGGCATTATTACGAGCCCTTGTGTTATTATTATCTGTATTATCTCATTTAATCTGTGTAATAACCCAAAGAGATAGTTTTTTTTTTTTTAACTTCCACTATATAGATGAAGAAAGTGTAGCTCAGAGATGTTAGATAACTCACCCCAAATTAGTCACCTTGTAAATGGCAGAAATATGACTTCAATGTATACCTGCCTGAATTCTGTTTATCATTATGCACAATGCCAGCCTGCCTAGTGAATATGATGTTGTCTACAAATAACAATTTTATATAATATGATCATAGACAATTAGATGTCTATGTAAAATATTCACAGTATGCACGTAAAAAGTATTGGCCTTTATTTTAATATTATAATATCCAAGCAAGATAAAAAGTCAAACTTTTCAAGATAAGGTATCTTTAAAAAAATTTTTTAGTTTTAAAAAATTTCTGAAAATTGTGAGAGCATCCCATGATGCTCAGAAATATAAAATTTGGGCTGAGGCTTGTTTTCATCCAAAGATGTGGAACTTTATCTTGTAGAAAAAGCACTCCTTAAAAAGTCTATGAGCTTTCTATGGATAAAATACTGGAATAAACTTACTTTCATCATGACAGACAGGAACATGGAAACATATAGGTAGAGTACACAAGCACACATTAATTTAATAAAATTAAATTTAAATTTAATTTAATTTTACCTCAATAAGTAAACTCATTATGGTTCTGAAGCTGCAAGCAATTAGCCATTGTGTGATTCTGTACTAAATTGCTGATTTGTTTTAACCATGCCTCAGCATAAATGATTTCATAGATGATGGACTTGTTTCATCATCTGTGATTAAATATGGGCCCAGAAACCTAAGGAAACAACAACAAATAAGGAACTGAAGACTGAAGAGAGTCACTGCTTTGCAAAATAAGGTAAGATTAAGGAGGTACTCATTATAGCTACTTACTGGGTACTGATAATCTACTAAAAGGAATTTATATATTCCTTTGAATTTGTATCCTGGTACTGACAATTGGATTACAGCAATGATAGAAAGAAACTTAATTTTAAATAATAATAACTACTTTTATTGAGGATTTATATTGTGTCAGGCATTATGCTTTAATTGTACATGAATTATCTTATTAAATTCTCCAAATACACTTCTGCATCAGGAACTGTCACTATCCCATTTTACAGATGAATTAACTGAAACATACAGAATTTAAATGGTTAAATGAAGTAAAGAGGGTAAACAACTTGCTCATGATGACAGAGCTAAAATGAGCAGAGAAAGGATTCCAACCCGAACCTATCTGATTCCAAAGTTTGCTATACTGACATTAAAGTACTTGGCAAAGTTATTGATCCTTATGGATTTCATTTTCTTTAATCTAAATCTAATTATAAATTTCAGGTAAATAATAAAGAATATTTCACTATTTAACCAATTTTATAGATACACTTTTTGAAAGCCAATTACCTTTTCTTATAGAAGACCATGTTTACCTCTGTATTAGAACACTGAAAAGGAATGCCACTTTTGAAATTAGTATAAAACATAAATAAATCAAGATAAAACAAAATATAGAAGAAAATATTAAATAACATAGATTTATTTAATCTGGAAAAAAGAAAAATAGGAAATGAACTATTGCAATTTTTAAGAACAATGAAATCCTCACAGAATACCTCATTATTACATAGATTTAAAATATGATGGGTAATTTAAAAATAAATAACACTTGTATAAATTATAATTTCATTAAAAATCTACTAAAACATATGACTGCCTGTAAAAGAGTTCTAAACTTTAAATTCACAACACTCATTTTGAGTGAATTTATTCCCAATGTCAAAATAGACCATTATGTTCTTTGTTAAAGTTGCCATTTCATGACTGATAGAAGTGAAAAAGAACAGTGGAATACTAGCTGATCTCTAAATATAAAATTCAGATTTTTGAAATGAGTTAAAAATGAAATTAGAGTCTCCTTTCACACGGATCCCAACCTAGCAGGTATATCATGGCAGGTGTCTTTTTATTTTTGTTCTCCGACAACTTTCAAGGAATTGAAACCTACAGTTCCTAAGTTGGATTTAAAACTGTCATTTATTTGGCAAAAGATTTTACCAGCCCAAATTGTCTTTATTAGAGAATAAAAAAACAAATGAATAGATCCCTTTATTGGTAATGTCAGCGAGTATCAAGCTGCCTAAATCAGTATTTCACTTGGATATTGTGGACAGTTCCTAATAAGACTACTTAATAGAAATTTATTTTCTCTTTGTGGACCTATTAAGCAGTACGAACATATTAACCAGATAAAAGAATTTATCTTAGCTATGATATTTCTGTACTACACTAAACATTTTTTTCTAGACTTTCTTGTACAGCAACACAGTAAAAATGGCCAGTATTACAAGCCAATACTTGTCAGATTTCTCTTTTTGCTAGCTTGACTCTTATTAGCAAATTTGAGAAATGATTTTCAGCCTTTTAAAAAAATGTATGTCTTCTTTATCTTGCATATGTTTTCCCAGTCACTAACCCATTCTTTGATCATTCTTGTGGGGTATCATGGCAGTCAGGTGAAATTCTAGAAACTCAGAAATAAGTCAATGAGTCAGGAGAGGAACTGTTTAGGAACGTAGCACAAGGGCTACTTTTATAAATTTTAAAATCATTATTAAGAAAAATATATAAAATAATTGATTTCACTTTTTATTATCTATTCATTCTCTCAAAATGTAAATAAATATAGATTATTTCATTTAAAAAACCCATTTTCCCATCTCTGAGTTTCAAATCCCATTCATTAATAATACTATTCAGTCAAGACTAAAGGAGGGGCTCTGGATTTGTTTCTCAGATCTCAGCTGACCAGGCCTTAACTTAATTAATCCTCATGGTACATGAATTCTTTGATCTTCAGATGTTTAAAGTAGTTAACAGTACTTAAATCTACTTAACAAAGCATAAGTCTCAGATTTCTGTTAAAATTCTGAGAAATAGAATATATTTAATAGAAGGTGTTAGCTTCCTAGTATCTAAAAGGTAAAGAACTTTTTATTATAGTTACCTTAGCATACGGAAATATCAGGATAAGGTAATGAGGTAGAAGTTGGTTAGGTCATCTAAGTCAATATTATCTGTTTTTCTTAAGAAAACATCGATTCAATCTTGAGTTGACTAGTTTTTCCAGGAAAAAGAAAGAAATCCTGCACAAAGCTGTACATGAGCAATGGCAGCCAATTCTGAGGTGCAGTGCAAGCTATTGTTTGATCAACAATCATTTGATTTTGAGATGCAGTTCAAGAAAGTGCAAAAAGCTGGATCCCTCTCAACATGATCCCACTACATGGGCTTGCAAATTGGTTCTTTAAAAAGTTCACTCCTTATTCCTTTTTCCCTCCCTTATGGGAGAAGGCATATAAAGACAGCTTTGAATGGTGGAGGGTTGCTTTGCTGGCTTTATCAAAGCTCTAGAGCTGCAAACCAACATTGCCATTTTCTACAGTCATGATAATGAAATAACCAAGTCCATCTGCAGAAGACTTTGAGACATCACACCAGCTACAAAAGCAAAATTAGAACTCCTGTATTACAAGGGAGAAAATACTTCTGAGTTGGTTTTATTTATATTCTGTTTCATATTATCATTTACACTATACCATCCTTATGTGTATGAGGATTAAGGAGCCTTATTTGTCAAAACTCTTACATAATTGGTTAAGAAGTAACATTGTTACTGAAATCATAACCCAAACCTGACAGCTAGAATTCAATGCAACTCAACCACGCAAAGCCTCAGGGAGTCTCAGGGTTACTTTTGAAAATCCAAGAATACAACCAAGAATCATCTATATAGCAAGCTACTGGATTCCTGGACTGTAATATAACTATAAAAAGAAAGGAACACATTTTGTGCTTGTATTTCTTTTTCTTTCTTATTGTATCAATGAGGACTTCCAATTAAAAAAAAAATCATGCTTCTGAAGTTTCTTTCCTAATGTATTAAAATATAGTTTGAAGATATATAATTTATTAAAAAATGTTATCCTTTACAATTAAAACAACACACGGGAGAAGGAATTCTTTTATTATCTTTTAATGCACCAATTTTTAAGAAAGACATGGTTTAACCAAGGATAAAAATTCTTCCTTCTGAGAATTTGAGTAAAACACATTGGCTCCTTCATGGTCCACTTACTAAAGTGATAGTTTGCTCCAAATGTAAATGCTCACAATAGAAAAAAGAAAAAGAAAAAGAAAAGTGCTTTTGGAGCTAGAGTAAGTACAATAATCCTTTATATTGTTCATCATTTCATTTAGAGCAAACAACATGATATTCTATGTGTTCTGTGAGCTTTGTCATAAAGTGCTACAGTGTACATTCATTATATATATGTACAAGTCCCTTGGAAAAGAGAGCCTAAAAATGAAAAAGCATGATGAGTTTGTTGAATGCCAATATGAAGATGCATGATAAAAACTACCTTATATGTTAGATTTGATATTGTCTGGTTTGAACTACTGCATTGAGTACATGCAGTCATGCCTTAATAATGCATAACTCTGCAGAGGATATTGCCCCCTGAATCTCCTCTGGTATGGCTGTGAGAGCCCCTTCTTTCTCCATGCTGGCAGCTGCTGTCCCAGATCAGCCTGTCAAACCTATCTCTGTAGTTATCACTTTCTGTGCATGCTCTGACTAGCCGGTCTTCTTTTTGTAGGTAACTTTTAATTCAGTACAACTATTGACATGTTATAGGCAGGCAGAGATAAAAATTGTGCTGTTCAATGCTGTAGAGCAGCGGTCCCCAACCTTTTTGGCACCAGGGACCGGTTTCGTGGAAGACAATTTTTCCACGGACGGGGTGGCTGGGGTGGCGGGGAGGATGGTTCAGGCAGTAACACAAGCGATGGGGAGCTGAAGATGAAGCTTCGCTCGCTAGCCCACTGCTCACCTCCTGCTGTGCGGCCTGGTTCCTAACAGTCTGTGGATCGGTACCGGCCTGTTAGGGGTTGGGGACCCCTTCTGTAGAGTTTATGCCAATTAAAAGCAAATGATGTATTTAAAAAGAACACATTTTTCCTAGAAAAAGAGCAAGTGATTTTCCCATTTTAGACACTAATTGTAACAATATTATTGAATTATCTGGATTGTCTTGGCTCCTTGATGGCATCCTTGAACATGAGGTCTAGAGATATTGCATTATTCTATGAAAGTCAAGCTGTTAAAACCAAGTGAGTACTGCCATAGAAAACTGAAACCACTATGTCTTCACATAGTCATAAATTTGGAGTTCCCTTTCATTTGGGAGAACGGCTTTTTTAAAATCAATGAATACTGCAAAAAGAATGAAGTATGTTGTAAAAAATGTAATAAAGATATAAGTGAAACACCACTACTCTTGCATCAGTGACCCACAATAGCCGTTACTAGTTAAGATTCAAACATACCTGAAATATCCGTGGATAGCAGAACTACTCTCTGGATTCAAAAATACCCATAGGTTTGAAGTATATTCTTCATTACATTGGTTTCAAGTAAATAAATATATATAGAGAGAAATTCAAAAATGAAAATAATTTTCTCTTTGAGCTAAAACACCCACACGCACATACACACACATCGATTAGTTCCAACAATGATTTGAATTAGTCTTACATGATAAAGCACAGATAAAATAGAGAAAGCTTAAGTAAAAGTGGAAAAATAAAAATATCAGGAGCTGAGAAATACATACTACTGTAACTGATAGGTGTTTTAATTTTATAGTTAAGCAATGAAATTTGCTCTGACCTTGCATGACAAGTAAAACACAAAGAAACATCTAAGTTACTACCAGGCATATGGCATGTTGTTCCAGGAATGTATGAGTTGCATATTAAATTAATATTATGCAGAATGTTGCATAATACTTTCTATATTATTAAACAAATGAGAAAAGACAGTGTGCTACTAGGTACTAAGTATGACAATAAGAGAAAGAAATAAGCAATCAATGAGGTCATAGTTTATTACCATAGTATAATATTACCAAATATAAGGAAGCAATCCACAATATGAGTTATTTCTTAAGAAAGTGGAGGCACTAAGTGGGGTTTAGGGAATCAGAAGAAGCAATGGGTAGGAATAGGCGAGGAGTTGGGATGGAGTCAAATTTTACTGCTGAACTATATTTAGGCCATGCCTGAATGTCAGGATGAGCAATCTTCCTCCTAGTTGTGAGTCTCTAAATTACACTGTCAACCTTGATCTCGTTGTATATATATATATATCTCTATATGGCCTGGAAAAAAAAATGAGTGAATGTATGAACGCCACACACATGACGTTACTCGTTACATGCGTTTTTCCCCCAGGGGCAACAAAAGCATATTAATTGGCAAGTAGAGTTGTATGCACTACCTTTAGAGAGTTACAAGTAAGACAGATATTCCATATTTCTAAGAATTTCAAAAAGAACATTTAAATATTTCATATACACAGGGCATTTGGGGTATCTTTCAAAATTTGGGAGAAGATGTAATCAACAAAGTTGCGGAGTGCACCATCTAGTGGTTCAGTGTAGTACATGACAATATCCTCTAGTGTTAGACTGCACAGGGTTCTTGTTTTGCAATTCTGGTTTATAGTTGTGTTATCCCTTCTCTTTGCTTCAGTTGCCACTAACCATTCTATTCCATTATTTTGAAGAGAAATGAACACAGTTAGCATAGCTTTTATAATATCCACTGCCATAAATCTGTTCTGCCATTGCTCATCTTAAACTACAGAAACTTTGCATCAGACACTTGATTCATGCAACAATAATGGCTGTGATATATATCATGGTCAAAGAATGGGTGAATCCCAAATGCAATCATCTATCTTTCCTCACAAAACTGATATTACATTTGGAGCACTATATGGACCTTTGCCCTCCTCACAGTTTCTCAAATCATCAAGTGTGTGACCTACGTTGGAAGTTGGTCTGCATAGTCACGTTTGACTGAAATGAGTCTTCTTTGTTTAATCCAGCCCAAAGATGTACTCAAGAGATTCATGATGGCCCCGTGAGCTTTTGCACAATAATACAACATTATGGATTGTGACTTCCCATGGCCAAGTGGAATCCTTGAGGAGAAATGTATCTTAGTAGCCTATGTCCATAGAACTTAAAATTGACATATGTCTAGTTATTTCTTATTTTACATACATTTTCACATACCAGATGATCCTTTCTGTAGTTGTAAGGTTCTCATTCAACTAATTATTAATGACTAAAGAACAGAAACCACATATTTAACCGTAGCAGTATATCATTATATCTCTACACAACTGCAAAGGGCAAATACAAACATATTAAAGGCCCTGTGGCCTAATACAAACAATAAGCTTCCTAGCACTTGGTTTCCCTAAACCAGAATGGAATTTCCCCAGTTCACCCACCTAGCCTCCCACTGACATTTTTATTGCTGTTATTAGAATTATTTGAAATAATGGGGGAAAAAAAGGGATGAAATCTTCTTTCTTCCAGATGATCTGGAGTTGTTTTTCTTAGATCTTCAGCTATAGAATATCAAACATTACACAGAAGAGTTACAAATTATTTTAAATGAGTGGAATTTTTCCCCACTAGCTTACTTTTTCAGTTAGTAAACAATGAAAAAGCTTATTTCTAATTCTCTTCTGGTACCTCAAAATGGGCACATTTGGGAAAACAAATGGAAAAAATAAAATGCTCTTCTCTACTAAGACAGAATTAATGAAGAGAATTAGAGCCCTCTTTCCATTTCTGCTATGGTCGAAGTTACCTATTATACATAGACAAATTCTCTACTAGAAGTGAAGTGTTTATTGAAAACTGCCTAAAGCTGCTGTCTTTCTTCTCCATAATCACAGATGTTAGTGAAGAATTGCAGTGATTCTACTGCTTATTCCCTGTTGCCACCTTCTGTACCTCCAAACTATATTCTATAGTTATGGCAGATTGAAAATAAGAAGTCCCTGAAACAGTGACTAATGTACTTCATGGCCCTTCTGCACAGCCATATTCTCTTTTGGTAAGACTAGCAATGGAGAATCAAATTGGAATGTCCCTGCACTGTACGGCTTGTCTGGAATATTTGCTGACAGTGGCAGAACATTTGTCACCAGCTCTGGGAAGTTGTATAGCAACTTCTTCCTGTTGTCTCTTTGTCACTGAAAAGTAAAGGAACAAGTTCCCTGGACGCTAACTTGGTTCGTTGCTCTAGCAACGTCCATATTCGCCAAACCAAGATGACTTCTGGACAGAGAAGTGTGCCTGCCTTCCAACATGAGAGATATATAAAAGCCTTATGCATAGAAAGAGACGTTTTAGGACAAAATTGAGATATAAAAACCAAAAATAAGACAATGGGAGAACAACTTGAGTTCCAGGGGACACTGTAAGACTGCCTGTTCACACTGTCTTAAGGTTATGTTTTTACCTTCTCTGGCATCCAAATTACAAGAAATAAAAGAGCTTACATTTTTTATACACGGATATTGCTCTAAAACAATTTTCCTTACACTTAAAATAGTTTTCAACTATTTTTAGCATAAGCATATTTCAGAATATGACCAAGATTTTTGTCTTACAAAGATGGGATATTCTCACTTTCAGATTATCCAAATTTTCTGTGATTGCCCTGCATTGACTTTAATTACCCAGTGTGATCCACAGGACATTAGTTCAAAGCAATAAAGTCATCAACATTTCTGGGTTTTTCAACTTGAAAATAGTTTTAATACACTTTTATAAGGTATTATAAACTGTGCCTAACTAGGCATTTGTATTTTTTTAGAAGTCATTTCTTAGGATGACCAGAAACTAATTTTCAATAAAGTGAGATTGTAAAACAAAATCACATAATTTCATTCACTGACTGTATCAGAGCCTAGGCTGCATAGCAACTGAGGTCATGCTCTGAGAAATAAGTAAGCTAACTTACAACTTCCTTCTTTTTTTATTTCAATTTATCCAGAATAAATATTAAAATCTGCTTTTATACTTGTCAGTGGCCTGAATGGCTAATGACTTAATTATAAAATTGGAAAAACTATGATATAATTATACCCAGAAAAATCTTATGTCAACCCGGCCACTCCTCTGATATAAGCTAACAATTTATTTCAGGTGCTGTCATGAAAGTTTCCAGTCTAGAGTTTTTCTCCTCTCTCGGCTGTTAATGCATCCTGACATTATTAATGGCTCCCTTATGGAATTACACAGTAAGCTGAAAGCGCAACTCTCTAGGTGTTAGCATTTATATTTCAGAATCACTTAGCAGGGAAGAAAACAAATTTAAACTCTTCTGTGCCGAGCATTCCTACCACTTGGTTATCTTTGGGAACTGTCTGAGAAGAAAAATGAGGCCTTGGCAAAACGAGGGGAGGCCTGATGGCTACTGCATGTTGTCCTTATGATCTGATTGCTTCCCCCACAGATGGCATTTTTGTTTCCCCTACTACGACTTTACTCACGCTGTTGGTAACTTCCCCACTTTACAGCTCACTAGAATATTCTACTTCTTCTTTTTCTTCTATCCAAGTCATACTCATCTCTGAAGACCAGCTCCAATCTCATCTTTTCTAAGAAGCTTTACTGGGTAGTACAGCATATATCAGTCCCACTAGTCTGTAGCTCCTACAGAATCACAATTCTGCAGTGCACAATTTTGGCACTTAATTAAAACAGATTTGTGAATTTTTTTTTCCTTTTTTTACTGGAGTATAATTGTTTTATAATGTTGTGTTAGTTTCTGTGGTACAATGAAGTGAATCAGCTATATGTATACATATATCCCTTCCCTCTTGGACCTCCCTCCCACACCGCCTACCATCCCACTCCTCTAGGTCGTCACAGAGCACTGAGCTGAGCTCCCTGAACTCTCTTTCTCTTTTCTTCTCCCTCCATCCACTCTGTGAAATGAATATTTGGCCATGCTATCTGTATGTGCCCCACAAGTTTCTCAAACCACACACATGACGTTACCCATGAGCCTCTACACAAGGCATTAACACCAGCCAGCCCTATTGAATTCGGCTACCTGGGGGCAGGGGAGTGGCTGGGGCAATAAATTCATCATCTCATTTCCTTCATCATCTCACCCCATTTCATTCCCTTCACAGTCACTTGCCCCAAATGAATAAAGATCTTGCACCAAAAAAAAAAAAAAGATGTTTTGTTGAAACCCTTAGGGGAGTTTCGGTTTTTTGAGCACAAGTCACCCATTCTCCTTGCATGGCCCTGCAATAAACCTTTCTCTGCTCCAAACTCTGGCATTTCAGTTTGCTTGGCCTCACTGTTCAATGGGCACACAAACTTGCTCAGTAACATCCCCATCCAAGGCATAGGTTTGGAAGAAAGAAGTGGTGTTTGAATATCTGTATATCCTTTAACCTGTACAATGCACACCTGAAAATCTGATGAATTACTTTGGGCAAGATGTCTGTAAGGATTGATAAAGTCTCAAGTAGTGAAGGTGTTAATCACCACTTTTCAATGGGGAAAAAAAAGGGCTATTACTAGTCCTTGAAGATAAATAGAGTAAGCAGCCCAGATAATATTCCTTTTTAGATGTTAAAAAAAAAAAAAGATTCAAGGAATAGTAACAGCTGCTGTTTTATTTATTTATTTATTTATATTTTTGGCTACGTTGGGTCTGTTGCTGCATGCGGGCTTTCTCTAGTTGCAGCAAGTGGGGTCTACTCTTCATTGCGGTGCGTGGACTTCTCATTGCGGTGGCTTCTCTTGTTGTGGAGCACAGGCTCTAGGCACACGGGCTTCAGTAGTTGTGGCACACGGGCTCAGTAGTTGTAGCTCGTGGGCTCTAGAGCACAGGTTCGGTAGTTGTGGCACATGGGCTTCGTTGCTCCGCGGCATGTGGGATCTTCCCGGACCAGGGCTCAAACCTGTGTCCCCTGCATCGGCAGGTGGATACTTAACCACTGGGCCACCAGGGAAGTCCCAACAGCTGCTGTTTTAGAGCTTTGACTATCACTGGCCCAATTGTTTTATATGCATTGTTGAATTTGATCCTTCCAACAGCCCTATGCAGCAGGTATGCTATTATCATCTCCATTTTACTGATGAGAAAACCGAGACTTAAAGAAATTAACTAGTTTGTCCGTTGCTATGTAACTAGCAAAGACGGAATTAAGATTCAAACCTCAGTGTGCCTGTTTACAAAGCCCATGTTTTTTAAGCATGAAGTATGTTTTACTGTCTCCCCAAAGTGAAACTGAATTCAATGGAGAGGGAGTAAATGCAGAATTCATGCTTTCAAATTTGAATATAAATAGAATAACAAGGGCAGACCTTAGAGATACCCTGCAGTCTCCCTGCCTGGATCCGTTTTCTTTTGGCAGTTTCAAAGCAGCCTCTGAATCTCCCATTTGAGTGTGACTTAAACGATTACCTTCTCATTTTGACATGTTTAGTAAAGGAGGAAAAAGAAACCGACAGAAGTCCTTTCTGCTAAATCCTTGTTTCATACTTAACCTTCAAAGTTACTTGATCTAAGATTTAGTATGCACAAGTTAGCTGACTGTATGTACCAAGGCTGCTGAACTGAAGCCCCAAAGAAAAAAGCAGGTCCTCAAATTTCTTAGGCATTGTTTAAGATGTCAAATGGTTGAACAGCAGTGCCAGTTATGGGTGTTTCCAAACATGGTCTAGATATAAAAAGTTTGAATTCGTGTAGAATTCTTAGATTCTATGTCTACTGCTATTACTTTTATATTGTTGCTTGAAGTTCTGTGCCTCTAGCAGAAAAGTGCAAGTTTACTCTTTTTATCTATTAAATAGCTTGATCTCAATAAAAAATAAAGGTAGGAGAGATCCACTAAAAGAAAAGTCTATTCTTAGTCCTTCCCATTGGGACAACATAAATTACTTCTTCAGTTACTGTTGTCTTCTGAATGTATCATTATTTATTCTATCACTGAGCCCTGTTGGTACATATCTTGTAGCCTCTCCTTTAAAAAACAGTTCAACCTCAAGATTTTTAGATTAAGTACAGATTATTTAAATTCTCTTTGCACAAATCAAATTGTAGTATCTCTACAGTAAATTTCTTTAAATCTAATACATATTCACTTAACAAACTTCTTTTCCCCCTTCTATAGCATGAATCACAGGAATTTAACAATATGTAAAAGGAGTACCAGAGGTGACAAAACATGTTTGCTGCCTATTATATGCCCCTATATTATTATAAGACTAGTACCAATAGATAGTAACAGTACATCAATTAACTAATGAGCATTTCATTTTCTTATATATTTCCTGAACCCCAAAATTTAAACACCCATTTTCTCTGTCTTGCCAGGATTTTAAGTATTTTCTAAGTATCTGTTAGGGAACATGAAAAACATCTTTCACTTCCTTGAGGTCAGTAGATAATTCAGTTAATCAATACACATTTATTGCTTGAGTTTTACAGGGTAATGGAAAACAATATGTTAGATTTTTTAACACAAGTTTCAATGTCCAACTAGCTAGCAGACACCAGAAAATAAAAATCTAGATCACCATGTTTTGGCTGTAGATTGGTAAGGCTACATTCTCTTAAACACTGAGAACATCAAAATGGGAAGGTAAATAAATTGATAATTTTTCAGTAGCAGGTATAACATAGCTTTTCATGTCTCTTTTCAGTCAATTTCTATTTTATTTTACTATGGCATAATTTTTACTGTCTTGTTATAACTGCTTATTTACATGATTCACTTTCAAGGATACAATCTTTTTTATATAGTATATACATCTATTTTTCATTCTTTGATAGAGCAATGTTCTCCATGTTCATTGTTATAGGAATATGCTTGTTTCATTGACTGAATTGTAATGAATAGCAGAATCTTTCTATAGGCTGTTACTGTATCTTAATAGTGTCTACACTACAGCATCTGCGAAAGTAGAAAAGTAAATGTGAAGCTGTCATGGTCTGAATCATTAACCACCCCCCCCCCCCACTAACACATTAGTTTCTCTCCCCAAGGAGTACAGAAACTCAGAAATACAACAATTTGAATCATAGATTTGATTTTTAAAGGTCCATGGTAATATTATTTAAGTTTAGGTGGTATTTCATCTTAAAAATACAGTGTGCAACCTTCAAGTCATGTTCAGAAGGATATAAAACAGACTAAACAATCACAAGGGGATTTTATTTCAATGAACAAAAGACACAGGTTCACTTATTAAAAATTGGAAAACAAAATAATGTATGCCGGGAAGCCCAACAGCATTAGGATTATTAGGCATAACCAGGAGCATTGTCACATTATTTTAGAGAATATATTTCTGAACAGAAAATAAACTTGAGTGAATACAAATGACTGTAATTTATTGAAATTTGCATCAAGTTTATAGATCTTGACATGCTAAGTAATGCCAGGGGGAAAAAAATAGAAAAAGGAGCTAAAACTAGCATATTTCATAGGATCAATGCAGGGATCAGGTGTTACATTTGGCAATGAAATAAAAGAAGCAGAGGAAAGCTGGGGAAAAGCCAAGGAGTAAAATTCAAATGCAGAAGTTCTAAGTGCACTCCTTGGAGGGAAGTTGATGTTATATGTGGGTCAGTGTGTATGAGAGAAAAGACAATAATATACACAGTCACTTGCAAACTTGCTGATGCTCAGAATGTATACTTTATTCACTATTAAAACTAAATGTGCTCTTAAATTATATTTACAGTATAGATTAACTGGGGGCATTTCCTGTCTGCTTCAAAAACTTCTTCTAAGGATTAAAATTTTTAAATACAGGCCACTTGAGAGCTCACCTGTTTTGGCCTCTTCATCTCTTTAAGTTTTTTATGTGCTACCATGATAAAATCTCAGAATCAAAATATTATAAATGACACAAGGGTGTGTGTGTGCTTAATATTCCCAAAAGGTTATTTGGAGTTCTTCTGCATTTGGGTTTCAACTAACCTTTCAGTTCCTGACAATCAAAAATGACTTTTGATCTTTAATCTGTTTCCCTCATGTACTCTTTCCCCCAAACAGAAGTTCTCAAGGTAATCCAGTTCAACCTAAAATTGATCCAATTCAAATTAAATTTTTTTCATTGATATTGAGGCAACTCTGTTAATCAGGGCATGCTATCTTCAGGAAGAGAAAAATATTGTAGAAAGAAACTATTATGTAAAACAGGAGATCTGGTTTCCAACTCTACCACTTACTACCTATGTGAGGTTTTGATATAATAACTATTACTGCTGATGAGGGTCTGCTGAATACAAATCACTGTGTTTTTTTAAAAAAATTAACAAATGTGTTATTGATCCTAATCCTACTCTTATTGTCCTACTCTTTGAATTCCAGCTCCAACCAGAAATCTTTCCTGATTTCCACTCCCAGTCGAATGCAATCATTTTTCCATGATGATAGTATTGTTACTTATTCAAGCATTTAGCACCTATTTATTTCTATTTTATTTTATAATTAGTGGTTAGCACATTTTTTCTTACTAGGCTGTAGGCTATTGGAAGACAGGTCCTGCATTTTTTTTCTTTTTTCTTTTTCATGGTTTTATTTCCAGTATTTGCCTCAGGACTTAGAGCAAACTAAATACTCAATAAATGTTTTTTTGAATTATTGTGTTAAGTGACAATAAAGCAAGAAAGAAATAGTACAAACAACTTACTTTGGAAAATATTAGTCCAAGCAGAGAGAGTGGGACATATGGCACAAATAATTTATTTACCTTAATTTAGAGCAAAATGCATTTTGTACAGGTGTAAATTATATTGCCTCAGAAGAGCTAACTCTCAAAGACGTTTTTATTAGAATATTAAAAGAAAAACTTTGCATTTGACATGTTGTAAAACTCCCTTTCAAACTAACAACAGAGCTTTAAAAGTTGTTGTAATAGAAAAAATATCAACAGAAGCCCAATATGTTTCTATGCTACGTATTAACAACAATGCCAAACTCTCAGAGGTGATGCAATGGAGAACACCCACAGAATTCTCAAAGCACACTTGAGTAGCCAAGATATAACCATTTTAGACAGAGCAAAGGTAAATGATGTCTAGGGAGTGTGTTCTGTGATTAAGTACCACTTTTAAGGGGTTGATGGAGTTGTTCATTTAATTATTTTCTTGTATAAGTACATGCACTAAACACTTCCAAGGATCAAAAAAGTCTGCAATATTTTTTATCCTCCTTTTCCCATAAACATTCTCTATTACCATCTCCTTAGGGCATCAGGGAGAAGGCATGCTATGCTGGTCAAGTAACCCCAGTGTTGCCTTCAAGTATCATAAGCTGAAATAAGCATGACTGCCTCAAAGAAGAGTCAGCACAGACATGCGACTGAATATTCATCTTGCCTTAACTCTAAACATACCTCGATTAGATACTTCTTCACATTGCCCTATGGTCAATAGGGGAAGGAGGTTAGGGGCTGGGATGCAGAGGTGTTGCCGTTCTTATTCCTAACATCAGAACACTTGAGACGCTCCCTTACAACCAATTTTTTCTACACATGAAGAACACAAACTTACACAAAGTTACATGTCGGTTATATCTCAATAAAACTGAAAAACAATGGCCCAAGAGGTCCTCACAGTTATCTCTCATGGTCCAAATAACATGTGCATTAAAGAGGCAAGGCAGATCACTAAATCCTCTCTTTGTGTACCTTCAGTACTTATGCCTAGCAAGCAGCTTCCCTTTATTGTAAATACACAGAACGTAAAAGTAGCTCACATATGAACAGATGCTTTAGAAATAATCCACCCTCAAAATTATTTTATGGAGTATTTTAAGAGATCAGTTGATAGTATTGAGCAAATTACTTATAGTTGATTTTTCAAATGTAGCTTTAATTAGGATGCCAATTATTGAGGTCTCCAAGCGGCAGAGTTCATTTGATCATGTTTCAGATTTAGCCTCACGTACCAAGAACACTGATGGAATTCTGAAGAGCAACAGTGATGATGGATGGAAAGTGAAACAGTCAGCTTTGCTTCTTGGGTCTCTTGTTCTATTAAGTCCTACCATTTGACCCCTTGCCAAAGAAGGGCAGAGTTTAATGAATTAGTTATTTTAGAGGCTAAGTAATCTTCCTCTTTAGAGACTTTAAAACAAAAATGGAAACCTCGCTGTGAGATGACACAGGTTGAAAGAGAGAGCAGCATGGACTTTTTGAGAATAAGTGGATAAAGAAATAAACAAAGCTGCATTACATTATAAAACACTGATTTGTGGCCTGTTGTTCAATAGGTGAAACACATATATACATACATACATATATATAAGATTAAATATATATTAATATATAATTTAATTAACATTGATTGAATATTTACTGTGTGCCAGATATTGTACTAAGTACTTTATACAGGTTACGTATATAATCTACATCCATTCCTGATAAAAGGGATGTATTAGTGTTGTCATGACAAATGATGAAAATAAAACTCTGAGCTATTAAATAGTTTGGCAAAGATTACATAACCAGTCAGTGGCAATGCTGGTATTTAAACCCAGACTTGATTCCAAAGTGCAAATTCTTATCCAACATGGTATATTGCCTCTTCAAAAAAAGTGTAGGTGAATACCAGTGCTTAGGGGAGAGAAGAATGTTTTGCCTCTCACCGGAGAACTCTTACTGAATTCAAGACACTATACTAGGTATGGAGTCATGAGTTGAAAACCATCCCTGCTCTCAAAGAACTAACATTTAAATGGGAGAATAAGACATGGGCACAAATATTTGAAATGTAAGTCTGTGTGCGATAACAAGCCTTGAGAGGTACATACACAGTGCTATGGGAGCTCAGAGAATGAAGAGCTAATAGCCAGTTGGGTGGATTGAAAAGTATTTCACATGGTACCTTAAAAGATGAGTACTATGAGAATGGTTAAGCACAGGAGGAGATAAGGGATAAGCATTGTTTGGAAGGGAGAAATGGATACAAATAAATAGGTAGGGAAGAATAAGAAAACTGAAGGAAGAGTAAAGAGTATAGTTTGATTGGAACTTAAGGTAGGCATTGAGCAATGAGCCAGAAAGAAAAGTGTAGAAAGACCAGAAAGTGTGGGCCAAAACATGGAAACCTGTGACTGTAACTAAACTTCTTTCTATAAGTAATGGGAAACATCTGAAGATTTTTAAAGTAGGACCCTCCATATGGACCTTCCAATCAGTATTGGAATTTAGGATGAAAAATATGGCAGGTCTTCCATAATAGACAGGAGAAATCTAGGAGAGGGGAGAGGAGATGGAGTTTTACAGCAGTAGTTCAGGTGATGTGTTTTTGCAGCCTTATCTTAAAGAATATGTAGATGAAATATATTTGGAAATTCACTGATGAATTCTTTCTAAGGTAACTCAAATCTGATCAAAGATCTTTGGTAGAAACCTGGTGAGAGTTTCAATATGAGCACAAAGTCTTCGGTTGCCCTACTCATTTTTCAATAACTTTAGTTCACAAAAAAGAGCTCTATGTCATAGAGAAGGGCTGACAACTGCAGAGGAATCAGGATGTTCTACAATGTATGCTAATAGGAATTAGCAGCAGGAAATAGCCACAGGGGAGAAGGACTATCTACTGCAAAGTCAAAAAAAACAGAAAACAAACAAAACAAAAAGGAAAATCTTTAGTGTCAGAGGCATGCAAACTGCTAAATTGCTCTAACATTGTTTCCCTGACATTCATTGAGGCACTAACGTTAAATGGAGCAATTTGACATTGTTGCATGTGAGACAGAATGAATTCTACACAAACAAGGCCTGGGATGACAGATTTACTATTCAGATTGTTATCTGCCAAAATCATGAGGTGAAATACTTCCACATCACATCATTAAGGAACTCCCTGCCATTATATATTCCTTAAATATATATATATATATATATATATATGTAATGAGGGTAATGGTTTACACCACATTTATGCTGGAAATCAACAATTGGTCTAATGATTAGGTCATAGAATAGACCTATGGATGAGATTTTGATAAAGTTTACTTTTGTTTTTACTAATTTTTAACTTAGCTCTAGATTATATCAGCAGGTGTATCAAAGTAACTTAGGGACCGTATGCACTTGTTACTATGAATCCGAGCAAACTCAGTAGTGTTTCCTCCAAGAGAATTTCTTTACTTTAATTTGCTTATAATAGTTTTAGATTAGCCAAAAGGAAGTATTTTAAGCATATAATTTCATGCTGATCTGGGAAACTGATATATAAACTTGAATCAACTGGAATTTTTTTCCTTCAGGGTATCTCCTATCAAAATGAAGAGACATGGACATATGATGTCTCTGGCAATTATCTACTTTTCCTTTATATATACTTCTGAAGGTTGTCAGCTCACCGAACTGTAGGAGGTGAATGCCAACTCTACCTCGGGCTTGAAATGATCTGCACCATATCTGGGAGTATTTTAAGGTGCCCAGTCATCTCACTACCTAAGTGCAGAGTATGGTGTGCTAGGGTAGGCCATGGAAACCTGAATGTCCATGTTTGTTAATGGCAGTTTCACTCACCCAGCTCATGTGCCTGGAATTTTCCCCAGCTTCTTGTTTTACTTTCCAATTTTTAGATGGGATTGGAAAAAAATAAAAAAGAATTGGATATCTGCGTATTGAACATCTATTGGGTGTTTGCCTTAGAATATGTTGTGTTAACCCTCATAGCAATTCTATAGGAATGATATAAATATCCTCATATTACAGATGTGGAAACAAATTCAAATACTTTATCACTGGCCCCAGGCTTCACACATAGTTAATGGGAGAACCATTGGCTGGAGTCTTACTACAAAGAGAACCCAATAATATGGTTGCCTGACTATGATTATCAGCACTGTTTAAATATCTTTTCTACAGAACCCCTCCCACTAGTTCAGGACCTTTGCTTTCTGAAAGTTAGTCCAAATTTATCATATTTCCCCTTGGGAATTCTAATTTGCTTGCTGACAGTTCTCCTGTAAGGATCGTACCCTTACCCTGAACGGTGCCCCCAACTCTAGCCCTACCTAATTTGATGTTTATTCCTCCCTCATGTGGCCTACTTTTAATTCCCAACATGCTTTATTTGTGAGCCCACATGATAGATAAACCAAGTGATGAGCTTTTAACACTTTGATTTCAGTGTCATCAAAAAGGTTTCATCTGTGATTACAAATAAAATTTATTTTGCTTGGGTGCTAGGCATTGCTAGAGGACTCATGTGCAGGCTGACAACTCATAATCCAGATTCCATGTAAAGAAATGATTAATATGGTAAAAGTAGGTTTATCCTTGATTTCTTCCTTATGTTTTGAAAATTGAGACCTTTTTTTATTCCTATGAATTACTATTGTACCTAATGATATTTAAGGTCTATATTTATTTTCTACTTTAAAGCTTAATAACCAGTGGATATTAACATCATAGTTAGCAATTTCTTTTCAAAACTGGTTGCCAATATTTTGTAGTTTAAGAGCTCCAGAAGAATGGTCCCCATCTGTTGCAGTGTGTATTCATCTGCTGTGGGTGCTCACGAGCCTTTTGTCTGTGAACATGGCACAAATCTGCTATGCTGCTGAGATTCACAAATAAGCCATGGAATCAGTGGGCTGTCAGGTCACACGTGGGATGCATGTTCACTGAAGAGACATTCTCTATGAATATAATAAGAATGGGAGGCAGTGTGCAGTTGGGGAAGAATCATGGACTTTAGAATCAGAACATTAAAGTTTGAATCCCCCTAACACTCACAAGCTGCGCAAACTTAGGCGCATTATTCAACCTCTCTGAGCCCCAGTTTCCTCAACTAAGAAAAGCAGATATTATAGCAACACCTCAACGAAACTGCTGTAGGGACTGAAGAAAAGGAAATAATTACTGTGGAGCACCTAGCATGATGCTTTTAGTAGTCACTTAGAAATAAAAGTCATTAACGACTAAAAGTAAAGTACTCACACCACTAAAGGTCAAGGACAAAGGCTAAATCTTAGGAGTCTGGTCGGAGAACAATGTTGAGTATTTTCCATATGTCTGAAAATAAAACCTTATATATAATGTCACATCAAGGCATGTTGATTTCTCTTTTTAATGAGGTTTCCTATTGTGTCAAGACTTACCTCTAAAGTTGGCTTGGCATTTTAAGGCCTTCCACAAAATAATCCTAGAAGATGAAAATAACTCTTGAAAGTTCCCAGATTAAGCTTTGGAAAAATTCTGATCTCAGATCCTTGCATGATCATTAGCTTACATTCCCATAGAACATATACTTTTCTCTACAACATGAAGAAATCATAACAAGAAAAAAAACACATCCTGAATTTCCAGCCAAAAGATAAGTGCTTTGATCTTTGAGGAAAATATGAATTATGAAGTGTGTAGTTCAAAAAAATTTTTTTAAATAGTGTATATCTTAAAAGCATTATCAAAAATATCATCTGATGTGAAACCAAGGCTGGCAACTAAAGGAAGTTAATGGTATGTGCACCTTGGAAAATGTTTTGTGGTTTCATGACCCCAATGAATTTTTTTCAAGATACTTTTGCTGCTAATGAAGAAACATTACAAGTGGTCCCACTGAGTAGACACATATTGAAATCAAAACAAAATGCTGCCTAAGTGTAGTCTAACATTTCATGATTTAATTATGCACAGTCTAGGAAGGCAGTTTTCTTTAATTATCTATTTTTTTTTCCTTGCAAGAGAAGCAAAGACACTAGTGTTGACCCTTAACCTGAACATCTAAACTTTCCTTTGGAGTTGTT
This sequence comes from Balaenoptera musculus, assembly GCF_009873245.2. NCBI lineage: Eukaryota > Metazoa > Chordata > Mammalia > Artiodactyla > Balaenopteridae > Balaenoptera > Balaenoptera musculus. The sequence goes on along the minus strand of NC_045806.1, from coordinate 76,614,730 downwards.
CTATTTCAAAACAAAAAACCAATAATAGCGTGTGACTTATTCTATCAGTAGTTGTAGGCCATTTAGAATATGAAAGAACTGTAAGAGCTGATTTTACTTTATGAAAACTGATTTGCCAAAGCCCTGTGGATTTCCTAACCATGCTGTGGTAAAATATAAGATTAGTGTAGCAATTCCTTCATCAAATGACTTTACTGTTAACATATCGAATTAGTGATCCTGTTAGCCACTATTCCAAGATTACAAGGTAATTCTTTAAAACCATGGGAATTCTCATGCATTCTATTACTGTTAATTAGCCTTTCTCATCCTGCAGAAAGAATTTCATTAAGGATTATCATTGTAGATTTAATATGTCTAAAAATTTCATTTTTCTGATTATTTTAAAACCTCATATTCTTTATGATCCACACGTCTTATTGTTCTTTTATTTTCATTCCAGCATCATAACGAGGTCATCTTCCTTTATCATATGCAAATACAAGCAGGTGTTCTAGCTGAATAGAAAATTATGTTAGTTTAACACTAGAAAGAGACTCCTTTTAAAATATTTCTTGTCCCAGGGACCACCTTCCATTATTGCTGTTCATTTGTGGTGAGAAATTATTAAGCAGTTGTTACAAAGGTGAGCTTTAGAGCCAGACCCAGGGAGTCTGCATCCTGTCTTTGGTACTTGCCATCATCTCTTGGTGCCCCAACTTCCTCATCTACAAAATAGGGTTAATGATAACAATAATAGGTTTAATAATAGTTATAAGTTTGTAATGAGAATTCAATGAGTTAATGTTTTAATTGCTTAAAAGACCACCTGATATGTAGTAAGTTTACATAGGTTATGTTAAATAAAAGAAATAAATTCCATTGCCACATATGACTTCTGTCATCTTTCCAAAGTAAAAATTTGCTCTACTTTTCTTATTTCTCTTGTATCACTTCACAGTGTTTGCACTATTTCATTTACTTTCTGTGCCAGAGGTGAACTGTTTTCTTTGTAGTAGACATAAGTCACTAGTTGTGGGTGTTAAGGTTTGGGAAGTTAATGTCAAGCAGTGGGTCCATTCCCCACTCATATATTCTATAGCAGTTGCCTGATACTACTGTTCTAAGCTATTTAGTTCTCAATGAATATAAGTCGTGACCACAATACATCTGGATTTAATGAAGTACAGTGGCAGCCAAGTTAATGTCTATATTCATAATCAGACTGTCCTCAGAATCGTTTCACAAGCAAGGCCATTGTAATTGAAAGTCATAGAAAGCCACAGAAAGACTCCCCCCAGATATACTAGTTTTATTTTGTTTCAAGTTTTTGACAGAACGTTATTCAGTTTTAGACTTGCTAGCACACAGAGCATTGTAATTACTAAGAATCAGAGGCAGGGAAGGTGATTGGGGGTGGAGAATTTATTATGCAAGGGGAAAAGATCGAGTTATTATAGAATGCTGCATTACCAAAAAATAAGAATTCCACATGAACTGTCATATGTAAACAGCATGTGAAAAGTTGGTCAACGGCCATTTCCGAGTAGCTCTCTATTTCCCCTAGTACTACACAGATGCTAGGAGGTTAGCTACAGTGAATGTTTATGACCCCATTGTTGTCCACTGCACATTGAAAAGCTGCTATGCGTGATTTGATTCCTTTTCCAATGTTATTTAAAAATCACGTTAATTTCTAAAAATCTAACTTGGAACTTCAAGACATGCACCCCAGTTGTACACATATTTTCTAAAGATTCTAAGAAAAGCGCTAAAGGAAATGGACTTACAAGGATATTTCTTGTAAGGAAATGGACACTTTCATTTTGATTTTCTTTGGTCAAAGAATAAGTTGACCTATTTCATGGTTCACAAGTTACTTCAATTAGTTGAACAGTTGGCTTTTACAGCTAAGAACCATTCTGCTTTATGGGACACCATTGTAGTATTTGCTCATTTAAAAGAAATAAACCCTCCAAGTCACCATCTGTATCATGACTTTAATTGTCATCTGAGTGGTAGAGGGAGGCATTATCAAAGAGTTTAAAGATTTCAATGGAGGAATAGAAATAATTTAATTTTCAGGTTACACCTAGTTTCAGTAGTTTCTATTTTTAGATTGTTGCTTTTGAAATCCCACAAATGAGTATTGAATATCTTGCTAAATATAAGGAACCATAAAAGCTTATTCATAAAACACATATTTTCTTTAAACTTTTCGGAGGCAAGCACAATGTTTACCAAAAACAAGGTTGGAAAGTCCTTATCTGTATCATATTCATGGTAATTCTATGCAGTGCAATCCACCACTCTATGATGCATCTTAAATTTCAATTGAAGTCTCAGGCAGTAAGGATAATCAAGGCTCTCAGATACCTAAAAGATTTACCTAATAAAAGAGCCTCAAGCAAAATGAACCCACTACAGGGAGATCAGTTCAGTGCTTTGTGACCACCTAGAGGGGTGGGGCAGGGAGGGTGGGAGGGAGACGCAAGAGGGAAGAGATATGGGGACATATGTATATGTATAGCTGATTCACTTTGTTATAAAGCAGAAACTAACACACCATTTTAAAGCAATTATACTCCAGTAAAGATGTTAAAAAAAGAGAAATAATTGTGTCTCCAACAAGATTTTAAGTTCATAAACAAACAAGAGGATCAGTAATCGGCAAGAAATTAGTAGAATTACTTATATTGCACTCCTTTTAGTAGAATACAATCAGGAGTAACTGGCTAGGTAAAAAATATTGCTCATAGAGCAATGTCTTATTCATAGAGGAAGAGTGTTACATAACAATGTCTAATTTCATCTGACATCTAACTATTTATCCTAGTCCTACCTCTTGTCACACTAGTAGTTCAAATCTTTGGACCTTAAAGTACACATTTTAAAATTGTGTACTTTTCTTCAAAAGAGCTATTCTGAAGACTGCATAGCCTATTAATCAAGGATATAGATGTGGATTCTATCACCGTGTATTCTACATCCTCATCAATTTTCTTGAGACTGAATCAGAGGTGCAAGACCGGAAAGTCAGTTTGAAATTTGGCAAAACTTCATGAATTCGGACTTGAGTAATTTAAAGCTAGTAACAATTTGGACAGCTCCTGGGTTGCAATGGACCTTTATTTAATTAACCATTTCTTCCCACAGGGCATGTATTAAATCTGTAACTCTTCCTAAAGAGCATAAATTAACACTGTAAAATATTGTAGGATGTTATTATTATAGAACACATGACTTCCATGAATTTCAGAAGCATTCATCAAATAATAAATGATAAGCAATGTGATTCTCTTCTCGCTCCATTTGGGTTGTTTTTCTGATACTCTAGATATGCATTTATGTATCTACATTTTAAAAATTTATATCCTTTGTAACAAATAAATGACATTTGAAAATAACTGGATAGAGGATAATTTATGGTTATTAATTTGGCACCCAAGGGGTCAAATTCAGGACCTCTACGTTATGGACAACAGTAAGTAAATCAGCCACAGAATAATAAATGGCCAACAAATGTTTAGATTGGTCTCCTCACTTCATCTGCAAATTCCCCTTATGGCCTCTATGAAGAAAACAAATTTGATTGGATTTGTTAGTCACATTTTGAGCTGTCCTGATTGAAATGAGTAAAAGTGGATTCTTTAAAAATACCTTATAACATAATTTCCTTTAAAATTCAAACTGGTTTCTTTCAGGGAGGTCTTACTAAAATTTGCTTAATTAGCATAAAATCAAATTGTCCTATATTATGCTAAACCTTAAATTTAAGTCATATTGTAAAACAGCAGTTCTCAATTTTTTTTCACTCCACGACCTCATGACTAGACAAACATCAGTGGAATAGACAACCATTTAGAAGATGCTTTTTGAGGAATACTTTTACCTTATGCAACAAATAAACTACCTCCAATATTATTATCAAACTACACTAGGAAGAAATATGTATTTACTGTCATATTTTCACACTAGAGTCCAGCATAAAATCACCTAAAGAAACTTCATGGAATACATATCGAGAAATACATCTTAAAAATGGTTTTTATACATTCATAAAAATCAAGGAAAGGGAAATATCAAGTGTTTCCTTTCATACCTGTGGTTGGGGATGAGTCCAGATCTGCACAGTAGTTGTCTCTTTCATGGGTGTGCGAGATCGTATAACCTCCTTCATTGGCTTTACAAAGGGAACAAAATAGAAGTATTTTTGTTTGTTAAAAGTGAAAAACATAGTACATTGCGCACGTGCATCAAACACAGGTAAGTAAAGTAGTGCCTGGGTAAATATCTCTTTCTAGACATTGTAGTTATTGAGGACTTACAATGTGATAGGCACAGCTCTAGATACTGGGAATAAACAAGAGAAAATAAAAAAGAAAAGAAATTCCTTTTCCCATGGAGCTTATAACCCAGTGTTACATTTAAGAGTTCCGTTAAACATTTGAATGCAATTGTGGAGGGCAGTTTAAAACATTTAAATGGCTGAAATTTAAGTTGGAGAGCCTTTCAGTCTAATGCTTTTACAATTCAATGGTTTCAACAGCTTATATTTGCAAATTTACAGTGTCTGAAATTAAAATCTATCCTGTGCATGCCACCACACCACAAATTTGCTATCTATCACATAAAGATATTTAACAGTTGTTACAAATGCCAAGAAATTTATGAACCAATATAGAGATACTAGCATACCAACCCAGAATAATTATCAAGATTTTGAAAAGATGATGTCTATATCCATTTTATTTTCTTCAGGACAGAGAGTATAGTCTCTGTTTTAAAAATATTGAATGTATACTCTACACATTTCTATGTATGTGATTTTAGTATATGGGGGAAAGGGTTTGGTTTAAAAGTTATCCTTTTATCTAGCCAAGGGAGAATTTTTTCAAGGAAGCTAAGGAAACCCAGTTCAGTGACTGTTGGAAGCTCATGGGCTATAATAGCAGAATAGAGTAGCAGTGACAGAGACCTTATGTCACAGTCTCAAGACTTCATACTGATGTTTGGTGTACTACCAATTAGAGTTATGTAATTATTACTTGACAGGGTTTTGAGGGGGAGCATATTTGCCACCCTAAAATATGTTTCTGGCATAAGGATTATTTTAGGCTGATTATTTTTATGAAACAGCAGACATAAGAAAAGCTCTGAAAACCAAGAGAAGTTACCCTTTTGTAAAGGATATTTACATTTATAAGGGAAATCTCCATTTGTAAGTGTGTCTCCCTCTCTGTACCAGGAAGTGAAGGATGACTAAATCTCTAAAACTTTTTTCAGTGAAGTAGGCAACAGACCTAAATCTGCACAACAATCTTACCCTTGATTATTGTGCTTTTCTTCATAGCCTCCCATAACTGGCTCCCCTGCCCCCAACATCTCCTTTTGTCTTTATCTGGAGATGGTATTTAAGGTGATGGCTTGAGCCGTTTCAGATAGTTACTCAGATTTCCTGGGTACCTCTCACATATACAGGAGGGATACATGTTATTAAACTTGTTTGTTTTCCTCCTGTTAATCTGTCTTTTATTATGAGGTTGGGGAGAGGGTCTCAGCCAAGAATCTGAAAGGGTGGAGGAAAAATTATTTTTCCTCCCCCACAGTTTTAAGTGCCCCATTCCTATTGCCTTACCATGACAGTTTATGTTTTATGTTTTTATTATCCCTGCATGCCCATTAGGTCAAATCAAGAAAAGAAGAGACAGTCAGATGTGGAACATCACATTTTTAAGGCCCAGTTGAGCAAGAATTATTTTGTTATCATTTAAATGGCAAATTGTGTTTATTCTGCAATGACACTATAGCTGTGACAAAAAGAATGCAATACACGTTAATATTACAGACTAAGCACTCATCACAGTATTCCAACTCACAAGAAAGCAACAGTTAGAAGAATTAGAAAATTAAAATGAAAGGTCTCATCACAGCAGAATTTCATCACAAAAATAAATGAAAATGAGTGACAAAAGTAAGTTTCTGAAAAGCTAATTTGTTAGCCAAGCAGAGAGAACTACTCACTGATGGTGAGTTATTAAACAGGGTTTGCTTACAACAACCAAAGAAATACATCTAGAGAAAACAAACTTAAGACTATTAGCATTTCACCAAGTACAGTTACTCAAAAAGTTGAGGACATTGAGAGCAACAGCAATGGTAAATTTTAAAAAAAACAAGGGAAAATGGTATGGAGTGTTTTTCCTTCGTGAGTTAACAGATGTTACCAACAATGCTTAATTGCTCTTACTTGCTTGAGGAAGTGATACCAAGTTTGAAGAGACTGAAAAATTAGCCTCTATGAATGAATTGTCTGTGTGGAACAGAACAGGCAAGAATATTTTCAAAGAATTTGACAAAACACTAATTCAGTAAAACCTGATGTGGGATCTGTTAAGGTGTGTTACAACTAATGGTGGGTGAAATATATGTTGCACAGAAAAAAAGTTTAGCTGGACAAATATACAATGCTTTGGAAAACATAAGGTGTTCAAAGCCTATGGCTGTTTATTGGATTATACATCAGCAGGTACTTTGTGCAAAATATTTGAATCTATCATGTGTTATTGAACTAGGAGTGTCAATAGTGAACTTCATTCACTATTGCTAATGGAACCATTGTTATTCCGTGAACTTTCGTCAAAACTGCAAGTTGAATATCCTGACTTGCCTTACCATACAAGCAATTGGATGGCTTATAAGTGGCAAAGGTTTATTTTTGAGCTCAGAGCCAAGATGGAAATTTTGCTGAATGAGAAGTACCCTTGACCACTATTATTGAATGCTGAATCACTCTGGCAATTAGTTTTTGTTGCAAACTTGATAACATCTTGATAAATCAACCTAAAATTGTAAGGTAAGAGAGTGCTTATATGTAAAACTTATACTGCAGTAAAGTCACTCTGATGACAACTAAAATTGTTTGAGTCACAAGTAATGGTAAGTTACTTTATACACTCCAGTCCTATAGAAGTTAAAACAAGAAGCAGAATTTCCATTTGTGCACAAACTCAAATTTTCAATAGGTTGCAATAAATATGGAATTGAGGAGCTTTTATCTATCAATTAGAAATGATTAATCTTCAATGTAATGGCATGCTAAATGGCAGATATGAAGAAAAGAATCTAATAGAATTCTTCAGATGCCTTCCAACAATAGATATGTTGAGTTAAAACTATATGCTTGTGGATTGATATCAGTATTTGGCAGTACCTATCTGTGTGAAAAGACATTTTCCGAGATCAGATACACAAGTACGTTCATTTCATTAGTAGTTCGCTATTACATAAAACATTGTACTCATTATTATTACACTTGATGGTTTGAATATCATCAATTTAAATTTTGCGGGAATTTGGTTTCTCTTTCGTTATATGTAAAACCTACAGGAACTGAGCAGGACCCTGGGGGGCTCCTGGGCACAAAAGCCTTTCTGCTTCCCCTGTTTCTTGTTTGTAGGAAATAATCTTCATTCAGGTTCCATGACCATCCCTAGTTCCAAAGGGCAGGTTCAAACAGTTGTTAATCAGGGAAGGGAGAGGATTGGGAGACAAGGGAGGAGCAGTCAAGAAACGATAGTGCAGCTTTGGGGTAGGGTCCTGGTTCCTCCTCAAGGGATATACATAACAGTATCTTTGAGCTCTTCTGCACAACTAAAACCCCCACCAAATGGAAGATGTTAACTACTTGATGAAGCATTCTTCATTCCAGAGAAAAGGTCACAGTTTGATAACCTCGAGAACCACAGAAGCCCATCACAAGACCACGTGATGCCTGATGATCTCTGGATTGAAGGAATGCAAGCCCTGCATGCACCCTGATCCTTATCAGCAAACCTGCCCCCCTTGAACCATTGCTATAAAACTCCTCACAAGCCCCCATGGGTTGGGACACATAGTTTTCAGGGCATTAGCTTACTGTGGCCTGCTTCACCTGGCAAAGCAATAAAGCTATTCTTTGCTACTTCACCCAAAACTCTGTCTCCAAGATTCAATTTGGTGTGACAGAGGTCAGGTTTCAGCAACACTACTCTGGCCCTTTACAGAAAAAGTTTGCTGACCTCTGATCTAGAGGAAAAGAAAAGACAAACTAATAACTATAATTAATGGACAAGTCTATGAAATAAGTAAAGTCTGGTAGACTCTAGATGCAGAGGGTGAAGAGAAGACATTTTTTGGCAGAGAGAGCAATATGGCCTAAGGTAGGGAAATCCAGGATGTGGTCTATATGACTGAAGATGTAACTGAATAATGGGACAGATGTATGAGAAAGTGAATTAAGCACATACTCCTGATGGACTTGCAAAGTCAGCTGGTGATTTTATAGTTATACACTAAGCAAAGAAGAAATTCTCAAATGTATTTGAGCAAAGTGTCCTGTGCTACAGTAGTTTCTAAGCAGATTTGTGCTCAGGTCTCAGATTTAACTTTATTTTTTAGACCAAGTCTACTAGAGTTGAATTTCCTATGCACAGTTTAAGAATCTGATTTTAAAATTTTCTGTCAATTGTGAGCAGTTTCATGTCTATCTGTGTGGCAGTCTGTCAAACGTATCATGCCACATTGTAGGGTAGCAAAATTTGCCACCCCAAAACTTATCTTTTTGACATGAGGATTAATTTAGGCTGGTTATTTCTAAGAAGCAGAAAGCTCAGGAAGTTGTTTTGTTCCTTCGCCCTTAACTGCCTAAAAGCATTTAGATGAAGGGCCTATTCCCAGAATAGAGCTATCACCAGAGATATTTGCAAAGAATATAAGCTTGGTGAGGTGGAGGAAACTCAGCAGGGCCTAGAGATCAGAGTCCACTCTGTGTCCCATCCTCACTGCTTGGCCCAGCAAACATTTGTTTACCAAACATTTGCTTTTCCATCTCCATGTCAATTGCCTTCCTCAGCATCAAGGCCCCAAACCACTACCCCCAACATCCTTCTTTGTCTATAGTTGAAGATGGTATTTAAGATGAGAGTTTCAGCCATTTTGGTGAGTTACACCGTTTTCTGGGATCTCTCCCATGTATATATGTTATTAGATTTTTGTTTTGATTTTCTCCTGTTAATCTGTCTCAGGTCGTTTTAACTCTTAGAACAGCCAGAAGAACTTAGAAGGACAGAGTAAAATGTTTTCCTACCTGACAACATTCAAATGTCCATTAAATTAAATAAGGATAGTATATTAGGTGGTTAAATGCTTAAAGCTATGTGGATGTATTTTGTCCGTTTAACTTTGACAACTAAATATCTCTATTGTAAAATATGCTTCAATATTCAAGTATTAGGAAAAGTTTATTGAATTATATTGTGCACAAAAATAACAATTTAAAGGTAAAATAATACTCCCACCCCTAACAATGTTCTTTCCATTACTCTTCCCCCTTCCACCAAACCCCATAGTTTTAATACTAAAAATTAAGAAATGGTCTAATAAAATAGCTCCAATATACAGAACGCTGAGGATTAACTATAATGCAAATGAGAGAAATGGCAGTTCTAGGAAATATTAGTGCTCAAAAAATCTATGCTTGACCTTTTTAAAAAAACAAAATATGGTTCATCATTGACATCTGAAAGATAAGATGCAGATCTATGTTTCTGTATCCTTACATGTACCACATACTGAACAAAAATGTATCTTCCCTTTTATGGAATCAGATGTCAAGCTGTCAAGTAAAGAGTAAAGTGTTTTATAATAATCACCGTCTTTACAGATTTAAACCTCATTTTAATCCAGTTCATATTAAGACAGTGCTCAATAGTGAAAAGTGAGAAATACATCTTACTGTTGATCGTAAAGAGTTGTGAGAAGTGTCACTGGTATTATTGCTAAAAATAAAAAGAAAAATACTTCCAAGAGGATGGATAGATATTGGCTCTTCTTATCATTCTTGAGTCAGATATTACTAGTTCATAGTTTAGACACTGGAAGGGAATTCAACTTTATTTAAAAATGTATTAAATCCTTTAGACACTAATATTTCACCAGTGATGCCCTGCTGATCTAATGAAATAGTCATACATGAAAGAAAAATAAAACGTTCATTTATCTTATTTCACCTTTCAGAATCCAGAAATGTTATGCCTTAAAAAGTTGTCTATAGTCTGCTTGAATGATTTTATCTATGAGTGTGGGAAGAGTCTGGCTAATAAGGAGCACTGATTCAGAGTAAATGTCCAAAACTGTATTAAATCTCCCCTAATTTTTTGTCTCAGGCAAGAAGTAAGGAAATTTTCAACCAAATTTCCATTCACAGAAATGTGAATTATAGCCCAAAATATACACAGCGATATAGATTTTGTGATAAATGGGAAAATATTTTCAGCTGCCAAAGGATTTAGTTGTTTAAAAAAATAATAGGACACTGTTACAGGTGACCTACAAGAATAAAATTCACTTCCCCAACTGTGACTGCCTTACAATAAAGGCTTATGAAGCAACATAATTTGATTGAAACTTCTAGATATGGCAAGGCCTTCTAAATGTTCTTCCCAAATGTTTTCCTGAAAGTGTCACACAGAATCTGAGATTCAGGGACTTAACATATTAACTGCATACCTTAACCTGACTAATCCCCAAACTACTGGGTCAGGCAAACCCAGACTGATTCTGTGATTGTTTTAGGGTGAAATGTGGAATGCATCCTTTATTCTCCCTCTTGGGAAATTTTATTGCCACTTAAATCTAATGGTAAGAAAATCATAGTTAAAATAAGATCATGATATTTCTGACTAGTCTCAACATTACATTATTGTTTCAAAATCTAGCAAAAAGAGAATCCAGAGTAGCTTTAGTGATTTAGCAATTACATTTCTTTCTCAAAGTTTGCAGGTTTCCCACTAGAAATGTAAGCGTGCTTCCATTTTCTTGGTAATGGTATGCAACCCAAGACCTCAGATTTTTCAGAAATGTGACATTCTAAGTTGTCACAATCATCCTTTTATTTTAGCTATCAAAGACTACAAGTGAATTTAACTGATAGAATATTGTTATTTTATTGCCATATATTAGACACATTGACAGGTTAGCGAAAAAGTCTTCTCAAACTAGCATATAAGACATTTTTGGAGAGTCTTATGTAATATCTACCACAATGATATATGCCTAAAGACATGTAAGTATGCAGGTGATGCTTCTAGTGGTAATATTTATAAAACTTTTCCCTCATTCTCATTTACTTCCTTAAAAGAAATCCAAATCCTTACTATGGGAATAATATCCATCAAAACTATGGCAAACATTTACAAATACAAAGTGAAATTTGATCCTTATTTTTGCCCACGATATATTTATTTGAAGGATTTTGTGTTAAAAGTGTTGGCAGAGGGGAGCTTCAAGATGGCGGAAGAGTAACACGTGGAGATCACCTTCCTCCCCACAAATACATCAGAAATACATCTACATGTGGAACAACTCCTACAGAACACCTACTGAACGCTGGCAGAAGACCTCAGACCTCCCAAAAGGCAAGAAACTCTCCACGTACCTGGGTAGGGCAAAAGAAAAAAGAAAAAACAGAGACAAAAGAATAGGAATGGGAATGCACCAATGGGAGGGAGTTGTGAAGGAGGAAAGGTTTCCACACACTAGGAAGCCCTTTCGCGGGTGGAGGCTGTGGGTGGCGGAGCGGGGAAGCTTTAGAGCCATGGAGGAGAGTGCAGCAACAGGGGTGCGGAGGGCAAAGCAGAGAGATTCCCGCACAGAGGATCGGTGCCGACCAGCACTCACCAGCCCGAGAGGCTTGTCTGCTCACCCGCCGGAGCGGGCGGGGGCTGGGAGCTGAGGCTCCAGCTTCAGTCGGATCCCAGGGAGAGGACTGGGGTTGGCGGCGTGAACACAGCCTGAAGGGGGTTAGTGCACCACAGCTAGCTGGGAGGGAGTACGGGAAAAGGTTTGGAACTGCCAGAGGCAAGAGACTTTTTCTTGCCTCTTTGTTTTGTGGTGTGGGAGGAGAGGGGATTAAGAACACCACTTAAAGGAGCCTCAGAGATGGGCACGAGCCGCGGCTATCAGCACGGACCCCAGAGACGGGCACAAGACACTAAGGCTGCTGCTGCGGCCACCAAGAAGCCTGTGTGCAAGCACAGGTCACTATCCACACCTCCCCTCCCGGGAGCCTGTGCAGCCCGCCACTTCCAGGGTCCCGTGATCCAGGGACAACTTCCCTGGGAGAACACACGGCGCGCCTCGGGCTGATGAAATGTCATGCTGGTCTCTGCCGCCGCAGGCTCACCCCGCATTCTGTACCCCTCCCTCCCCCTGGCCTGAGTGAGCCACAGACCCCGAAACAGCTGCTCCTTTAACCCCATCCTGTCTGAGCATAAAAGAGACACCCTCAGGTGACCTACATGCAGAGGCGGGGCCAAATCCAAAGCTGAACCCCAGGAGCTGTGCGAACAAAGAAGAGAAAGGGAAATCTCTCCCAGCAGCCTCAGGAGCAGCAGATTAAATCTCCACAATCAATTTGATGTATGCTGCATCTGTGGAATACCTGAATAGACAACAAATCATCCCAAATTGAGGAGGTGGAGTTTGGGAGCAATGATATATATACTTTTTTCCATTTTCTCTTTTTGAGAGTGTGTATGTGTATGCTTCTGTCTGTGATTTTGTCTGTATAGCTTTGCTTTTACCATTTGTCTTAGGGTTGTCTGTCCTTTTTTTTTTCTGTATAGTTTTTAGCGCTTGTTATCATTGTTGGATTTGTTTTTTGGTTTGGTTGCTCTCTTCTTTCTTTCTTTCTTTTTTTAAATTAATTTTAAATTTCTTTTAATAATTATTTTTTATTTCAATAACTTTATTTTATTTCATTTTATTTTATTTTATCTTTTTCTATCTTTCTTTTTTTTTCTCCCTTTTATTCTGAGCCGTGTGGATAACAGGCCCTTGGTGCTCTGGCCAGGCATCAGGGCTCTGCCTCTGAGGTGGGAGAGCCAAGTTCAGGACATTGGTCCACCAGAGACCTCCCAGCTCCACGTAATATCAAATGGTGAAAATCTCCCAGAGATCTCCATCTCAACGCCAAGACCCAGCTCCACCCAACGACCAGCAAGCTAGAGCGCTGGACACCCTATGCCAAACAACTAGCAAGACAGGAACACAACCCCACCTATTAGCAGAGGGGCTGCCTAAAATTATAATAAGGTCACAGACACCCCAAAACACAACACCAGACGTTGACCTGCCCACCAGAAAGACAAGATTCAGCCTCATCCACCAGAACAGAGGCACCAGTCCCCTGCACCTGGAAGCCTACACAACCCACTGAACCAACCTTAGCCACTGAGGACAGACACCAAAAACAACAGGAACTAAGAACTTGCAACCTCTGAAAAGGAGACCCCAAACACAGTAAGTTAAGCAAAATGAGAAGAGAAACACACAGCAGATGAAGGAGCAAGGTAAAAACACACCAGACCAAACAAATGAAGAGGAAATAGGCAGTCTACCTGAAAAAGAATTCAGAATAATGATAGTAAAGATGATCCAAAATCTTGGAAATAGAATGGAGAAAATACAAGAAACGTCTAACAAGGACATAGAAGAACAAAAGAGCAAACAAACAATGATGCAAAACACAATAAATGAAATTTAAAATTCTCTAGAAAGGATCAATAGCAGAATAACTGAGTCAGAAGAACGGATAAGTGACCTGGAAGATAAAAGCTTGGAAATAACTACTGCAGAGCAGAATAAAGAAAACAGAATGAAAAGAATTGAGGACAGTTTCAGAGACCTCTGGGACAACATTAAATGCACCAACATTCGAATTATAGGGGTCTCAGAGGAAGAAGAGAAAAAGAAAGGGACTGAGAAAATATTTGAAGAGATTATAGTTGAAAACTTCCCTAATATGGGAAAGGAAATAGGAAATAGTTAATCAAGTCCTGGAAGCACAGAGTGTGCCATACAGGATAAATCCAAGGAGAAACACTCGAAGACACATATTAATCAAACTATCAAAAATTAAAAACAAAGAAAAAATATAAGCAGCAAGGGAAAAACAACAAATAACATACAAGGGAACCCCCATAACATTAACAGCTAATCTTTCACCAGAAACTCTGCAAGCCAGAAGGGAGTGGCAGGACATATTTAAAGTGTTGAAAGGGAAAAACCTACAACCAAGATTACTCTATCCAGCAAGGATCTCATTCAGATTTGATGGAGAAATTAAAACCTTTAGAGACAAGCAAAAGCTAAGAGAATTCAGCACAACCACACCAGCTTTACAACAAATGCTAAAGGAACTTCTCTAGGCAGGAAACACAAGAGAAGGAAAAGACCTAGAAGAACAAACCCAAAACAATTAAAAAATGGTAATAGGAACATACATATCAATAATTACCTTAAATGTAAATAGATTAAATACTCTAAGCAAAAGACATAGATTGGCTGAATGGGTACAAAAACAAGACCCGTATATATGCTGTCTACAAGAGACCCAATTCAGGCCTAGGGACACATACAGACTGAAAGTGAGGGGATGGAAAAAGATATTCCATGCAAATGGAAATCAAAAGAAAGCTGGAGTAGCAATTCTCATATCAGAGAAAATAGACTTTAAAACAAAGACTAGTACAAGAGACAAAGAAGGACACTACATAATGATATAGGGATCAATCCAAGAAGAAGATATAACAATTGTAAATATTTATGCACCCAACATAGGAGCACCTCAATACATAAGGCAAATACTAACAGCCATAAAAGGGGAAATCGACAGCAACACAATCATAGTAGGGGACGTTAACACCCCACTTTCACCAATGGATAGATCATCCAAAATGAAAACAAATAAGGAAACACAAGCTTTAAATGATACATTAAACAAGATGGACTTAATTGATATTTATACGACATTCTATCCAAAAACAACAGAATACACTTTATTCTCAAGCGCTCATGGAACATTCTCCAGAATAGATCATATCTTGGGTCACAAATCAAGCCTTGGTAAATTTAAGAAAATTGAAATCATATCAAGTATCTTTTCTGACCACAACGTTATGAGACTAGACATCAATTACAGGAAAAAATCTGTAAAAAATACAAACACATGGAGGCTAAACAGTACACTACTTAATAACCACGAGATCACTGAAGAAATCAAGAGGAAATCAAAAAATACCTAGAAACAAATGACAATGAAAACACGACAACCCAAATTCTATGGGATGCAGCAAAAGCAGTTCTAAGAGGGAAGTTTATAGCAATACAATCCTACCTTAAGAAACAAGAAACACCTCAAATAAACAACCTAACCTTACACCTAAAACGATTAGAGAAAGAAGAACAAAAAATCCCCAAAGTTACCAGGAGGAAAGAAATCATAAAGATCAGATCAGAAATAAATGAAAAAGAAATGAAGGAAACAATAGCAAAGATCAATAAAACTAAAAGCTGGTTCTTTGAGAAGATAAACAAAATTGATAAACCATTAGCCACACTCATCAAGAAAAAAAGGGAGAAGACTCAAATCAATAGAGTTAGAAATGAAAAAGGAGAAGTAACAACTGACACTGCAGAAATACAACAGATCATGAGAGATTACTACAAGCAACTATATGTCAATAAAATGCACAACCTGGAATAATTGGACAAATTCTTAGAAACGCACAACCTTCTGAGACTGAACCAGGAAGAAATAGAAAATATGAACAGACCAATCACAAGCACTGAAATTGAAACTGTGATTAAAAATCTTCCAACACACAAAAGACCAGGACCAGATGGCTTCACAGGCGAATTCTATCACACATTTAGAGAAGAGCTAACACTTATCCTTCTCAAACTCTTCCAAAATATAGCAGAGGGAGGAACACTCCCAAACTCATTCTACGAGGCCACCATCATCCTGATACCAAAACCAGCCAAAGATGTCACAAAGAAAGAAAACTACAGGCCAATAACACTGATGAACATAGATGTCAAAATCCTCAACAGAATACTAGCAAACAGAATCCAACAGCATATTAAAAGGATCATACACCATGATCAAGTGGGATTTATCCCAGGAATGCAAGGATTCTTCAATATATGCAAATCAATCAATGTGATACACAATATTAACAAATTGAAGGAGAAAAACCATATGATCATTTCAATAGAGGCAGAGAAAGCTTTTGACAAAATTCAACACCCATTTATGATAAAAACCCTCCAGAAAGTAGCCATAGAGTGAACTTACATCAACATAATAAAGGCCATATATGACAAACCTACAGCCAACATTGTTCTCAATGGTGAAAAACTGAAACCATTTCCAGTAAGATCAGGAGCAAGACAAGGTTTCCCACTCTCATCACTATTATTCAACATAGTTTTGGAAGTTTTAGCCACAGCAATCAGAGAAGAAAAAGAAACAAAAGGAATCCAAAACGGAAAAGAAGAAGTACAGCTGTCACTGTTTGCAGATGACACGATACTATACATAGAGAATCCTAAAGATGCTCTGAGAAAACTACTAGAGTTAATCAATGAATTTGGTAAAGTAGCAGGATACAAAATTAATGCACAGTAATCTCTTGCATTCCTATACACTAATGATGAAAAATCTGCAAGTGAAATTAAGAAAACACTCCCATTACCATTGCAACAAAAAGAATAAAATACCCAAGAATAAACCTACCTAGGGAGACAAAAGACCTGTATGCAGAAAATTATGACAATGATGAAAGCAATTAAAAATGATACAAATAAATGGAGAGATATACCATGTTCCTGGATTGGAAGAATCAACATTGTGAAAATGACTATATTACCCAAAGCAATCTACAGATTCAATGCAATCCCTATCAAACTACCACTGGCATTTTTCACAGAACTAGAACAAAAATATCACAATTTGTATGGAAACACAAAAGACCCCGAATAGCGAAAGCAATCTTGAGAAAGAAAAATGGAGCTGGAGGAATCAGGCTCCCTGACTTCAGACTATACTACATAGCTACAGTAATCAAGACAGTATGGTACTGGCACAAAAATAGAAATATAGATCAATGCAACAGGATAGAAAGCCCAGAGATAAACCCACACACCTATGGTCAACTAATCTATGACAAAAGGAGGCAAGGATATACAGTGGAGAAAAGACAGCCTCTTCAATAAGTGGTGCTGGGAAAACTGGACAGCTACATGTAAAAGAATGAAATTAGAACACTCCCTAACACCATACACAAAAATAAGCTCAAAATGGATTAAAGACCTAAATGTAAGGCCAGACACTATCAAACTCTTAGAGGAAAACATAGGCAGAACACTCTATGACATAAATCACAGCAAGATCCTTTTTGACCCACCTTCTAGAGAAATGGAAATAAAAACAAAAATAAACAAATGGGACCTAATGAAACTTAAAAGCTTTTGCACAGCAAAGGATACCATATCAAGACAAAAAGTCAACCCTCAGAATGGGAGAAAATATTTGCAAATGAAGCAACTGACAAAGGATTAATCTCCAAGATTTACAAGCAGCTCATGCAGCTCAATAACAAAAAAACAAACAACCCAGTCGAAAAATCGGCAGAAGACCTAAATAGACATTGCTCCAAAGAAGATATACAGATTGCCAACACACACATGAAAGAATGTTCAACATCACTAGTCATTAGAGAAATGCAAATCAAACCTACAATGAGATATCATCTCATACTGGTCAGAATGGCCATCATCAAAAAATCTACAAACGATAAATGCTGGAGAGGGTGCGGAGAAAGGGGAACCCTCTTGCACTGTTGGTGGGAATGTAAATTGATACAGCCACTATGAGGAACGGTATGGTGGTTCCTTAAAATCTAAAAATAGAACTACCATACGACCCAGCAATCCCACTACTGGGCATATACCCTGAGAAAGCCATAATTCACAGAGTCATGTACTTCAAAGTTCATTGCAGCTCTATTTATAATAGTCAGAACATGGAAGCAACCTAAGTGTCCATCGACAGATGAATGGATAAAGAAGATGTGGCACATATATACAATGGAATATTACTCAGCCATAAAAAGAAACGAAATGGAGTTATTTGTAGTGAGGTGGATGGAGTTAGAGTCTGTCATACAGAGTGAAGTAAGTCAGAAAGTGAAAAACAAATACCGTATGCTAACACATACATATGGAATCTAAAACAAACAAAATGGTCATGAAGAACCTAGGGGCAAGACGGGAATAAAGATGCAGACCTACTAGAGAATGGAGTTGAGGACACGGAGAGGGGGAAGGGTAAGCTGGGACAAAGTGAAAGAGTGGCATGGACATATATACACTTCCAAACGTAAAATAGATAGCTAGTGGGAAGCAGCCACATAGCACAGCGAGCTCAGCTCGGTGTTTTGTGACCATCTAGAGGGGTGGGATAGGGAGGGTGGGAGGGATGGAGACACAAGAGGGAGGAGATATGGGGATATATGTATATGTATAGCTGCTTCACTTTGTTATAAAGCAGAAACTAACACACCATTGTAAAGCAATCATACTCCAATAAAGATGTTAAAAAAAAAGTGTTGGCAACATATCAACGTTTAATTTTTATAGCAAATTACAGGGAACAATTTTCAATGGCAGTGAATACACTCCAGAAAGTTCCTGAAATAGGAATAAAATCCCTTAGTTAATTCCTACACTCCTTAATTTTCCTAAGGTCCTTCTGCATGTTTTTCTGTCTTACAATTAGCAAAGTGGTAGGCAATATCTAAGGGGGAAAAGATAAGTGTTTAAAAGAAATTAACATCTACTCAGCAATATAGTGCAATAGTGGAAAAGGCAGGGCCTTTGAAATCTGCATCTGGCTCTACATCTTACTAGGTTTACGAATTCTGTCAAATTAAAGATGTCTCTCAGTTTTATCATCTGGGAAATGAGTATAATATGAGCCTCTTAGGATCACTGTATTATACTGAGTTACTAAAGTGTCTGGCACCTTATAAGTATCCTCTTCACTTGAACTATTATGGATATATCTTCCCTAATCACATGAAGTGGAAACCATGTACAGCCATCCCCCATGTGGCTCTCTCTCTCTCTCTCTCTCTTTCTCCCTCCCTCTCCCTCTCTCTTTTCATTTCAACATTTTTGAAATTAGTAATTCCAATTACTTAGAAAAGGTTTTTGTATATCTGAAAAGTTAAAATTACCAATTGCTACAATAAATAGCACAGGAATGGGATGGTTGAGGGTTGAGGGGACAGGGAAGAGGTAGACATTAATTATTCCTTTTTTTTCCAATTATTGCATAACTTCTAATTGGGAGAAACCTCTTTTGATTATAGATAAATTCCTTTTAGTCACATAAAAATAAATTATCTGTGAATTTACTTGGCATTCCAAAAAACACGTTGGTTTACAGAACTGGAGATTTCCTGAAATCTTCAAAATCTGAGAACGAATATTAATCATATTTATGAATACCTAAAGGTAGACAAAGCCAGATTGACTATTGAAAATTTTTTAGTGAATTGACTTATTAACATGTTATACAATGTGTGTAAATTTGCTTAAAATTCAGTGAAATTTTTTGGATCGAGGCAAGAAGGAGAAGGGTTGGATTGAGAAAATGTAAAGATGGAGTTTGTTATTTGGTATTCATTTAAAATTTTCAAGTCTTCTTAAAATATTGTCTCCTAAAAGTACTGTATACATTACATGCTTGAAGAAATATGACAAATTTAAAATTTCCTAATAAGTTATACAGAGTAAAGTGTTCCCATATAAACTCACAGACTAAATTTATACCATATTTTTGGAAGATGAGGCTAGGCCAGAAATACACAGTTTACTATATTTCCTTTCCACAGCACCAATGGGACACATTTGTCAGAATTAAAATGGTATGAAAACCTATGTTCATCAGCATTCTAGTATAGATAGTACATTGTGGATTTTGAACACCTTATGTCCTATGACCTTATGTCTTCATTGTTTGGATCTTTTTTTGCTTTGTTTGTTTTGCTTTTTACTTGCAAACTGGTGTTAAGATAGATGGGTTTCTAAAAGTAAAGCACACATTTGATAGTGGTGGATGGAATGGTGAGAAAAGATTTAACACAGGTTAATATAAACTAAAATTTATTTTAAGATTTTTTTTTCTAGGATAACCACTATCATCAAAGCTAAAATGATGATGGCTTAAGGAAAACAATGTTGGATTATTCCATAGGCATATCCACTATTTTCCAGACTGGTCTGAGTCCCTCAGAACCGGTTTGGCATCACAAGAATACGCTGATCCTCTTTCTACTTGTAGTTAGCCCTAAGCAAAATGTGACAAAAAGAGGGGAGTAATTTGTGAGGAATATATTAATTTATCCATAAGGATTCCAAGGGTTCTGCCAAAAGCAAACAGCTATTTTGAAATTGTCTTCAAGGGTAACAAATCACCAGGTGGAAAAATCAACAAGCTTGGAGCACTTAATTAGATCTTTTATCTTAATCATCAACAAGTCAAGTGTATGCTTATGTGTTTAGGGAAGGGGGAATGTTATAGAAGGGGGATGAATTAACACTTAGAAAGCTCAGAGGTTTAACAAAATCTGACATGAGATTTGCCAGATGGTTTGGTACCGGATTGTAAAACTTGAAACTAATCTTCATTTAAGAGTTTTAATGGTTGTATCTCTCATATGAAGCCTCTTGCTCTTCTGCTATGGTGATTCTGCAAAATTATAGATCAGGCTTTAAAGAACAGCTTCTATGAACAGAGTCTCCTTAAATCTCAGCTAAACTGAGCAAGAAGATTACATGTTATTATGATGTAGCACAGCAGGATTTTCCCCCAGCAAACATAATGATGTGAAAAAGGCTAAAGCTATCACTCTGTGCAAAGAGGTCATCCATAGAAGAACAATGCTTTTCACACAGATTATCCGTACAAGTTGAAATGTTCACATTGCAAAAGCTTTTTCTTAATGTTTCTTTGAAGAGCTCTGATCCTGACAAACATCCAGATCTAGATAACAAGACCCAGTGATCATATCTCTAGGAGGTGGCCTGCCCCAGGGCACTTGGGAGAAATTGTACCTGTGACAGACATTACTGGAAAAAAATAAAGTATTTTTTTCTCAGGTAATTTATATTTAGTCCAAGCTTATCAATTTTATTTGAAGAAGACATTTTTCTCAATTTTACATAATTTAAGTTTACTACACATTAAAAATACATATTCTTATTAGCACACAAAAGACCAAAAAAGTAATACACAGAACTATAACTCTGTATGTATTTTCATATTTCAATATTCCTACTGAAAGCCAATTAAGGTATGTGCCATAATAATGAGCCTCAAATATTCAGTAGAAGAGTTATGCTGTCATCAGATTATTTAACACCAGATCATTTGAACTTTCATCTTTTAAATATCAACACTTATCAGAAAATATCAGTAAATTATGTTTAACACCTTTAAAGAATAATTTATGTTTGCTTATTTACTAGATTATTTCTTGCTTTCAACTCTCTGAGAATGGCTGGAAATTACTCCTCAAAGTAGACACGGATATTTCAAACAAATGGCTGCCAATTATTTTTCAAGAACTAGACCTAAATAAAGACACAAGTATGCACATGCACACACATGCACATGCATATACACACACTTCTATAAATTTCATTTAGTCCCCATTTAGTCCTCATTTTCAAAGTAATTATTGTCATTGCAGTTACCATAAATTCTTAAGAATACACTATGTAAGTAGCATCTGGACTAATCTCTTAAACGGTTTCAAATTCTTTAAAGCTGGCTATGAAAGCATTAAAAACTATTCTAAACTTACAATTCAGAGATAACAATTATACATTTTCAAAGATTTTATAAATTGTTAGAGAAAGCGTAGGGGTGGTGGTAAACCTTTGCTTTAAAATACGTTTTCCAATAGGAATTGAAAGATCTCAAAAGAGTGAGATTAACTGACTATTTAGCAGTTTAATGTAGGGTGATTTTTTACATAAACATTAATTTTTATATTTTTTCTAAGACATGAGAGTAGAAGTAATTCATGCATTTATTGTACATTTTAAAACATGTGTCTTTCACTTGGAAACATTTCCATGTGTAAATCTCTTGAATGGGGGAATATATAATAATTTATTATATGTTATAGCAATGTTTAATTTGAAATATAAAAGTATTATTTTGCAATTGGAAAGAAAAATACAGCAAGTTTGGCCAAATTTATGCTCAAAATACTAAATGTGATTGCAATTAAGCAAAAATTATAGTATTCTTACTATTCATAGAAATAAATACAGTACAGATGAAGCTAAACTCCTAAAGACTTAACTATTCCCTGCAATGAAAAACATGACACAATGAAAATTGTTTAGGTTATTGGCATCATTCTTGTCTCCACGAAAGGGACTCTACTGTATATAAACTAGACGCCATCATGAAGAAGATCTGTTGTATATCAGTAGTACTAATATCCACACCCCCTTGCAATCTCTGGTAAAGATAAATTAACCTTTGTGCAGAACACACACATAAAATAATGACTTTATCACTACCTCCAGTCTGTAATCTTGCCTGCAGTAAGTCTTACTAATGATTATGTCAAATGAGAAATCTCTCTTTCAGTTACATATTAAAATCTGGATTGGTAATTCCTAAATGTTAAACATGTCTGCCCTTAACTATAGATGAATTATAATTGCATCATCTGTGTCTACTCTAACTTGCCATCATTCAGACATGAAAATGATGACACCAATTATTTAAATAGAGAATGGAATTGTGGACTGATAGCTTTTTCTTCTATCGTTTCACCTGTGAACACAAAATCTATGGAAAAAGGGTTGTCTGAGAGCTGGTGGCCACAGCAATTATGAATTAGCTTTCTTCTCCCAAAATCAAATTACAAGTCAAAAATTAAGAATTATATACTTTTTGTCCTAATATCAGGACATTAGGTTCAAGTGTGGGACAGAGAGAGAGAATAGTCCTATTTCATTATGGAAATCATGATTTCCCTCAGGATTTATATCATAAGGCACAAAAAGGGACTTCCTCCTAAACTTGAGAATTTAGTGAGGCATGTTAAAAATTTAGGAAATCTGTTTTCAACTCCAACCAAGATTCATATGCTAGGTAGAAACAAAGTCTTACTAGATTTCTTGTCCAAAAGAAAACTGTCTCGTGAGGTTTCTGTCATGAAAGTCTTCTGAGTTTTTCAAAGATGCTGCTTATGTTGAATATTTTTGGCAACATAAACATGGCCAAATAGAGGCCCTCATTGCTGCTATGAAAACTTGGCTTTGTGAGTATAAATTCAATATTAAAGAATTAAAAACAATCCATGTAGATACACTATTTATGCTACTAATTAAAATTAGTTTTCAGCACCAAAAAGCTTACTAATTAATTATTTTAAAAACATTCATGGCTGTGATTGCCATTTAAAATGTTTTGTGGACTTCCCTGGTGGCACAGTTGTTAAGAATCTGCCTGCCAATGCAGGGGACATGGGTTCAAGCCCTGGTCCAGGAAGATCCCACATGCCGCGGAGCAACTAAGCCCGTGCACCACAACTACTGAGCCTGCGCTCTAGGGCCTGCGAGCCACAACTACTGAGCCCACGTGCCACAACTACTGAAGCCCTCGCGCCTAGAGCCCGTGCTCCGCAACAAGAGAAGCCACTGCAATGAGAAGCCTGCGCACCGCAACAAAGAGTAGCCCCCGCTCACCGCAACTAGAGAAAAGCCCTCATACAGCAACAAAGACCCAGCACAGCCAAACATAAAATAAATACATTTTAAAAACAACAATAACAAAAAAAAATTCATCAGTATTGCTTGCTAAGCATATGTATATCCAATTCCTAGATTGATATCAATAAACTAGTAATGAAATAAGATGTTTTCTATAGTTAAAAAATGTGCTAGACTAAGGTATTGGTAAATCTAATTTCCTTTTGTAAGAACCTGAAGAATATGCATTATGATTATATTAAAGCCCTTCATATAATAATGACATTTCTAATTCCTCAAGAGATCCTTCTAGGAATCTTGAGTGATATGCTAGAAAATATTTTGACCTGAATTGGTCTAAAACCTACATCAATCAGCTGAAAACCTGAAGCAAAGAGTAAATGGAGGAACGGAGAGTAATGCAAATAAGTAAGAGTGGAAAAATAGTAAATATAATTAGTGAGGAAAGAAAGAAGTTAGCTGTCTGAAATATGACAGAAAATAATGTAGGCAAAATAGAGATGTGACCTATATAACTGTGCCCCTATCCTAAGCGATTACCTATTGAATTTAGGAGGACAGTAACGAAGAGTCCATATTAGCTCAATTAGAGCAAATTTACCTTGACCAAAACAACAGGAATAACAAGCAAATATGAAAATGGAATTTTAAAATTGGAGTTAAGTTACAAAGGGTAGAAAGTTTAGTACTGGTTATTTTTGTATTAGCACATTAGGAAAAATTTGCATATTATAACATTATAATAAAAATAAAAAAACAACATCACAATTATGTCTCTTTATAGTAGATTTTCTAAACCTAAGCTAGATTAAAATCTCAAGTTTATTTCATAGTAGATTTTACAGTAAGTGGTCTTTAAGCACTAGTTAAAAAGGGGGAAAAAGTAAAAATGAATAATCTATATTTCTGAGAAAGCAACCTTTTTATATATCAAGAACTTTATGATCACTATATTATTACTTTTCCATCAAAGGTATTGAGGAAATATTTATTTACTAGACTCATTGGAATTTTATTTTAAAAGAAATGTACACTCATTATATACAGACATGGGCACAATATTGAGACTGATGAGAAAGACAGGAATGTTGAAATCCTTTTGAAGTCAAGGGAAAATGCAATTGCTTGCCAATGTTGAGTGGGTACAGTGATTGCAGAAATAAACTAAATTAATAGCCAAGGTTTTAAGCTATTATTTCTTAAGCTCCCTACTTCATCCCAAGCCTAACATGATTAAATAATATGTCAGATAGCGGTTTCAAAGAAGATAAGAACATAAAGATTCTTCTAGCTCAAGACCTACATATTATATTTTGTTTTGAATATCTAATCAATTTAGCTTTTTATTTGTAATATGTTTTTTGTATACAAATAGTTTGAGTAGATTAGTAAAAATAACAAAGAATTTACAAACATAGGCTTTAGAATCACACAGACCTGAATCAAATCCCATTTGTGCATGCTAACTTGTTCTAACATCTTGTACAAGTTAGTTAACTTACCTGAATCTCCGTTTCCTCATCCTTAAAAAGGAGAATGAAAACACCTCTCTCGTGGGATTGGTGTGAAGATTAAACAGATCTTTGTGCACAGCAATTAGAATAGCACCTGGCATATATCATTAGTATTCAATACATGCTGCCATCTATTTCATGTTAGTTCAAAGCAAATATAATCACCTTAATCGACAATCAACATTTGGGCATAAGAGGGTCTACTTTAGCTTCCTATAGATTCCAAGAAGGAAGAAAATCATAGTCTAATACAGCACTTGAATTATAACATAGCATATCTCTTCTTTGAGCATGACTTTGTAACAATTTACATCTCATTGTGTATAATACCACCTACAAGACATCTTATGAAGCAGCCTCATACTACGTTACTAATCTTATTTCCCTCTGTCTGCCCTCGCTCAGACTCGTCCATCCACACTGGCTTCCTTGTTTCCCTTTTAATATACAGCCATGTTCTGGCCCCTTGTTCTTTGCTCAGTCCCTTACTGCTTTCAGATCTTTGACCAAATATTATATACTCACATATCTAAATTTGCAATTTCTCACAATCTTTAACTTCCTTCTCTATTTTATTCAATAGCACATCTCAGCATCTTGACTGTCTTAGTTTTCTAAGGCTGCCGTAACAAATTACCGCAATTTTGACTGCTTGAAACCACAGAAAATTATTTCACAGTTTAGGAGGTCATAAATCCAAAATCAAGGTGTCGGCAGAATTGGTCCCCTCTGGAGGCTCTGAGGGGAAATCTGCAGCATGCCTCCTCTCTCCTGGCCTCCGATGGTTACTGGTAACCTTTGGCATTCCTTGGCTTGGGGCTGCATAACTCCAATCTCTGCCTCCTTCACATGGCCTTCTTTCTGTGTCTCTGTGTCTTCCCCTCTTCTTATAATGACACTGTCACTGGATTTAAAATCTGCCCCCACTACCTCCCCCCCCCCCCGCAATCCATGATGATCTTATCTCAAGATTCTTAACTCAATTATATCTGCAAACACTCTTTTTCCAAATAAGGTCACATTTATAGGTACTGGCAATTAAGATTTGGACATATCTTTTGGAAAGACACATATTAACCCACTAGGTTAATTTAGTATACATTTATTTATTTATTTATTTATCTATTTATTTATTTATCTATTTATTCATTCTCAGTGTCCGTCCACTAGAATGTTGTCCATGACAAAGGTTAAAAACATTTTGTTTGGGCTTCCCTGGTGGCGCAGTGGTTGAGAGTCTGCCTGCTGATGCGGGAGACACGGGTTCGAGCCCTGATCTGGGGGGATCCCACATGCCGCGGAGCGACTGGGCCCGTGAGCCACAATTACTGAGCCTGCACATCTGGAGCCTGTTCTCCGCAACAAGAGAGGCCACAATAGTGAGAGGCCCGCGCACTGCAATGAAGAGTGGCCCCCGCTTGCCGCAACTAGAGAAGGCCCTCGCACAGAAACGAAGACCCAACACAGTCATAAATAAATAAGTAAATAAATAAAAAATTAAAAAAAAACATTTCGTTTATATTTGTGCCTTGACCAATTTCTGGCACACAACAGAAGCTTAATAAATACATGCTGAATAAACAGAAGAAGAAAATGTGGATGAGACATAGGGGTTATCAAGATAACTGAAGCCAAAAGTAGAAAAAAACTGGGAAGGAGAATTGTAAAAAGGGGTCAGACTGTGTGAAGAAATACAGAATAGAGTAGAGCCCCTGAAGTCAAAAGTATTGACTTTACATGTGAAAGAAAAAAAAAAGAAGAGAAAAGAAAAGAAAAAAGGAAATTATGGTCACTTCATTCCCTGGAGTAGTGACTGGTATTGGTAGTTTATTTGTTAGAGATGAGCAAGCTGATGTTAAGGGTGGGTGGGTAAGGACAAATAGGATCGTATCCTTTAATTACTCAATTAACATTAACTGAGAAGCTACTATATGCCAGACAGAGTTGTAGGATGTAGAGTCAAAGAACATAGCTGTCTGAGATTTGGTCATCTCTACTGTATGATGTTGATGTGTTCCCATTTAATGTCGTTGTCTCAAAGATTTAGAGACATCTGAAAAACTGACTAATGTTTCCCCTCCATTTTCATTAAGATATTAAGTATTTTACAGACACAGCCAAAACACTTGAGTGTCAAGAATAAGAGCTGAAAATAAATGTGTTAGCTTGATTACACTAAAATGGATATGATTACACTAAAAAGCATGACAGATATAAAAATATCACATAAAATGTTAAAAGAAATTATCAAATGATATACTAAAAAAAAGCAAAATAATATGTTTAGTAATATATACTTTAAAATATGCTTGATATAAAAAATAAAGTTGCATCTGCTAAGACATATTTTCTAGACCAAGAGGATTATCAACATAGGAGTTTACTACAGTGCCAATATACAGACGTTTAAAAATAATTTCTGTAATGTGAATGTACACGATGTAATAGGCTGTCAAAAATTTAACCATTGTTAGCTCAGTATCTGTATAATATTTGCACAAATAATAAATGCAATTCTACTGTTAAATTTAAACTATGTGTCCTTGCTTCCCAATACCATTTCTATAGAGCCTTAAGATAGATTATATATTTATGCAAAGTGCTGAAATAATTTAATATATAAACACTACTTTTAAGACTGCCCTCAGGTTTTAGAATCTTAGTCATGTAGCTAGATTAAAATCGCTTATATTTATGGCTTTCCACCAACCAAACTTTACCATGCAAAATTCTATTCCGAGTATATAGAATAATGGTAAAAATCATACAAATATGAGATTATATTGAAGACACTTATTACTGCAAAGAAAGATTTTCCATTTTTCAAGTTCCTCCCTTGTAAATGTCATAAAATCAAAGTCTTTGGCATCATCTTTGAGATCACTTTTGTATATAAATTTGTTAAATGTAGATATCTTTGTAAGTTGTCCAAAAATAGAGACTTGCAAAGATGTTCATTTTACTTTCTTAATACCTTTAAGAGTCTCCAGAATACCTTTCTATCTCATCTCATCCATCCTCTCTCATGGCCAAATATAAAAATATGAATGAAAAAATGGGAAAAAATTAATAGGTGATGTCTTCCTCCCAAGCAATATTCTCTACCTACTCTCAGTGATGCCAGTTTTTCTCTAATCATGACAAAAACTGAATGGCTGCCCCAGGATTCCCTTCATTATAAACCCCATTTAGACTTATTCTCCCTCAGCAGGTCCCCAACATAAATTTCCTTTCTCTATTATTATATCAAATAGATTTTAGGGCTTTGTTTGCTCAGGACCTTCCATAGCGAATCACAAGCCAATCTGATTAATATATCCTAAAGTGTTCATCTCTTATTATGCTAATTCCTCCCTGGCTGAATTTGTGCTTGTGGAGACCTAATGTCTTAATCCAACTGAATGACTGTAATAATGAGAAATGTAGAGGCTGGGAAAGGTCAATGAGGGAAGAACCTAGAAAGAAGAAGGAGACAGGCAGGGAAACTGGAGGAATAGGTCTTCCCAGTCCTGTCTCATCGTTTTCCCAATCATTCCATTCACGGTATCTAGTCGCAGCTTTCTCAACCTCTGCCACATAGATTATAGGAATTCTTAACTGTCTCCAATGGGTAAATATGAATATAAAACCCACCTGTGGAATGAGGTGACAATTGTCTCAATCAGATGTTCAGCCTCCCGGACTTTTCAAGAACTTTATGTACTCAGTTCTCATATATAAGTTTCACTCTCCCTGGGCACTTCATCTAAGTCCTCACCTTTCGATTCCTATTTTCACTGACTAAAAAGATAAATATAGGAGATTTTCAAGTCTATGATAACGCAGAGAAGAACAAATACCCTTATGTTTATATTCAAGATTAGCCATGGCGGTCCAGTGGTTAAGAATCCGTGCTTCCACTGCAGGGGGCACGGGTTGGATCCCTGGTCGGGGAACTAAGATCCCACATGCTGTGCGGTAAGGCAAAAAAAAAAAAAAAAAAAGATTAGCCATTGTTTAGAGCAAATAAAATTCACTTGAACCTTCATCCCAGACTGGAAACAAACCAGTCATGCTATTTAATAAAGATCTGGTAACATTTTAAATCAAATAAGTATCTGCATTTTCTTCTTTGCTGAAACAAAAACCTAAACTTGCAGACTAGTTTGCAGCATCTATTATTTCAACAGTACTGGCAGAATTATAAAGAGCACAAAACTTCTACTTTTATACCTATTTTTTTAAATATTAAGATCCATATATTACCTTGGGAATGATTTCATTATTTGCTTAGATGTTGACAGTGTTTCCTATCACCATTTTAAATTATTTCCATTAAAAATTCAGCCTTTTGTGGTAAGTAGAATAATGACCCCTCAAATATGTCCACATCCTAAACATTGAATTTGTAAATATGTTAACTTGCAGATTTGATTAAATTAGGGGTCTTGAAGTGGAGAGATTATCCTGGATTATCCAGGTGGGTGCAATGTAATCACAAGGGTCCTTATGAAGAAGAAAATGAAGAAGGAGAGTCAGAGGAAGAAATGTGAAGAGGGAAGCAGAAGTCAAATTGATGTGGCCCTGAGCCAAGGAATGCGGGCAGACTTTAAAAGCTGGAATAGCCAAGAAAACAGATTCACCCCAAGAGCCTCTGGAAGGAATATAGGCCCGCTGACACCTTGATTTCAGCCTCATAAGAATCATTTTGGACTTTTGATGTCCAGAACTGTAAAATAATAAGTTTTTGTTGTTTTAAGCCACTAGTTTTGTGGTATATGTTACAGTAACAATAGGAAACCAATATACCTACTAAATGTTAAGTTCAAACCATGGATGTTCTGAAATATGTAAATATATGGGTTAGACACAAAACTTTTATTTATTTATTTTTTTTGCTATGTTGGGTCTTCGTTGCTGCACACGGGCTTTCTCTAGTTGTGGAGAACAGGGGCTACTCTTTGTTGTGGTGCACGGGTTTTCTCATTGTGGTGGCTTCTCTTGTTGTGGAGCTTGGGCTCTAGGCATGCGGGCTTCAGTAGTTGTGGCACAAGGGCTTAGTTGCTCCACGGCATTTGGGGTCTCCCCAGACCAGGGATCGAACCCGTGTCCCCTGCATTGGCAGGCAGATTCTTAACAACTGTGCCACCAGGGAAGTCCACAAAACATTTTAAATGGCAATCACAGCCATGAAAATACTGGCTAGTGTTGAAATGTCAGGACCTAAGAAAATTCAGTGGCTTTTGCAGTACCTACATGATATACAAAATCTCATGAGAATAGATCACCAATGAACTGTGCAGGAAACTAAAGAAAGGGATACTTGAGATGAACATTCATTCATTCATTTATTCAATAAATATTTAATGAACACCTACCAAGTACTATATACTGCTCCACATACGGGGGATATGGCTGTGAATAAGGTCATCAAAATCTTTGCCCCCATGGCCATTATATTCTATAGGAGGTGTGAAAGACAATAAACAAAAACAACAACAACAAAAAAATACATAGTCTTTTATATGGTGATCAGTGCTGTGGGACAAAATTTAATACAAATCAGAGGGATAGAAATTTCTGGAGAGTATGGTTGCTATTTTACATAGAGTGATCAAGGAAATTCTCACTGAGGAGCTAACTTTGTGTAGAGACCTAAAGGCGGTAAAAACAAGCAAGCCATAGGGATGTCTGGGGAAAAGAAATCCCAAGCAAATAAAACAGCAAGAACAATGTTCCTGACACAAAAGAGTGTTTGGTACGCTAGATGTGTCTAATGAACAGCAAAGAGGCCAGTGTAGTTAGAGTATAATGATTAAGGAGGAGAGAAACATATGAGATTAGAGAAGAGACACAAGGACTATCAAGTCATATAGGGTTTTTCAGACCACTGAGTACATTGAAATTTATTCTGAGTGAGTGGTAAGAAATTGGAAAATTTTGAACACAGGAGAGACATGGTCTGACTTGAGTTCTTAAAGGATTTCACTAGATGCCATGTCTTGATAAATATATTGGAGGACAATAGGAAAGGTAGGGACACCTGTTAGAAAGCCATTTGGATAATCCAAGAGAGGCATGATGATGGCTTGGACAAGGAGGGTAGCAATGAGGTAGTCAAAAATGGTTGGATTCTATATATCTTAACAGTAGAGCCAACAGGAGTTGTTAAAGGATTGGATATGTGGTATGACAGAAACAGAGGAGTCAAGACTGATCCCAAAGGTTTTGCAGGACCAACTGAGATGGCAAAGTCTCAGGAAGAACAGATTTGGAGGAAGGGAATCAGGAATTGTCTTGAGTGTATTAAGTTAGAAATGCCTATAAGACATCCAGGTAGAGACTCTCGAGTCTAGGGGAGAAGAAAGACCGGAGGATATACATTTGGAAGTCATCAGTATATAGATGTTATTTAAGCCACGAGACAGTATAAGCTCGCCAAGAGAGTGAGACTCAATAGGAAAGAGAAGTGGTTTGAAGACCAAGCCCTGGCCACTGTACAGTGGCTGAAGAGATGTGGATTCAGCAACGGACACTGAGAATGAGTGGCTTTGAGGTTAGAGTGACAAGAGAGAGTAAGGTCCAGGAAGCCAATGGAAGAAAGTCATTCAAATAGGAGTAAGTGACCAACTGAACCAAATGCTGCAGGCAAGTCAAGTAAGATAAGAATTTTGAACTGATCCCTATATATAGCCACATAGAAATAAGTATTGATCTTGCTATAGCTACTTCAGCGGAGTGGTAGGGGAAACTCCTGATTGGAGAGGGGATAAGATGTCTGTCAGGCTCTCCAAACGTTTTTCAGATTTCTACAACCTTATTATCTCTCATTGTTTTCTGAATAAGCTCAAAATGATACCGTGATAGAAGCATGGAATTCATTTTTAACGCTGCCTATTCCATTAAATAAGGTATATGTAAAGTAATAAGCACTTTCCTGACAAGAAACTGTGACTTTTTTGATACCAAAACTTTTTCAATGAAACAACATTTTTTTCACTACCTTTCTTTCTCCATATCATTCTAATTATATGGCTGAGCAGTTTAAACACTTGTCTTTTTTTATACACATGTTTTTACGGTCAGTGGTAATATGGTTTTTATATTCATTTTTTGAAATTCAGATGGATTAAAATTTTCAAATGTTTGTGTCACCATTAGCAATGGATATATACAATAAAGGGAAAGCAAAAATGCTTAAAAGAGGGTTACTTGAAGTATTCTGCCTTTTAGAAAATTAAACCTGATGACTTTGTCTTTATATTCTTCATTCAAATGGCATATTATAATTATTAATATTCAGTTGCTTTAAACTGTCCATGTTGTGTTCATGTACAAAGTGAAATGGAAAATTAAAGAAATAATTCAAATACTTTAAAATAAAAAAAAAAAAATCCAGCTTTACTAGCTTCTAATTGAATGTTGTGTTTTTGACCCAACCTGTAAGTTTCTGTCAGCAAGAGAGTTTTACCTATTACACGGAGAGATGTTCATTATATATTGTGAAGTTGATAAAGCAGTTTAAAAGAAGCAAAAAAATCCAGGTTTCACTTCTGTTAGTTATAAATTTCAGGGAATGTGATCTTTTGGCTTGGGTTTGTTAAATTGTTTCATTCTTCTACTTTCTTGTATATGTGAGGAAACATGAGAGTTATTCTTGATTGAGAAACTTAGCATACCTGCAGGGAAAAGTTGCTGGAAAAAAGAAGAGTTATTATCTGAAAACATTTCATATGAATCCATGTGTTTTAAGTAATATTAATAATGGCAGTGAAAAATGTCCTTGCCCACTTTTCATAAAATGTTTCATTTAATTCTGAAATAGTCTCTGACTTTGATTTGAAACAAAAGATCCCTTTCGTTATAACTTTCATTCTTTATGATTGTGAATTTTGTTTGACTTGTAATACATGGTAAAATCCATTATTTAAATCATTAGATGAAGACTTTTCAAACTTGGGAAATATCTGTCTACACTAAGGAATATTCACCCTTGTCCTTGGTAAATCAACATTAAGCTTAATATATGTGAATTATTGAATAAGCCTTAGAACCTGGAAACCATGGAATATAGGACATAAGTGAAAACTGCACAATTATCTGATGAATTTTAAGCAAGGTGAAAAATCAGCTTAAAGATGATATATTTTCAAATATACATTTCCAAATTGCATGAATTTACCATAATATTTTGCCACTTTCAAAAATTTTAAAGTATGTAGACATATCATTAGGCCACTGCTTTCAGTGATACAGAATAATATCACAAGAATATGACTGCCAAATAAATTCATGTTTTAATTCTTGAGATATGTCTGCAGTTAGATGTGATTCTATGGTAATAGAATGTCTGAAGCAGGAAAGAGTGGATGCAAATAACAAACATCAACTGAACATCTATAGCCATCCTAGTTTACTAAATAATATTCACTGGTTATTCACTGTGTGTTATTGAAGCACACACTCCTGTATGTTAACAATAAGCTGCAAATTCCAGACATTGTTCTTCAGTTTTCATTATTTTGAGAGTCACTGGGGTCTTCAGGATTGTAGCAAGAATTTAAGTGCTTTCATTCTACTTGGGATTCCTACTATTTCCAACATAGCTTTCAAATTATTTCCATAAAAAATGTCTTTTGTTCTGTACTTGTGAAATTTTATATTTAAAATAATGCGAAAATAAGTCAATCTGAATTGTCCTCACAATTCATTTAGCCATGGCTTATAGTCTTTCTTTGAAACAAATAAGACTCAATGGAAAGACATTTATGGGTAAAAAGTGAGTGGTGGTGGCAGCTGGAGAGAGGTGTTAGAGAAAGCCAAAACAAAACAAATATTCAGTAGTGCTACCAAATATAAAACATTTTGAAAAGTATACATATATACCATCCATAAATAAAAAGTCTTCAAGTGATTGGGATTACATACAACCCTGACACACCATCTAAAAACATTTACAAAAAACTGGCTCAACTAAATCATTCTAGGTTGTGTGCGAATGTTGCACTGAAATTCAGGAATTCAACTCAAAAAATGACTATTACATTTGTGCTTTAAACACATGAAAATGTTTCCAAAACTTATATGGGCAAGCCCCGAAGGATAAACATTTATTTGGCTACATGATGACAAACTTAAATGGCCCCATTATTCAACTGACTTGTAAGTTTTACTGTCTATTAGAAAATAGGCCACCTCCGGGGTGTGAGGGTTTTAGATCATCTCAGTTCTGGAATCTAGCCCCAAAGAAGCTTTTGTAATGAAGTCAGAATGTGCTACTGTCTATATGCTGAGTTTTTCACCTCCGTACTCTAATAGCTAGGTGCATTATTTGTACCAGAACTTCTCCAAAGAAACGCAAGCACAGGGCACAGTGTCCCAAACTAAGTCTGGATTAAGAATCACTTAAATCACTTAGTTTACAGTTTAAAACAACTGCTAGTTACACTGAGGGTTGTGACCACCCCCATTTCCCCACCCCCCAAAAAAGTATGGAAAACTATTCTAAGGGTCTGTGGTGTATGCCCTAGAGGACATTAGAGAACATGGCAGAAGCTATTAACCCAGGCAGGGATATTGTAATATCTCCATGTATATACTTTTTCTCTTCTTCCACTACCATGTAAAAGTAGCAGATCACTTGAATTACAGGACCGCATATGGTTTTATGAGCAAGGATATAAAGGTTAACTTTCAAAATTGACAAATGTTCTGCATGTTGAATCTGGATCTCATTCTTGAAACAATATTCCCCACTATATTGCACATTGAATGACTGTATGCAGTGTTGTAGGAATTGAAGGAACTTAAACTTGGAAGATTAAGGAAGCTTTACTTTTCAAGCAACTCAGCACATTGCCTGAAAATATCTACAAGCCTGTGATTTAACTAATCCATTAAATTCCTGTGGCATCTTCAGTGAGGATTTTAAAGCTCTAGTGAAATCCATTACAATGAATAATAAAAGTCAAGTCAAAAGTATCTCTAAATCTACTCATTTTTGTCCAGACCCAATCTGAGAAGTCAGCTCCTAGGTACATCCTAAATTTTGGGAAACCAAGGTGACATTCCAATGATGAACCATGTGTCGGCTGCTCTTGTTCATTTTGCTTCTTCCAGTAAACTCGTAGCATGGCAGTGTGTCATAGTGAAAAGGAGTACATAAAAAATCAGGAGTTTAGATCCAGTTTTATTTTGCCACCTCTTTTTCTGTGGTTTTAAGACAGTTACTTTGTTAAATGGAAAAATTACAATGTTTTACTAAAAGAGGAAACCAATCTGAATAATTTGACTTCATGTAATTATAGATTGGAAAGTTCTTATTTTAGGGATTTTAGGTTATCACAGAGGTGTGTGAATACATGCATATTTTTGTACATATGTGTGTCCTTTTCAGGGGAGAATATCTTCTTCAGTTAGCAGTAATTTCTATGTATCATTCTTACCTGCTTCAAACAGTTAGAAATTTTTAACTAAAGGTGCCTAACATTTGAATCTTTTTTTTTTTTGTCTTTATTTTTTTAATTGAAGTATAATTGACTTACAATGTTGTGCTAGTTTCAGGTGTACAGCAAAGTGATTCAGTTATATATATATATATATATATATATACACACATATATATACACACATATATATATTCTTTTTCAGATTCTCTTCCATTATAGGTTATTACAAGACATTGAATATAGTTCCCTGTGCTATACAGTAGGACCTTGTTGGTTATCTATCTAACATTTGAATATTATAGATCCACTAAGGCCATTTAATTAATCATCCAAAAGTATAGCTTATTCTTCATGGATTTCTTGTAAAATCAGACTTTTTTCCCCTGTATATTGAACTGTATGCTAGGCTGTGGCAGTTTTGCAGGGAAGCTGCAGATACACAATGTCTACTTTTATTCTCTTTGAATGATTAAATGACACTTTAAAAGTTCTGTATATTTTAGATGCTTTTATGCTGAAACTAAGTTTCTTAGGATTATTCTGTGTGGTTAACCACATTTAATAGCTGCTGGGAAACTATCATTTTTCATTACTGAAGTACAAGGAGCTATGAAGTTATAATCTTTGTAGAACAAAAAATGGTAAAGGCTCTAGATCTTAACATCAAGAAATAACATTTATTTTGGATAGTTTAAGGACTTAACTATACGCAACCAAGAGGCCTCAGAGATATAGGTGAAAGATAGATGGTATGCAAACATATATTTTATCATAGATTTGGGAGATGTAACAAAAGCTGTCATTCTTGGACAATTAGATCTTTCTTTTTAAAATCAAACACTTTCTTGGTTTCAGCATGCAATTGTCTCAAATCTACATGTCCAACTCTGATTTAGCTCTTTGTCCACTAATTGATTCTTTACATTTTCTGATTCTCACATGCATGTGACATGATACCTGCAACTTAACAAAAACTGAACTCATCAATGCTCAGCCATTTTGTTTTCCCATAAACGTCATGGTCAGTATCATTTTCAAGAAGTGGAAACGTCTTTGGTAGCCTGCATTCCAAAAATGTGAACTCAAATTCAAGAAAGACTCTAGTAAAAGCATCACGTTCTCCTCCAAGCCAATCAACAACACCTTTATCTTTTGCTCTGTTATCCCTCTTTGCTTATTTAAAGCTGGGTTTTATAAGTTTATTATCTCTTTGTATTATTAATTTTAATCACTCTTGTCTATAGCCTCTTGTTTTTAGGATCACCTTTGACACTAAAAATAAAAGTAGCTTCTCCTTTGCCCCAATTTTCTTCCAAGATTCTGTGGAATATTCCATTTGTTCCTTTCCTTAATAGGTAATCTCTGATCTTTATTCTCATTTTACCAAAGCTTCTTGTTTAGGTGAGCAGTTGGTTTCCTGGTTTCTATTTCTCATTACATGTTTTAAATTATTTTTTAATTGTGGGAATATTGGTTCATGATGTTATATAAGTTTCATGTGTACAACATTATATTTCTACTTCTGTATACACTACAGAATTACAAATATATTTGGAGGTCACAGATTTGAAAATCAGACTTTACAGGAAAAATTATTTGTGCCAATTAAGTAGAAAAGTAGGGTCTCTGTGTATTCCTTTTTCTACATGTCTACTTTCCTGGTGTATGTTGAAGTCCTCACTAATGTGTGACCTAATCAATTCTGGCTGCTTATTTTCAAGAAGGAGCTAAAGGATATTACTTGACTTGTCAGATTGTGTCACTAATGCTTCTAACAAACTCAGAAGTAATACGAAGAAACTTAAAGCAACGATTGCCTCAAACAAACAAACAAAATTAATGGCTTTTTTTCATCTTTTTGGTTCTGAAAAATTACACAGCAGGGGCTATTTCATGGTTGAGCAAGAATTTAGCACTGAGGTCAGTACAGACCCACCTGCATTAAGTCCTAGACTATAAAAGCAACCTAATCTCAAAGTCAATACCCTGCATTGGTTAATGTTTTAGGACCCCCAGAAAGAAAGGTTACTGCCTTTCCTGGCATTATTTAGGTAAACTAGTCCTTCAATTAGAACCTAAAGTTAAGAAATATGATTTGAGATATTCTATCTGGTCATAGAAGATTAAGACAATAGAATAATTTATTATAAAGATACCTTTTTTTAAACTATGAACGATTTCCATTTTAAGGTACTGAGGCAATTTTCTGGGTAATTCAAACATAAATCTGTCAATCATTTGGATATTTTATGGAAAAAAAGTCTTGAGAAAGAAGTCGGTGACCATAATTACATGGACAATTGCCTTAAATACCTTTGGAATAAACATGCCTAGTGACTGCAGTATTTCCAAACACGTAAAGAGAAGACTCGTTCATTTTAAGCACAGAAATAAATCTGTATTCCTTTAAGAATAATCTCAGGTGTTTTCTAAGCAACTAATATTCTTTGGAGTCCATCCACTGCCCAGATCGGTGTTCTACACTTAACCAGCAGTAACTATGTGCTGAGATGTGTATGGATTAAACATTTTGCTCACAAGGTTTTTTGTTTTGCTTTGTTTTGCTTCTCTTCTACTGAATTTTGAGCAATGGAACATATAGTTTTATTGGTAATCTAAAGTCAATTAAAAATTTAAACTAAAATCTCAATGAAGCCAGCACACCTTGGTGATAAAAATATAAACAAGAACTGTAAGGAAACTCCCTTAACTTGACAAAGGGCCACTATAAAATAACCACAGCTAGCATCATACTGAATGGTGAAAGACTAAATGCTTCCTTACTAAGATCCAGAATATCTGGCCTCCCACTTCAATTCAACATTGTACCGGAGATTCTAGCTGGAACAGTTAGGCAAGAAAAAGTAATAAGTGACATCCAGATTGGAAAGGAAGAAGCACGGCTACTTCTCTTTGAAGATGACAGGGTCTTGTATATAGAAAATCCTAACTGAATTTCTTTACTGTAGCATTCCTATCCAAAAATGAAATTAAGAAAATAATTACACTTGCAATACTGTCTAAAAGATAAAATACTTAATAAATTTAGCAAAAAGAAAGTGCAAAATTTGTACAGTGAAAATTCAAAACACTGTTGAAATAAATCAAAGAAATATTAAATAAATAGAAAGATATCACATGTTTATGGATCAGAACACTTAATATTGTTAAGATGACAAAACAATTCAAATTAATCTACAGATTCAACATAATCCCTATCATAATTCCAACTGCATTATGTTGAAGAACTTGACAAGATGATCTTAAAATTTATAGAGAAATGCATAGAACTTAGTCAAAACAATCTTGAAAAAGAAAAACAACAGCATTGGAGGACTCACACTTCTCAGTTTCAAAACTTACTACAAAGCAAGAATATCAAGAGAGTACAATAGTAAAAATAAGAGATAGATATATAGATCAATGGAGCATAATTAAGAGTCCATAAGTAAACCTTCACATTTTCAGTCAATTTCTTTTGGACAGGGTACCAAGACAACTCAATGGGGAAAAAACAGTCTTCTCAACAGATGTTGCTTGAAAAACTGAACATCCACATACAAAAAAAAAAAAAAAATGGCATTGAACTCCTTTCTCACACCATATGAAAATATTAACTCAAAATAGATCACAAACCTAAATTTAAGAGCTAAAACTTCAAACTCTTATAAAAAAATACAGGAGGAAATTTTCATGACTTTTTGGGTTAAGCAAAGCCTTCTTAGATATTACACTAACAGCACAAGTATCAAAAGAAAAATAAATAAAGTTGGAATTAATCAAAATTTAAAACTTTTGTGCTTTAAATTATACCACAAATAAAGTGAAAAGACAATCCACAGAATCAGGGAAAAATTTGCAAATCGTATATCTGATGATGGACTTGTGTCCAGAATACATAAAGATATAAAGATCTTTTATAAGTTAGTACAAAAGGATAAATAAGAATAGAAACTTTTTCAAAGATGATACACAAATGAACAAAAAGTGCATGAAAAGATGAGGAATGCCATTAGCCATCAGGGAAATGCAAATTAAAATTACTATGAGATACCACTTTACACCTACTGTAGGATGGCTAAAACCAAAAAGACAAATAATAACATGTTTTTGAAGATGTAGAGAAATTGGAACTCTAAAACATTGCTGATGGGAACATAAAATGGTGCAGGTGCTTTAGAAAACTGTTTTGCTCAAAATGTTAAACATAGTGTTACCTTATCCCTGACCCATCAATTCCACATCTAGAGAATTGAAAACATATGCCCATACAAAAACTTGTACACAAATGAATGCTCACAGAGCACTATTCACAATAGTCATAAAGTAGAAATAATCCAAATGACCATCAACTGATGAATGGATAAAAAATGTGGTATATACATAAAATGGGATATTATTCAGCCATAAAAAGATGAAGTACTGGATACATGCCAAAGTGTGGATGAACCTTAAAAACATTATGCTGAGTGAAAGAAGTTAGACACAAAAGACCATTATTATTTGGTTACACTTATATAAAATGTCCAGAATAAGCACATCTTATAGAGACAGAAAGTACATTAGTGGTTGCTTAGGCATACAAGGGTTTGGTGATTGACCTCTAATTGATACTGGGTTTCCTTTTTGGAGTGATAAAAATGCTCTAAAATCCTTTGTGACGATGATAGCAAACTTTGTGAATATACTAAAAAACATTGAGCTGTACACTTTAAACGGGTGGATTTTACAGTATGTGATTTGTATCTCAAAAAAGCTGTTATAAAAAAATAATTTAAT
This sequence comes from Balaenoptera musculus, assembly GCF_009873245.2. Taxonomy (NCBI): domain Eukaryota; kingdom Metazoa; phylum Chordata; class Mammalia; order Artiodactyla; family Balaenopteridae; genus Balaenoptera; species Balaenoptera musculus. The sequence continues at coordinate 76,574,343 of NC_045806.1, read as the reverse complement.
AAAACTTACTCCACATTTATTCAGTGACCATTTTTTGAACATCTACTTTGAGTTTCTCAACCTTGAGTGTACATTAGAATCACCTAGAGTGCATTTAAAAATCCCAACAGCTGACAGTCTCCCAGACCAATTCTGTCAAAATCACTGGAAGTAGAACAAAGGCTATCAGTACGTACAGCCAAGGTCAGGAACCACACTGTGAATGTAAAGAACACTTTTAGACACTGAACTAAAAGATGACTTGGAACCTCAGTTCCTTTATTTGTAAAGTCAGCATAATAATATTGGTCCTTAGTATTAGAAGTGACTATCTGTATGAGAAAGGATTTTTTGACCATAAAAAATAACGGAAAATAATCAGGTTTTAAAGGGAAATGTTAGTGGTAGAATCTAGGTGTTGGGTATATTGACGTCTACTGTTAAATTAATAAATTCACTGTTAAATTATTTCCAGTATTGTAAAATTTTTCATTTCTTCACACCTGGAATAAAGTTTGAGAATTGATTCTATTACAGGGACTACTATATTTTCTTACGTTTCCATTTTATTTGAACTGTCCTTTAGTAACCTTAGATTTTCTATTCTTTAACAACAGAACCAAACTTCTGTAGATGCATAATTCATATACATGTACTTTAAATATATAATGTTGTTTGGCTAGAAAAGCATAAATGATAAAATATTCTTAAAATTAATATTTTCTCTTAAATTTATCTTTAATATTAGGTAGGAGAAGATAGTGTAATTGTCTACGCATCTTAGTCTGGAATATTTTGAGACAACTATAAGCACAACTTTGTTAGGAATTGAGGGTGATATGAAATATATAGAAAAGTATTGTTATTTATTTCTATGTCCATATTTTCATGCAAAATATATCTTTATCTTAAATAATGTGACGTTAACCATAGAATAATTAGACTGGAAAGTACTTTGTATGAATTTCTCCAGCCTAAGTTAATTGCTACTACCTCTGGGTCTATACTTCCCTCTGTTCACACCCCATGCTATAAAAAGTGGTTATTACAATTAATATTTTTATGTGTAGATATGTTTATCTCCCCCACTAGATTGTGAGATCCTTGAAGGCAGGAATTGTATCTTGTTAGTCATTAGCCAGTTCTTGTTAGTCTTGTTAGCCAATTCAAAAAAATTTTCTGAGTATTTATTTTCAACCAGATACAGTGCTAGATGGTGGGAATTCAATGAACTTAATGTTTAGCACATTTCCTAGCTTATAGTGAGCACTGAAAATGTGTTTACGGATCTTGAAGAGGGAATAAATGTAATATATTCCAGTGTATCAATAACATAAAATAGTGAAAAGCGGTTATACTAAGAAACCATTTAGTCAATTATTCAAGAAATTGGCTAGATTAATTATAAAGAATGGATATGCAGTCTCTAAAGTTATTGGTCCAGAAATATATGGGGGTGGTGGAATTCATATAATAGTTGCCATTTGCCATTTGAATTAAAACCTAAATCTAAGATGATCACTAGGTCTTTTCCTATGAAATTAAAACTCTGTGTTTCAATCTCCATCTGTTGTGAGCAGGGCTGTGGATGAAAACATTCAGAAGAGTAAGGATGCTTCTGAAATTCATTCTTAGCTTTACTCTTATTTTGTCGTATAAATTTAGAAAAAAAGCATATTTTTGCTATCTCTGAAAACATGAGACTATATTTTCCTTTCTCCCTTGAAGGTTATAAATCTCACTTGAAATCTATAATTCTCACAGTGCTTCAAGGCATTGAACCAAGTTTAGACCTCCATTGGAAATGAATGTAACTGACTTCCCTTAATTGAATGAAGACAGACAGGGGCAAGAATAAAGTAGGGAAGAGAGAATACAATGATACTTCACTAATTCTGCTACTGTATACTCAAGCTGCCTTACATTCCTCCAGGTGGATTTAAACATATTCAGTTTTTGTCCCTACAAACAATTTATTTCCCAGAAATGAAGACTAAGAAGTCCTTTTCCCTCCATTCAGTTTGAGAAAGTATTTGTGTCTATACTGTCTTTAGCCTGAAGAAAAGAATCAAGAATATGGTTTTCTAATCTTCCATTAACAAGACAGTTGTTCAATGGTGTGCCACATGATCTAGTAATAATTTTGTAAAACACACACATAACATGTTTTAGGAAAGGCACTATTACCCAGCTTTGAAAATTTAAGGGAAAATTGTCACGCCACCAAGCTAGATCCAAAGCTGACCTATTAACCAGAAACTATACTGAACCCAATAGAACTGTGATTCAACTTCTAGTTTGGCTTTGCCCAAGCATATGAACTTAGAAAATTCACTTCATCTCTCTGAACCTAAGTCTTCTCATCTTTTAAATGAGATTATTGGACCAAAGATATCTAAAGTAACTTTCAACAGTACAACTCAATGATTTTAGGGTAAAAAATGGAAAACTGGTCCTTTGTCCTCAAAACTACAAAGAACGGGCACACTCACAAGTTTATTTATTTTCTGCCCAAATTTTGGCATTTATATAGTTTAAGGGATTATTGTGTACTCCAAATTTGTTGCAAATAAGGCAACAGTGTTAACCTTTGCATCACAGTTTGAACTAGTCCTCATCCTAGCAAGCTCTAACTTGTTTTCTTTCTTCAATAATCCCATTCAGAACTCATCAGATATGTACTTACCCATTTTCTATTATACAATGAATAATTTCATTTAAACATACACTTATACAATATATTGTAGTGACTCTCTAAATTTTGCCAATTGCCCCATTTTTAGGAGAGGAAGAAAATATATGACCAGCGATTATGATAAGAAACCACAAAATAACAAAACAGGTAGCAATAGTTTTCCAGGAATTGAACTAGATGGCCAAAGTCATCTACTATCGAAAAGCAAAGAAATACCTATAATCATTTTCTATGACTGGCTTTTGTTTTCATCCTAAGACAACATAGGAAATTAGTAGTTATGAAGACAAAGAAGATGAATAAAATGCAAAATTTGGAGCATGAATTTTAATTTTGACTCTTCCAAGAACCACACAATTCCATGAAATTAAATATCATTAGATATTTTCCTATAAAAGAGACACCAAAAACAATTTTGCTGAAATAAATTATTATTATATTCCTATTTTCAATTGAAACATGAATATTTCTCTTCATGATTCTATGGCTTGAGAGTCTCTAGATTGCCTATTTTCTGATCTAGATTAAAACTGTTCATCTGCAGTGTCATTCAATGTCTATTTTAAAAGTTCTTCAGTTATATGGCTGATTCCCTTTCAGCCATATAACTTCCAGTTTTATAGCTTTTAGAGAATCCTTCTAATAAATACTTTAAGGTTTAATTTGACACTTCATATTGAGTGAGGAAAAGGAAACAAAAATTAGCAGGTAAAACTACAGTATACAATTGAGGTTAAGATGTTTCAGCAAAAAGAAATGCAGGTGCAGGTTTAAATGACAGGAAAGTGATCCTTTTAATGTTCATAATAAGGAGAGTTGCCAACATGATAATGAATAGAATCATCAATTTGCAGCCATAGGTGACATTTCCTGTTCTCATTCAGCAAACTAATTGCCTCTTTTGTCAGATGAATTTCTTATAACAGAAATGTTACAGGAAATTCTATTTGGGCAAAAAAGTTCTGATATTTAAAAACTTCTGCTTAGATAATTTTTTTTTTTGATATATGGATAGTGTTCAGATGATTGAGGTGGGATTTATTAGCAAGAATTCCAAGTGAAATATTATGCAACGTATAGGATTGTGAAGTCTGTGGAAACCCACATTTTAAACAAAGAGTTTATAAAATTAGAAATTATTTTCTGATATTCAAAGGCAGAGTCATAACTGTATCTACTCAAAATCATTAGGCATCAGAAATAACACCAAACTGTACATAAAATATCATTTTATAAAAATAAGATTGAAATAATAATTACATTAACAGAATAAAGTGTGTGTATTCTCTGAACACTTAATCTCATAAGTACTAATATATACTGATAGCTTTTTTCCTTTAAGAGTATTGAAAATACATTTCATTATTGTATGATGAAATAAAACAATACAGTGGTTAGCCTCATAACTTTAATAAGAGAAATAGATAGTATACAAAGAAATAATTGGAAACAATTTATATTTAAATATTAATATTACTGTATATTATATTTAGCTATACATTATTTAACACAGATTTTCATAAGTTTACACAATAGAAGTAATGCCATTCACAAATCCTATCATCACAGTAACTAAAAGAATCAGGTAAATGTCCTTCGGCCAATGTTGAACTTTCAAGCCTTTTTGTAATGCAAATGATGTAACTTTCTCAGTTTGTCTTTTTTGGCTAAATTCCCCTTGCAAATCCTGTGTGTCTAGTAACAATCACATAATCCTTTTAGGAATTTCATGAAAATTATTTCCTGCTATGGAAGACGTATTTATAACAGGAAGTACTAGAAATGCAAAAGTGCAAACAATGATTTTTCATTAGCTGGAAAGCCATCCTTAAGCATTTAAATATAACGCAGACACATTACCAAAGCAATTACAGGGCACATAACCACTCAAATCTGAGCATGGACCTGTTCTAAATTGCTTTAAAATCAATAATATATATCACTGGGCATAATTATGGAACATCAGAAGCAATGTAGAGTTGTATATAATTATGGTACATCCATGGCACTTTACAACAAAGCCAATAGCCTCTTGGACTGAATCTCTTTCACTTGTGCTGCCTAATTCTGTTTAAGTGGGGCGTTACATATGTAATAGAGCAAGAAAAAAAAAGATAGATGTTATAATGACAAATGCCCTGTAGAGATCAAAATCCTATAGGCAAGATGACTTGAGAATACATTAAGGGTATTGCAGAGGCTGCTTTATTTGAGGGAGTCCATGTTCATTGTCAACAATATCAATCAAATAGAAAATCAGATTGTGATCTCACCCATTTTCATCTTTCAAAATATGCATAGAGGTTGCTGCTTATCGGAGCATCTTTAAATTACAGAGATTTTACATGGGGTCTGCAATGAGACTTTCTTTGTGTTTTTATATATCAGGATCTCTTTGTTATATCTATTTATGATATTTTAAAATTATTACTTTATTTTTATCAAGTCAATGACTCAATCTTAAAATACCAACATAAGGATATTTATCATACATCATACTATAAATGGAGTTCTTGCATCAAGAATGTCACATTTTTATTTGACTCAGGAATTCTCTGTGGTGAGATGTATTAGTGTTTATTTTAAGCAATTGACTTTGTTTTTAATCTTATTAACATTTTTATTGCTTTTTAATGTATGTTCACACTTCCCTCCAAAGCTTGCATTCAAGAACATTCATAAGTACGTCATTCATTCCTAGCATATCTCAGACTATTTCTAATGAAACAACACACAGCAAAATATAATTACTTATAATTAGTAAGACAAATGAGGAAAAATAGTTATTTTAGAGCTTTTATAACATCACTTTTAGGTGGTGGTATATTCCTCCCTGACCAATTTTCTACTTTGTCCTCTTTATATGGGCTAAACTGTACTTTTCCAACATTCTGACTCAATAATAAAGTCCTTCTATTTAGTAAACCAAAATAAAACAGAACAAACAACTATTAAAAAAACAATAATAAAATGGATATATGTTTATGTGTAACTGAATCACTTTTCTGTACACCTGAAACTAACACGACATTGTAAATCAACTATACTCTAACATAAAATAAAAATTAAATTAAAAAACCCCAGAAATCACGTTCTTTATTAGTATATGTCAGTAACTGGAAGACAGTGCCATAAATATTATTTCTAACTTTCTGCAAGGTGTAAGGTACTTTAAAACTAGATAATAATGCTAATTAAAAACTATTTTCCCCATAAAATTGAGTTAAATTTGGAAAACACGACTTATTACTAAGTTAAGTTTCAGAGGATTGTAAAGATAGCAATATAATTCAGTTATTAAAGTTTTCTCTTTGGGTCAAGATGATTCATTTATATTTAGAAAGTACAGTGTGTTTAGATGATAATTTATTTTTTTAAATTGTGAAATGACTAAAACTTTTGATTATTTTGACATATAATATTAAAACCAGTCTTCTAAATTGCCATCTTTTTCTTCCCAAGATTGAGTTCTCCACCAAATCCCTTTGTATTTTCTCTGTATAATTCTTTTTTATACTGAGAACATACACACACTTTTGTTTTTTATTCTTCTGAGCAACAAAGCCCTTTCTAAGGAGTTTTATAACACCAAACTATACAAACTGTTACCTAATAAACTATGAAAACTTTTAAAAAAAATAATGTGATGTGTTTACTGTATACAAACCAGGAATTCATACATGTGATTCTTCCTCACTATGAAAGATGTTGTTCTGCATCAAACACCTGTTAAACCTTTTGCAATGGGTCACATGAGAAAACCCACCCTCCCATATCCACATCTGAAAATAACAGCAAAATGAGAGATTCTGCCTACGTATTGATCCATAGCTGTTTCCCAAACTGTATTCATTCATTATTACTTCATATATTCCTGTATAGTATTTAGCTTAAATCCCTTCTAAAGTTTCTGTACTTTAGATTTTGATGATGTACTTTTAAATATTTATATTAGAAAAGCAAGAAATTTGGTTATTAGCATGTTAATTGGATAGAGGCTACAAAATCCATGAGATATTAAGTTGTTTTTATAATATGTACTTGTATTTGTCCTCGAAATCTCAGAGGCATTCTGTGCAGAAAAATGAAGGTAAATAAAGTGAGTGTAGTTCACTAAGTATAAAAAAATTCTATTCTAGAGAAGATTCTAAAGTGCACTACTATTCGGTCAGTCTTAAAATCCAAGTTAATGATCACAAAGATAAATAAGGTGAACAGAGCCAACTATTTATAAAATACATTTCCTGTGAAGTGCAAATGTGTTGAGATTTAAAACTTATAAACTATTAAAAAGTATTCTTGATATTTCCTAACCCAGAACAGAAAGGCATTATTGAACTGGTTTTCAACATATAAGTCATTCCTTTCCATGTTATAAGTAACTAGTGCTATCATTGATATTGTTCAAATATTTATTTATATTATAAAAATGAACACAACAAAAATTCTAAAAGAAAATTGGTATGATGAAAATAAAAACCTAGTAAGAGTAAACCATAAGTTCTAACTGAGTTTCTGAATAGATGCCATTTATGAGACCAATAGCAAAAAGAAAGTGAATATTTGAGTCTATCAATTATTTATTCCTTTTTAATATAAATATCATTTTGAACAGAAATAAGCATATTGCCACAAACTACTTCATTTTAAATGGTACCCTGATGTGCTTTAAAATTGTTTTATTACAACAATTGACCATGTATGTAACAACTTTCTTTTACACTCTGTCCTTTTTTTTTGGTTAATAGACCAACGATTCTAGCTTTTGACATTAAATGGTCCCACATCCTCCACTTTTGCTCTTGCCTGATAAGTAATGGCAAATGATATTAATCCTCAATAGGGAAAAAAATGTAAGTCTTGAAAGTTGTCAACAGTGCAATTAAACCAGGACCTACTATGATCAGCAGAGGAATAGTACAATAGAAGACAAACCATTTGGTAAGTTTAAGGTGAGGGAGAATAGGGCCTTTACTCAATAATAGGAAACTGGTTTAACTCAGACATTCATAAAAACTACTATCCTACATATCAGAAAGATGCTTTATTTTATGGTTCTAAAAGGTTAGGGAAATTGGGTAGATGGCCCTTGCTGTGTTTTAGGTATGGAAAATGTGCTCTAATGTTCTTCTAAATAATTAGAACAGGCATAAACAGCACTGTCCCAGAAAAACTAACAGAAGTAGATTAAGACAAAGATTAACTACTTGGAATTTAATTTAATTTGTCATGTACCAAATGGACTTTTTCTTCATGACATAGAAGAGATTTTATATAACAATGCTTTAAATATCTTTTCCTGAAGTATCTCCGGCAGTATCTTAAATCACTTAAACTATTTTAATATCATTAAATAACAGAGTTGACCAATAATGGAATGAAACTTGAGAAAACTGGTGGTCAGGTTTCCTACTTCCCAATCAATAGATAGGTAGGTGAATTTCCATTTGCAAATACATGGTTAGTCACAGCAGATTTCATTAATCAAAGTTGAATAAAAGACCTATGGTACAGCTCTTACATAGTTTTTTTTTAACCTAAATATTTTGATGCTTTATTTATGGTTAGGCTGCTCATTTATGCCCTACATTTTCAAAATTTCTACAGCAGTTAATTTTTAGTGTTTTCTTCACCATATAACTAACTTTTATGTTGTTTGTTGCTATGGTGATTTTATCCTCCTTTGTTATTGCTTTCATCAAAAAGAATAAAGAAATCTGTAATAAAACAGCTTTATTTATAGACAAGAACACTTTGTTCTTATCATTACTTCTGCTATGTCTGTTGATTCTTGTAAAATTAGTGTTGGTATTAAAACTATATAGTCCTTACGAGAACCCTAGATTTGTTTAGTGATAGAATTCTTATAGTCCCTGCCATGCTCACCACCCCAATACATGTCTGTCCTTCGTGAGCATACCACTTGTAGTGAATGGGGTAAATCCTTTAAATAATAAAAATAATACAAAATTTTAAATATAAATAAACATATAGAGAGCATGAAAAAATGACCCCTTTCTATAGACAGAATAATTGCCTATAAAAGAAGTGTCTGGGATTTCAATACAACCCTAACTGTTCTTAAATTTGTTCTTACATTGTCTAGATTGTCAATTTGATAAAAATAAACCACAACAAATCACTGAAAAACAGTGATTACTTTCAAGCTGCATATAAAGTCCAATGAGGTTCTGTTTTATAGGATTATCTTCCTTGTGTATGTGTCATATAAGATGGCATCACAGTCTAAGATAGGAGTGGTATTTTATTGCAACCGGACTTGGTTCATGAAAGTAAAAGCAAAGATTCCACATAAAGGAACTATACAGATGCATTATCTTGTGTGTCAAATATCAGACTTTGTGATATAGATTTTAACGTGTCCTGCAAATACATCTTCTGGGAGAAAACTATATTCTCAAAATAATTTCACTGTATCTCATTAGTAGTAGTAGTAATAGTAATATTACTATTATCAAAAGGGATGCAATGAGTCTTTACATTTTTTCAGACTTTTGTTCGTGAAACTTGAAGAAAGCTTTGCTGTTCTGAAGTGGGCTTCATAAGATTATCCTATCAGCATTTTGCAGCTGTGTATATATATAAACATATAAAAACATTCATCTATTTTAAATAAGCAAAGCCTCTTGAAATAAAAGTTTAAAGCGCAATTCTAAAGCACATTGTCTTTGACTTTCTTTCCACCATTCGAAACATTTTAGTGTTCCAAGTACTCATGAAGTGTTCGTGAAGTGTAACTGAAGCTAAACAAGCAAATATCAATCTGCTCCAGTATATAAACTTTTGGGAAAGAGTTTCCTACGTTGAATTACAACTGAAAAGTACATAAAATTAGAGTATTTTTACTAGATTATTTGTCTAACACTAAAAACAAACCAAAAAACGTGATATTTTAATCAGTTTCTGGCATAATATGATTTTGTTTTCTAACTTCAGTATTTGATGGAACTATTCAAATATAAAAATGTGTTCATTGATGTTTGTAAAGGCATTTCCATACTACAGTGAAGTCCTCTTAATCATCAGCACAAATTCTTTCCTGTTTTAAGTACATTCTGCTTCATTGGCAGGTCTACACAATCAACACATCTGTTAGCATGACACGATGCCCATGCAAAAGCTGTAATGCCAGAGTCAAAAGATACAGGTGCAAAACAAACATAGGTGAGGTTTTAAACCACATCTACCAAAATATATTCTGCTTTTTATCACCTATATGCTTTTCTTACTTCTTCTTGTAATGCCTTTGTAGTATCTTATCTTTTACTGTTACGAGATTTACCTCCTGAAATTTTAGCTCTAGAATGTTAAAAGCACATAGCCATATGTAAGTTGTCTCAAATTTTCAGAGAAATAGTTCTATAGAAATTTATTGGATTGATAAAATACCTATTAACACGTAAATGAACTCTAAGATTTGCTTGTAAAGGTGAAAAACCTTTTTCTCTAGTCATGTCTACAAATAGAAATAAACTAAATGTAACAGTAATAACTCCTAATAGATACTAAAATGAAGTTTTATTGTTCACTTTTTATCTCCAAAACAGAACAACAGAAGTAAGATAGATTATAGATACTTCACTTCAGTTTCAAAACCAAAATATACAAAAAAATAAATATAAGACACTGCATAACAAAATAAAGGAAAGAACATTATTTCAGTAAATGCAGAAAAAGCATTTAAGAAAATTCAACATCCATTCATATTAATATTCATATTCATATATATGTCAATTTATGCAAGATGAGTTCCTGAAATTATGCTTGCAGATGACCTTATAAAGAAAAAAAAATTTTAAGTGGCTGAAGAACATGTATGTGAAATGAAATAATAATTCCCTAATGTATATTTTATGTAAATCTAGATGTGCCTACACTAGATGTGCTAAGTAAGTGGTTCTAATGTAGTCTATCATAAATGCTATTCCTAAATATTACGAAGAATTTCAGTAAGTGAGGATTATAACTACATAGTAGGAGAAAAAAAGAAAACCTTGAGGTTTATGCTAGGGCAACATATACCATTTTTAAAACAAATTATGAGAAATTTTATAAGTATTTTTTAACACAGTAACGTTTCATAGTCTCTTCTGTACTAATGAAAAACTAATTGGCCTATTTTCAAGAGAATTAAAAAGGTAAAGCTCCCAAACAAGTTGTTCTCTTCTGAAGCTAAAGAGAAAATAGGAACATAAAACCTTGCTTGTTTAATACATAATGGTATAAAAATAGGGTAAAGGTACAGTTTAAAATGTCAAATTCAAATTATATAATACTGTAAATTTTATTACAACTTGGGCACTTAGGTGACCTTGTTGTAGCAGTTGTTTAGATTTAAGATTGAATAATTTTAAGGTTAATAGAATTTCTTAGATTTATATTTCTAAAATTGCCTCTTACCTAAGTAGCTTTTTTGGGATGAGTGTTTCGTTCTGTAAGTAAGGATTGCCACAATCTCCCAAGCTACCAGTTACTACCTGCCTCCATTTTTGCTTGCCCATTTTTGTTTTCTTCACGTCTCCTTAGGCCTTGCCTGTGCCTACTATGTCTCTAACTAACAAGCACAAAAAAAGCTTCCCTGATATCCAAGATTGTCCTACTGCCTTTCCCTTCATTAGAAGTTTTACCACCTTAGAAAAGTCACTTTGTTTCTATCTTTTGACTAGCACTATTCAATAGAAATATAACATAAACCTCAAATAAAAGCCATGTATATAATTTAAAATTTTCTATTAGTCATGTTATAAAAAGTGAAAAGAAACAGGTGAAATTAATTTTAATAATATAGTTTATTGAACCTAATATACACAAAAATTATTTCAAAATGTAATCAATATGAAAATTATTAATGAGATATTTTATGGTTTTTGCACTAAGTCTTTAATATCTGGTATATATTTTACACTCATAGCACATCTCAATTCAGACCACTGTCATTTCAAATGCTCAATAGCTACATGTGGCTACAGGCTTCAGTACTGCCCAGGTTTCAAAGGTGTTAGGAACTCTTCCTGGCCTAAAGACCCTGAAATATATTAGAGCACTTACTATGTACGAGTCATAATGTTAGGTGTTACAAGAAAAACAGACATAGAGTCTAGAATTTGATAGAAAAGATTGCACAACTATATTATTCTACCATTAACTTATAAAAACTTGTACTTGCTTGTATCTATCTAAAATCTATGATGCATTGAATACTGCAAAAATTAAAAGTTTCATTTATTTTGCCTGAAAATAAGAGAAGAAAATGAGTCATTGTCTTTCATCACAGCTCTGATACTTCTCCAGTGTTCTGCTCCAAAGTTGTCAACTTGCCTTTGGCAATCTTGGTAATTTCCCTCTTAATACATAGGCGTGTAGCAAATTAATCAATGATTTCCTACTGAAAGAAGTTAAACTGCCATCAAGTTCTCTGCTGGATATTAGAAAGACCTGTGAACACCTTGCAAATAGATTAAACAATAGCAGGATTTACAAGAGAAGTCCCTCCTTTTTTTACCCCCTTCCCTTCAATTATTTGTCATTGTACCATCAAGCTTTGTTGGCCCAAAGCCCAATCAACAGCAACAGTCTTCTTTTCAAATATACATTAAAGTAGAATCTGAAAAGAAGTCCCCTGGAAATGAAATTTGGAAAGGTTTCCAAAAAATCTAAAGACATAAAGTTATCCAGAAAATGTTGCAATTAGGGATTATGTTCAAATAAGAGGATTAAATTGATCAGGTTGTATTATCATTTAAAAAGGTAGATACTTATTTTAGACCTAAAGTAGTTCAATAGTCCCTCACAATTTTATTTCTGCTGACGGTTTAAAAAATTTAACATCCCAAACTCCAATTTCTTCCTTCGCAAATTAAAATAATAATTATAAGGGAAGTCCCCTTATAAGAATCTGCCTGCTAATGCAGTGGACACGGGTTCAATCCTTGGTCCGGGAAGATCCCACGTGCCGTGGAGCAACTAAGTCCATGCTCCACAACTACTGAGCCTGCACTCTAGAGCCCGTGAGCCACAACTACTGAACCTGTGTGCCACAACTACTGAAGCCTGCGTGCCCAGAGCCCATGCTCCGTGACAAGAGAAGCCACCACAATGAGAAGCCTGCACACTGCAAGGAAGAGTAGCCCCTGGTCGCCTCAACTACAGAAAGCCCACGCACAGCAACGAAGACCCAAAGCAGCCAAATAATAATAATAATAAAATAATAATTATAATAATAGACACTCAAATAATAACTATCTCTTTCCCATTTAAGAGAAATAAAAATGTACCCCCATATCATCTATTAACAACATTCTGTGAGTATATATTACTATAGCTATAGTTTAACCTCCAAATTATCCACACTTCAAATTCTATGTGGCATTTATGGTATATTAACAGGTCTTCTACAAATTTAAGAGTGTACTTAGGCTAAGAATCACCAGGGGAATTCTGCAATGTGGGCTTGCTTATAGATACCCCAAAAGTCCACCCCAAAATGCTTAATGCATAGAAAAAAGAAAAAAGAAACAAGCGTTTTGAGAAAATAAAGACTTCAATTAATGAGGAAAAAAACAGTATCCTCTATTGTTCCTTTTTCTGAGACATTTTGACTTTTAGCTATACCACAAGTTGCACATATATCAGGGCTCTACATTGCCCCTGCCATCTCCAAAAAGCAAGCAGTTGTACGCAGCAGCATTTTCCAGTTTAATAGACTCCCAGGGTGAAAGAAAAGATTGTTGTACCTGACTGGAATGTCTTTAGGGATTCTCAGTTGTCAAAATTAAATTTCAAAATAATAGTTCAGTTTTTATTGGCTTATTCTTCATCATAGCCAGGAAGAAAAGAAGAGTATACTAAAACACCCACTAAATGTGATGTTTATGAAAAAATATTACCCATGGCAGTTCTATAGAATGTTTCCTAGGTCTTATGATTTTGATGATGAAAAAAAAGTATTCAGGGTTGCCTGTTATGTGCCAAGCACATTTGCAAGGCACTAGACCAGAGGCAATGCAACAATTCAATGCTTCTGCAGTCTCCAAATGGATATATTATACATTTAAAAAAAAACAAAAACTTTGGAACAGCTTGACATTTTTATTTGAAAAATAGTTTCTAAGCATATGGAACTGAACCATCTTTCAGGAGATTATAAAACTGCTGAAAAAACATTATTAAGTCATCATGAAATGTATTCAAAAATCCATTGGGGTGGGGGAATTCTGGAGCTATACAAAATTAAATCTGACTTTCAAGTCTCTATTTCCCAAGGAAATTAATAAATTTTTATAATGATAGTTTAAGTGAATAAGACCATTTCATTCATCTATTTATTTACAAATTTCAAGTATCTGCCTGTGTCAGGCACTGATAGACTCTTGGTTCTGTGCTTTGGTTCTGTTACAACTGACAATTTTGAATAGGACTTTCAATCTGCCACCTCTAATTAAAATGCACACTTAAAAAAATCTAGCCACAATTATATATTTTTAAAATAAAATAATTTGCTTATTTTCTACATATGCTATTTATAAAGCAAAGACATCTTATTTGATACAAAAGCCTTTTGCTAATACATTTTTAAGTCTCTGGGAAATGTTGCTTTTACTTGCAACGTCAGATGTTTTCCATGAAGCCTAAATTCTGTTCTATAGTTTCCTGCTCACCATAAAAAGCAAAATAAATAATAAAAAATAAGACAAATAACAGCTGTAGATATTGGGGTTGATAAATATTCATCAAGTGACTACAGCAACACTTCTCCAAAAGTTCCAATTCTTTTTAAACTGTTCAAGTGCTGTCCTCACATTTTTCTGATTCCCTTTGTTTATATTTAATGAATATAAAATTGGAGCCATGGTGTATGCATTTGAATTAAATACAATCAGTTATTTACTTTGCACAATCATCTCACTGTCAGCAGGTTATGTTCATTTGAAAGCCAAGCTTACTGCCCAAACTGACACTATGGTGATTATACAATGGTTTTAAATAGATAAATCAATCAAAATAGATAGATCAATAGTGCCTAGCAGAATAAATGTGGGGTAGCACTGTTTGGCAGTTCCCCAAAGATGTTTATATATAATCCAATGACACCATGTCATTTAGATTTTCTATATGCAACAAGCAATTCTGTAGCCCCAGTCCAAAGGTTAGAAGTTTAAATCAATTGGCCATAGAAAATTATCAATGCTTAAATTTCTAACACACGTCAGTGTTATTGTGTCATCCTTCTCCACTGATTTCATGAAGAATAAAGAAAAATTCAGAGCTAAAGAACGAAGTCCAGTGAAATCCTAGTAGTACTGACATTAGGGTGGCTGGCTATACAGGACTGTAGAATAGGAGAGCAAATCTGAAGGAAAGTGTTGGGTGATACTGTCTGAAAATGTCAAAGTGCAAAACTGCCAAATAACCAAAAGACAGCAGCCAAGGATAACTGAATCTGTAATGGTATTTTAAAACCCCACATATTTATTTATGTATAGAACTAATAGAGCAACAGCGATTCTTGAAATGCACTTTGTGAGGTGCATATTCCATCCATTTTTTCTTTTCTTCCTTCCCTTTGATTAATTGGACTTATTTGAGCATTTTGACTTACTCCATGTTACTCTATCCATGACTGGTTGAAATAACCACATCTTTTGTGGACCTCAGTGTCCTGGATGGTAAAAAGCAGAACACTAATGTATGAGTTCTGTGTTATCACATCAAATGGTGCTCAGATTACGTCCTTAAAAAAAAAAAAATGTTTCCGAAGTGGATTCAAATTCTATTGGCTTCTGAGAGAAAATGAAAATTCTAGGCAATTGGTTTCCATTTCCTACTATAGAAAAGAAAAACTTGGCAGTTGAAATGGCCTTTCTGGAGTTTGCTCTGTGAAACTACTGGTATCACTGTTAAAACACTGGAGTCAGAACAGAAACTTACTAACTTAATAAGAATATTCAGGGCATCCACTTATTTTTATTGTCATTATGTAATTTGCTTCTTGATATCAGTGTGCAATCCCCTCACACAGCAATCCCCTTTCTTGATTTTAAAATTTCTACAGTAACAATGACAGAATTATCTCCTTTGATCAGAATAATAATTTTTTTAGACAACTCATAATATTTGAAGGCATTTTTTTTGGCTGAGTGTTTTAAAAATATAAAGGATTTTGCACATGTGAAAAAAGCAGAAACAATGTAATTCTTATATATTATACAAAATAATTAATGGTGATCTCAATATAAACCATAAAATTAATATATAATGCATGATATTTGATAATTTATAACAATAATATGTCACATTTTATCAAACTTTTGGAACATGTGAAAGGAAAGAAGAAAAAAGAAAATGGAAATTAGGAGAAGTAGGGTGGAGAAAGTAAGTTGCATAAAATTTTAAATGTATATATATGTGTGTGTGTGTGTGTGTGTGAAAAATTTAGGGTAAACTTTTGAAATAAAGATTGAAACTATCCTATATAAGACTGTCAAGATTAAAAAATGAAAGGACAGTAAACAAGGATGTCAGATGATCCAGTAAATTCACTGCAAAAAAATGGAAGAAGTTATTTGTATTTGTCAAATGGATTAAGCATTTTGAAGGTGTAGTGTGTGGGCATACCTTGTGTATGTGTGTGCGGGTGTGAAAGTCATAAGAGCTTATGCCAGGGTACTTCAGTTAAGTGCTAAAACTGTGAAATACTTTGGTTGCCTAATTGTGCTTTGGTTATTGCAGTCATTAGAATAGATTCATTTAATCCCTGTCTCTCACTTGACCTACAAAGAACTGAGCCACTTGATTACAGGAAGCTCCTTGCATACATGGCCATAGTAGGACAGAGGTGTTTTACAGTTATCTGATGAATTTGAGACAATCTCTAAAATGTATTCAGCTAAACTTATACAACTTGTTTTTAATGTAAAGTTTTATAAATTATGTACTTCTATCTTGTCTTATAAGATGTACCCAAACAAGGCCACATACAGAACAATATTTAGCAATGATGCAGAACTTTACGGAATGAAGCATCACACCTTAAAACTTATATACAGTATTCAGACACATGAAATATTCAAATTACAGGCAACTAGAAACGAATTCTTAAATATAGAGCTATTCTTTGAAGTTAATTTTGTTGGATTTCGTTCAAATTTCTATCTCTGCTGTAACTTGACATCCCAGACTACTATATACATAATGAATGTATTGTAGAAATATTGCAGGCAAAATTATTTTTTAAAAATGCTAATTTGTTTAACTAAAACACATGGATTTCTTAAATGTTAAAATGGTAATGCAATTGATGTGAGAGAAAAATGGTATTTGAAAGCTAACATTGGGTTTAAATGGTCTTTTTGTTGCATCAAGCATCTTACAAACAATACAGAATTTAAAATGGGAAAGGAAAAACTTCATCTTTAATATAGCCTATAGCCTTACTCTTTAAAATTAAAACACTGTCTTTGCCTGGCTTAAATTAAGATGTGATACTCTTAACAGCATTCCCTTGTTTTGCTTTTATGTTTTTTTAATAAACTAAGTAATTTATCACGTTCCACTTTATACTTGCTGATCCAGCAATCTGTCAAGATGTGGTCCCATACTAACATGGAATACTAATTTGTAATGTTAACACTTTGGTAAATGGCATAAACAATGAAAAATAGAATCTCAAATTTAAAAATCTATGCAACATTCAATATTACCGATTACCAATAAAATCCTGCATGCCATTCATATCAAATTTCAATTCAATTCACTAATGTGAGAAGAATGTTAAGAAAAATGGACTAAGCTAAATCAAGCCAGCATAGTTTTCTACTCTCCACCTGTTTCCCCTCCTTTAATAATAACTATAAGAATAATCTGTAGATGGTGGCATTGTTTCCAGACACAAATGAAACAGAATGATGATGACCCATTCCCAAGTAAAATGAATGATAGAGTAATAATTAGTATAAATGTACATTAGCTACATAGGCCATTCTTATAGCTTTATTTACATACTCATCCATCTTTTCTCTATAATTATAAAAGAAAAATATGTATTTACTAGCATATCTTCATTTTATGTACTTCATTTCAGGTACCTCTTAGATTGAATGCTAAGAGAGATGAATTACAAGCTAAGTATGTACTCATACTAGATAAATATTTTTGGGACAACCAGACATTACAGCACAGAGCTGATGGTTTTTATAAACCTTGTTCATAGGGGAGTTGAGAGGAGTATAAATTCACAGGAAAAATAATTTGGGGAAAGAAGGCCATTTGTTCTATAAATTTAATGTAAGTTTTTTTATTTCTCAAGACTTTTGATTTTTCATGAGTGGGTGTTTTTTACAAAAGAAAAAAAAATTATAAAACGACCTTCATTTCAAAATTAAGAAAAAGTGATGTAAAAGCACTGTCATTTTTATTTTTATGTACTGTTTTATTTCATTTACTCTTCTTGGGTTAATTATACAAGAGCTATGAAGACGTATCTCATTTAGTGGGTCCCTCTTTAATAAAATCTACAGCTAGTAAAGTCTCTTAGAAATAACTTCACTTAAAGGTAACCATACTCTAACCATATGATACAGTATAGCAAAAAAAAGTAAAAAAAGTTAAAGTTGTGTTTGAACAGAGATCAAAATGAAAATCTATTTAGATATTGAAAATTAATATGATAAAACATCTTTTGGAATAATCATTGACCTCATAAATGTCTCTTCCTGTTTATTATATTCATATGTATGATAAATATATACATATATATACACACACACATAAATGTGCACACATATGTAGTTATTTCCATATATACATATATTTATATTGTGCATTTCAAAATTCTGTTTTTGAAGACATTTTAAAATGTTGAAAATAGTATGTATTTACATCTGTACTTTAAAAGTTATTCTTTTTTCAATATGTATTAATCCTGATTATTACTTCCTTTCCCATTTTCTCTCTGAGGTCAAAGAATACATGAAAGGAGTAAAGGTGCATTGATAGTAGGTAATTTTAATCCTCTCTTAAAAGTGATTCTATAAATGCAGTAGGTGAAAAACAATATGAATAACTGGGAATTATATAGATAAATTGTCCTCTCTGTTGATAGATCGTAGACCCTAAATAGCATTTTAATAATGAAGGTATATATCACATTCCCTGCCGAATTATGTCACGTAAACACTAGTGTGTATATTGTGTTTAATTATTAACTATTAACTTTATCAATAAGTTTGTGAAATGGCTTTTACAGCCACAGTGCATAGATTAACTATCTTTCTGATAAAGGTTTCTTATTCTTGTCTTATGGATAAATAGTTAATAGAGAACAACTATAGGTTTTATTTGAGTAAGGTACATGTGCCTACAGCTGTCATTGTGATTAAAACTTTTTTTAAGTAAAACTGACTTTTTTTTTTTTTCAAAAAGTACCAGATACTATCTGTAGATAATCTTAATGCCAGGAACTTAAAAATGGAAAAAAATTGAGCTGAATTTTCATGAAAATTTTCATGAAAAAACAAAATGTTCATTCGCTGCATCTACATTACTGAAGAGGAGAGGTGAAAATAATCTCTATGTAAGTGCATTTTCAAGGACATATACCCTGCTACTGTTATTAACAATTAGTCAAAAAATTTGCATGCAGATTGAACATTCTCCTCTGTCCAATAAAATTCAAATGTGCTTTGCATGTGTGAAAAGCCTAGGGAGATTGTTGGTGAATAAAATAAAGATGATAGTCCTCACCTTAAGATTTCTTATTGCACACGATCCTCAATGTGTTAGAAAATTGGAATCTGGCATAATTATTTTTGTATATAAATGCTGTTCAATACATTATGCATATGATTAGAGAAACTAATTAGATAGACTAACATTCAACTAAATATTTGGATCTGAGTATAATACTACAAATAATCGCCCATTACATATTATAATTATATTGTGTTCCTTTAATTTCAGGGTTCTAATACATTAGACACTTCTTTAAGCCAAAACTACTATAAGAACTAACAATTACAATGTGCTTTGACATGCTAAGCTATTTCAATATTCAGAGAGTATGCTATATACCACATTTGCTACTATATTTCCAATGCACATATTAAAGGATATTTCCCCCCAAGTTCCTATGCTGCAATAATTTATGGAAATGAAAATAAATTCTTTTTCTTTTTTTAATAAATTTATTTATTTATTTATTATTTATTTTTGGCTGCATTGGGTCTTCGTTGCTGCATGTGGGCTTTCTCTAGTTGCGGCGAGCAGAGGCTACTCTTCATTGCAGTGTGCGGGCTTCTCATTGTGGTGGCTTCTCTTGTTGCAGAACACAGGCTCTAGGCTCATGGGCTTCAGTAGTTGTGGCAGGCGGGCTCAGTAGTTGTGGCACGTGGGCTCAGTAGTTGTGTCTTACAGGCTCTAGAGCACAGGCTCAGTAGTTCTGGCGCACAGGCTTAGTTGCTCCGCAGCATGTGGGATCTTCCCAGACCAGGGCTCGAACTCGTGTCCCCTGCATTGGCAGGCGGATTCTTAACCACTGCACCACCAGGGAAGTCCTGAAAATAAATTCTGATGCTAGAGTAAAACTGAGGGAGGGTATGCCAGTTTTTATAACAGGGCATGCCACTTAAAAGCTTTCACAAAACATTACTCTAAGTGAAAGAAGCAAGAGACAAAAGACCATATATTGTATGATTCCATTTATATGAAATGTTCAGAACAGGAAAATCTATAGATTAGTGGTGGTCTGCAGCTGGGTGAGGGGGGCAGGCAGGGGTGATTGCTAACAGGTATTGTGCTTCTTTTTAGAGTGAAGAACATATTCTAAAGTTAATTGTGACGATGGTTGCACAACTCTGTGAATACAATAAAATCATTGAGTTGTACACTATATCTGTAAATTGTATGGTATGTGATTTATATCTCAGTACATCTGTTACCAAAAAAAGGACTTCATATACCCAAGCATATAGGGAAACATGTTATGAGATGCCTGTATGCTTCACTGCCTGCTGGAACTAAGGATCACATATTTACAACCATTAAAGTAACTTGAAGTTGATCTTTGCTACTGCAGACATTCTTCAACTTGAATTTCAGGCTCTCCAAGGTGACTTTTTTAAGGGACAAAAAAAGAATATGTTCCCCTCATTTTACAGTTTACCAAAAATCAACTCATTATTTTATAATTACACTTCATATACATACACGTATACCAATATTGGTACACATATGTGTGTATACATAGGTGTCTATGTATATATTTGCTTATGGTATAAGAAAAATAACCAGCAGAGGGAAAAGGCAGACCTATTAGAAGATTTGTTTTCCTGTTATGAAGATAAACATTTTTAAGAAGAAAGAAAATAGAAGCCACTCACCCCAGTCTCCCCACCAAGTTATTAATACAGCAGGTAGCAGACAAAGGGATACTGTTTTTAAAAGGAAATAAGCTGATATCATTCCTCTGCTCAAAAACCACTCTGATTAAAAGTTGAGGTCTTTAAAATGGCCTGCAAGGCTCTACAATAGGGGTTTCAGTAGCAAACAGTTTCTGTAAAGGGACAGATAGTAAATATTTCAGGATTTGCAGGGGCTAAGGTGCTTTTTGCAACTGCTCACTTCCGCTCCTGTGGGACGAAAGCAGCCACAGGCAGCACATAAAATAATGAGCATGACTATGTGCCAATAAAACTTTTTATGAAACTGAAATTTGAATTTCGCAAGATTTTTACGTGGGAAGTAATATTATTTTTCTTGGGATTTTTTTCTCACCATTTAAAAATGTAAAAACCATTCTTAGCTCTTGGGCTGTCCAAAAACAGGCATAATTTGCTGACTCGTGCTGTGTCTTCTGCCTGTCTCCTACTCCTCTTCCGCTAGCTAGGTCGGCTCCAGAGATGCTGATCGTCTTGCCGGCTACATCAGGCATACAGTGGATGCCTTTGTAATTTTGCTCCTTCTGCAGGGAATCAGCTTACCCCAGACAGTCACATGGTTTACTCCCTCATTCTTTCAAATCTTTGCTCACTTGTCACCTACAATATCCACAACAAGATGTTTGACTTTTATTTCTTTGCTTTGCTAATGAACAGTGCTTAAGAGCTAATGTGGGACTAATTAGCATTCCAGTGTCTTAATTTGAACACATAAGAAGACTTCTTTGCCATGTGCTTGTAATTTGTAAATGAAAACCAATTATTGACTGAATAATTACAAGTGAGCAGCCTATCACCACTCCCAAATATTTTTGTTTAGAGCTAATGACATTGTTTACTTATGTCATCTTCAAATTACAGTATGTGTGTTCTTGGCTCCATTATTTCTTTCTCATTACCAAAGATTGCAAGCTCAGATTTTCTTCACCAAGATTATAATTTTCATTCCAATTACTGTACTCAAAAGACAAATCCGCCAATTGACTTCATGTATTCCACTACACACACACACACACATACACACACTCACACACATATGTACATTATAATCACGGAACTAAAGTCTGAGTTATGGGGTAGGTACAACTTGTTTACTGTTCTCTCCAAGAGACATATGATAATTTCCTTGGTCAGTGTTCAAAATAATATTTACACTGAAACATAAACACTACTCTTGCACAAGCACTTGAGGGACACATTCTAGCACTCTTACTGGAATAATAAAGCAGAATATTAATAAAATGTAGTGCCTTACTTGCAAAAAAAAATTAAGTCTTTCACACAGGACCTTTTACTACACAAAACCATCATGGCCCATATAGTAAAAAGCACTGTTATTTTATTTGAAGAAATTATTCATTCTTGGATAAGATATTCATTGAATGGAAATAATGCACTTAATTAAGCTCTCATTGTGACAAATTGGATGTGATGAGACAATGAATGATGCTAATCTCTCTTTTAGTTAAGCTACATTGAAGCTAGGGACAGATACAGGATAATAATAAATTCTGGACTCAGAGAAGACCAATAGCAAAATTACATTAGAAAATACATTAAATATACTGTCTTATTAGTTCATAGTAAAATGTGGAACCAAAATCCAAGCAGACTACCATCTTTTAATAGTATGGAAACACTCTCAGGAATCTTATTTTTATTTCCAAATATTTGTTACTTTGTAATATCTAAAACATCCCTTCTTCTGAGAAAGCATTTGTTTCTTTTTTTGAGGGCTATTTTTCTGAAACATACTATCATAGCAATCGGTTCTATTATGAAGAAAGTACGATCCATTTCCAGAATGTGTATTCTGTTCCCCTCTGAAGCAGTCTGTCCATCTATAAGTACAGACCATATATATTGTCTTTATATCCTAAGGTGTGTGGCTTTTAATAAAAATACATTTATCAGAATAAATAGCAAGAAACTTCACAGCTTCCTACAATACCAGGTATCTGTGAGGAGTTTCAAAATAAGTCTCTAAAAGTATCCGAATTTTATTAAGATTAATGTGAAGAAAACTTTTGGACTTGATAGTAGCAAAATATATATAAACAATCATTCACAATTTGTAGAGAAAGTTATAACTAGTCAGCATAATGACATTAGACAACGTTGTAAGCTAATTACCATAATTTTTAAAGTAAAATATCTACTTGATATGATTATATTTTCTTCATATATAAATCAGTGTACAATGTCATTAATTGGGGAATTATTTTACAAGAAACTGAAATAAAGCAAAGGGCTTTTCAAGAAGCCTTCAAAAAGCCAAAATCAGGAATATTGAATTTGTGTTGTTTTGCTTCTAAATATGCACTTACTTGATGACATTTTTAAATGTTAAGAAATGTCAGATTTTTAAATTGCTAATTGAAAAAGATATGAATTCTTCTTAATCCAAAAGTAGTTTATTTTTCCTATTAATGCTTTAGATTAGAGCAAACTTTGAATAAAGTTGGAAATTAAAGAAATAAAAATTATTCCATGTCACAGTATGTTATTTTCTCATCAGACTGTAGAGGAAGTTTCTAACTCTTGCTGTGTCTCATGTAAGTAAATCCTCCTTAACCTTTATTTATTTTTCCTGTCTCTTGATTTAACATTCAAATCCATAAAATAGTTAGTCTGACCTTAAGACTTTGAAAGGTGAAATGAACACTGTACATATTTTTGAACTCAATAAATATTAATCACAACTTAACATAAAAAATAAAACTATTCACTTTTCAAATGATGTGATATAACACATTAGAAAATGATCTTGTCCTGACAATGATTCAGTAAGATCAATTCAAGTATATACTGTGATTCATACGTATATTGTTTTCAATAGTATGAGGACATTCTGCTAAGTGGTAATGTACTTTGCACTCATAACTGAAATTTTCTCTGGGAAGTTCATAAAAGCATAGAAAATATTCTAACTTGGTACATGAACACTATATTATGATAGTTTTTGCTCTAAAAATCTGAAAATGACTTCAATTTCTCCAGCTTGAAAACTACTTTTAGGTTGATATATGAAACATATGATACTTCTGAAGCAATAATTTATTTCCCCAGATCTCTATGGAAACAATACATTCATTCATTTGTTCAACAAATCTTTATAATACCTATCACATACCAGGAATTCTCTTTGTTCCTAGAGATTTACAGGTAAACCAAGTAGATATTGTTATAGTCTTAATGAACTTTTTTTTTAAGCAAGGAACTCTATTTATTCACATTAGGGTAAAAGAAATCATTCCAACATTCAGTCCAAATAAGCAGGTGTATGTGTTTCTTCTATATGTTTCCACAGATAATTATATTCTAGAAGCTATAACAGGGCATCTGTGCACTAAATGAGTTAACGTCGTCTTTCTAGGTCATTCTAGCTACTGTACCACAAAGAGAATATTGACTACAACTAACTGCTGAACAATCATCGACAGGAAGACTGTGGAATGCACCAAAAAAGAGATGGTCGGAAGGGCGCAATCACAATAAAATCAAATCCCATAACCGCTGGGAGGGTGACTCACAAACTGGAGAACAATTATACCACAGAAGTCCACCCACTGGACTGAAGGTTCTGAGCCCCACGTCAGGCTTCCCAACCTGGGTGTCTGGCAATGGGAAGAGGAATTCCCAGAGAATCAGACTTTGAAGGCTAGCGGGATTTGATTGCAGAACATTGACAGGACTGAGGGAAACAGAGACTCCACTCTGGAGGGCACACACAAAGTAGTGTGTGCATGAGGACCCAGAGGAAGAAACAGGGACCCCAAGACCTACCTGCTAGTGTTGGAGGGTCACCTGCAGAAATGGGAGTTGGCTATGGCTCACCGCAAGGACAAGGACACTGGCAGCAGAAGTTCTCGGAAGTACTCCTTAGTGTGAGCCCTCCCAGAGTCCGCCATTAACCCCATGAAAGAGCCAGGTGGGCTCCAGTGCTGGGTCGTCTAAAGCCAAACAAGCAATAGGGAAGGAGTCCAGCCCCACCCATCAGCAGACAAGCAAATTAAAGTTTTACTGAGCTCTGCTCAACAGAGCAACACCCAACTCTACCCACCACCAGTCCCTCCCATCAGGAAGCTTGCACAAGCCTCTTAGATAGCATCATCCACCAGAGGGCAGAGAGCAGAAGCAAGGAAAACTACAATTCTGCAGCCTGTGAAACAAAAACCACATTCACAGAAAGACAGACAAAATGAAAAGGCAGAGGACTATGTACCAGATGAAGGAAAAATATAAAACCCCAGAAAAACACCTAAATGAAGTGGAGATAAGCAACCTTCCAGAAAAAGAATTCAGAATAATGATACTGAAGATGATCCAGGACATTGGAAAAATAATGGAGACAAATATTGATAGTTGCAAGAAATGTTTAACAAACACCTAGAAGAATTAAAGAACAAAGACCTAGAAGAATTAAAGAACAAACAAACAGAGATGAACAATACAATAATTGAAATGAAAAATACACCAGAAAGAATCAATAACAGAATAACTGAGGCAGAAGAACGGATAATTGACCTGGAAGACAGAATGGTGGAATTCACTGCTGCAGAACAGAATAAAGAAAAAACAATGAAAAGAATTGAAGACAGCCTTAAGAGACCTCTGGGAAAATATTAAACACACCAACATTCTCATTATACGGTCCCAGAAGGAGAAGAGAGAAAGAAAGGACCTGGGAAAATATTAGAAGAGATTATAGTCAAAAACTTCCCTAACATAGGAAAAGAAACAGCCACCCAAGTCCAGGAAGTGCAGAGAGCCCCAAGCAAGATAAACCCAAGGTGAAACATGCCAAGACACATAGTAATCAAATTGACAAAAATTAAAAATTAAAGGCAAAGAAAAATTATTAAAATCAACAGGGAAAAATGACAAATAACATATGAGGGAGCTCCCTTTAGGGTAACAGCTGATTTCTCAGCAGAAACTCTACAAGCAAGAAGGGAGTGGCATGATATATTTAAAGTGATGAAAGGGAAGAACCTACAACCAAGATTACTCTACCTGGCAAGGATCTCATTCAGATTTGATGGAGTAATTAAAACCTTTACAGACAACCAAAAGCTAAGAGAATTCAGCACCCCCAAACCAGCTTTACAACAAATGCTAAAGGAACTTCTCTAAGTGGAAAACACAAGAGAAGAAAAGGATCTACAAAAACAAACACATAACAATTAAGAAAATGGTAATAGGAAAATATATAGTGATTATGATCTTAAATGTGAATGGATCAAATGCTCCACCCAAAAGGCACAGGCTCACTGAATGGATACAAAAACAAGACCCATATATGTGCTGTCTACAAGAGACCCACTTCAGAACTAGGGACACATATAGACTGAAAGGGAGGGGATGGAAAAAGATATTCTATGCAAATGAAAATCAAAAGAAAGCTGGAGTAGCAATACTCATATCAGACAAAACAGACATTAAAATCAAGACTATTACAAGAGACAAAGAAGGACACTACATAATGATCAAGGGATCAATCCAAGAAGAAGATATAACAATTATAAATATATATGCACCCAACATAGGAGCACCTCAATACATAAGGCAAATGTAAACAGCTATAAAAGAGGAAATCGATAGTAACACTATAATAGTGGTGGGACTTTAACACCTCACTTACACCAACGTACAGAGCATCCAGAGAGAAAATTAATAAGGATACACATACTTTAAATGACAAAATAGGCCAGATAGATTTAATTGAAATTTATAGGACATTCCATCCAAAAAAGGCAGATTCCACTTTCTTCTCAAGTGCACACGGAACATTCTGCAGGATAGATCACAACTTGGGTCACAAATCAAGCCTTGGTAAATTTAAGAAAATTGAAATCATATCAAGCATCTTTTCTGACCACAACGCTATGAGATTAGAAATCAATTACAGGGAAAAAGAAGTAAAAAACAGAAACACATGGAGGTTAAACAATACGTTACTAAATAACCAAGAGATCACTGAAGGAATCAAAGAGGAAATCAAAAAATACCTAGAGACAAATGACAATGAAAACACAATGATCCAAAACCTATGGGATGCAGCAAAAGCAGTTCTAAGAGGGATGTTTATAGCAATACAATCCTACCTCAAGAAACAAGAAAAATCTCACATAAATAATCTAATCTTACACCTAAAGGAACTAGAGAAAGAAGAACAAACAAAGCCCAAAATTAGTAGAAGGAAAGAAATCATAAAGACCAGTACAGAAATTAATGAAGTAAAAACAAAGAAAACAATACCGAAGATCAATAAAATTCAAAGCCGGTTCTATGAGAAGATAAACAAAATTTCTAAATCTTTATCCAGACTCATCAAGAAAAAGAGGGAGAGGACTCAAATGAATAAAATTAGAAATGAAAAAGGAGAGGTTACAACAGACACCGCAGAAATACAAAGCATCATAAGAGACTACTACAAGCAATGCTATGCCAGTAAAATGGACAACCTGGAAGAAATGGACAAATTCTTAGAAAGGTATAACCTTCCAAGACCAAACCAGGAAGAAATAGAAAATATGAACAACCCAATCACTAGTAATGAAATTTAAACTGTGATTAAAAATCTTCCAACAAACAAAAGTCCAGGACCAGATGGCTTCACAGGTGAATTTTATCAAACATTTAGAGAAGAGCTAACACCCAATTTTCTCAAACTCTTCCAAAAATTGAAGAAGAAGGAACACTCCCAAGCTCATTCTATGAGAACAACATCACCCTGATACCAAAAGCAGACAAAGATACTACAAACGAAGAAAATTACAGACCAATATCACTGATGAATATAGATGCAAAAATCCTTAACAAAATACTAGCAAACAGGATCCAAAAACACATTAAAAGGATCATACACCATGATCAAGTGGGATGTATCCCAGGGATGCAAGGATTCTTCAATATACACAAATCAATCAATGTGATACACCATAATAGCAAAGTGAAGAATAAAAAGCACATGATCATCTCAATAGATGCAGAAAAAGCTTTTGACAAAATTCAACACCTATTTATGATAAAACCTCTCCAGAAGTGTGCATAGAGGGAACTACCTCAACATAATAAAGGCCATATATGACAAATCCACAGCAAACATCATTCTCAATGGTGAAAAACTGAAAGCATTTCCTCTAAGATTAGGAACAAGACAAGGATGTCCACTCTCGCCACTATTATTCAACACAGTTTTGGAAATCTTAGCCATGGCAATCAGAGAAGAAAAAGAAATAAAAGAATACAAATTGGAAAAGAAGAAGTAAAACTGTCACTTTTTGCAGGTGACATGATACTGTACATAGAGAATCCTAAAAATGCCACCAGAAAACTACTAGAGCTAATCAATGAATTTGGTAAAGTTGCAGGATACAAAATTAATGCACAGAAATCTCTTGAATTCCTATACACTAATGATGAAAAATCTGAAAGAGAAATTAAGGAAACACTCCCATTTACCATTGCAACAAAAAGAATAAAATACCTAGGAATAAAACTGCCTCGGGAGACAAAATACTTGTATGCAGAAAACTATAAGACACTGATGAAAGAAATTAAAGATGATACAAACAGATGGAGAGGTATACCATGTTCTTGGATTGGAAGAATCAATATTGTGAAAATGACTATACTACTGAAAGCAATCTACAGTTTCAATGCAATCCCTATCAAATTACCAATGACTTTTTTACAGAACTAGAACAAAAAAGTATTAAAATTTGTATGGAGACAAAACAGACCCCGAATAGCCAAAGCAATCCTGACGGAAATAAACGGAGCTGGAGGCCTCAGACTGCCTGACTTCCGACTATACTATAAAGCTACAGGAATCAAGACAATATGGTTCTGGCAGAAAAACAGAAATATAGATCAATGGAAAAGGATAGAAAGCCCAGAGATAAACCTACGCACCTATGGTCAACTAATCTTTGACAAAGGAGGCAAGGATATGCACTGGAGAAAAGACGGTCTTTTAAATAAGTGGTGTTGGGAAAACTGGACAGCTACATGAAAAAGGATGAAATTAGAACACTCCCTAACACCATACACAAAAATAAACTCAAAATGGATTAAAGACCTAAATGTAAGACTGGACAATATAAAACTCTTAGAGGAAAATTTAGGAAGAACACTCTTTGACATAAATCACAGCAAAGTCTTTTTTGACTCACCTCCTAGAGAATTGAAAATAAAAACAAAATAAACAAATGGGACCTAATGAAACTTAAAAGGTTTTGCACAACAAAGGAAACCATAAACAAGACAGAAAGATAACCCTCAGAATGGGAGAAAATATTTGCAAACGAATCAACGGACAAAGCATTAATCTCCAAAATATATAAACAACTCATGCAGCTCAATATCAAAAAAAAACAAAACAACCCAATCCAAAAATGGTAGAAGACCTATATAGACATCTCTCCAAAGAAGACATACAGATGGCCAAGAGGCACATGATTAGGTGCTCAACATCACTAGTTATTAGAGAAGCAAATCAAAACTACAATGAGGTATCACCTCACACCGGTTAGAATAGGTATCATCAGAAAATCTACAAACGACAAATGCTGGAGAAAATGGAACTCTCTTGCACTGTTGGTGGGAATGTAAAGTGATACATCCCCTATGGAGAACAGTATGGAAGTTACTTAAAAACCTAAAAATAGAATTACCATATGACCCAGCAATCCCTCTATTGGGCAAATACCCAGAGAAAACCATAATTCAGAAAGACACATGCACCCCAATGTTCATTGCAGCACTGTTTATGATAGCCAGGTCATGGAAGCAACCTAAATGCCATTGACAGACAAATGGATAAAGAAGATGTGGTACATATGTACAATGGAATATTACTCAGCCATATAAAGGAACGAAATTGGGTCATTTTTAGAGAGGTGGATGGACTTAGAGACTATCATACAGAGTGAAGGAAGTCAGAAAGAGAAAAACAATTATCATATATTAACGCATATTTATGCAATCTAGAAAAATGGTACAGAGGAACTGGTTTGCAAGGCAGAAATAGAGACACAGATGTAGAGAACAAATGTGTGGACACCAAGGGGGGAAAGTGTGCAGGAGGGTGGTGGTGGGATGAATTGGGAGATTGGTATTGACATATATACACTAATATGTATAAAATCGATTACTTACAAGAAAGTGCTGTATAAAAAATTAAATAAAATAAAAATTAAAAAAATTTGTAGCTGATTTACAAAAAAAAGTGAATATTGACTATATCAAGCAGTGATGATGTAATATGTTTCATCAACATAAAAATACATATTCTGATCACAAAGAACTAGAAATACCAATCATAATTAATGTTATACAATATAAAAGCTAAGTATCCCAAGGAAAATTTAAATGCCAGATTTTTTCTACAATAATATTAAAACCGAGTTAACAATAAAAGTTTCTTAAAGGATATAAACTAATGACAATTTGTCTACTGATCTAGTAGGAATACATTAAAATGTGGCTCAGACTAGATGGTTATTCAAGGGAGTTTTTTAAGAAATAGGAGCACAGAGTAAATATGTGAAATAGTTTGCAAACAAAAGTACAAAGAAGTATCTTGCCAATATGTGCAACACCTTTATTTGATAAATAAATTACCTATCTTCAAAATTTTGTTTTCCTTTTCCTAGTATTATATAAATGCGTATATTACATATAATATATATTCTTCTACTAAGATGTAGATAATATTAAGAAACGAGATCTTACATTTGAAAATGTTTATAGATATATATGAGCTATATTACTCATAAAATAGTTACATTCTACCAGTACAAAACTATCTTAAAGAACAATGTTAAGGAATTAATACAGAAATATACACTATTTATGGTATTGATTTCTATATAATAACTGGATAAAAATAAGAAAAATTCATTATTTTTATTAATTTACTTATTTTCTGGGTATATAGGGCAACACCAATTCCAACAATGGCAACTATAATAGCTATAATGTACTGTATTTGGGCTCTTAAGTATGTATGTTTGGAACATTATACTCTTCTAATGCTGATGATATCACCTGTAAAGATATGTTCTTTTCATAGCAAATCATTGTATTAGAAAATGTGAAATGAATTTTGACAAATAATCTGTCCTCTGTTCAATTATCTATCTAATTTGTGAAAAATATTTTCTGATCACCCAGGAATCATCTTAAAGAGCTAATACTGAGAGATTTCTGGTAAAAACACTGTTTTTAGTTATCTGGGTCTTCCTTCCCTGTCCAAGGCACACATAATTCCTAGAACATTATTTCTTCACCCATGTATGTTGCTGACTGACTCAAACCCCAGGAGAATGAATTCAGAGATGTCAGAACAATGATTTCTTTTCTTTTTCTGTAACTACTACTGAGCTCAGACTCCCACCAGAATGTTTTACATTTGTATAGCATTTAATGTTTTCTCAAGTTGCTCCCACATTCATTATAATTAACTGCAACACCTTACTTGGAGATGCATTGGTGCCTGAGTTTCAAGACTAGAGATTTTAAGTAGCTACTTACAAATCTTCACACACCACATAGAGAATGAGCCTAATTCGAATCAAAATATTCTCTACTGAGACCAAATAACACTTTTGGCTGTTTATTCTTTTCTAATAACCAGATCCCCACTTCTACCTGAGCCCAACTTGATTCAGTAATCACAATAACAGTAACATAAAACTAATAGCTCTGCATTGACAATATTTTACATTTGGATTGAAGTATACAACTAAGCGGGAAAAAGAAAGAGGGAAGGGTGGGTATGTGCTGCTTCTGATGCAACATTTAAATCACTTATTTAAACCCTTCCTTATTCCATAAAGGATTTAAGACTAATATTTTAATTATCAAAATAAAATTACAACATAATTATAACCAAATACAATGAAGGTAATCAGTCTAATTCAACAATGGAGGAAATAAAACAAATGAATCCAGGAATAGGGAGATTTAAAATTTTTGCAATTTAGGTAAGTCACTCAGTATCAACTTCTATATTGAAGGAAAATGAGAACACTAATAAATTATATGAAAAAATTACATGGAATATTATAGATACTTATTAATATTAATAACAATTTAGTAACTATACATTTTAGTAATAAATATACTCATTGGCTTGGCAATGAATGCATCAGATAAAATATATATGCTTCCCAGAAGCAGTAATGAATTAGGCCCACATATTTCATTTTATCACTTTAGGCTGAAAATGTTTTCATTCATCAACATGGAATCAGTTTTCAAACAATTATAAGCATTTCTGTATCAGGTATGCCCATTAAGAAAGGTTAAAATGAAAAAGAAAAGACTTATCTTAGGTTAGAATGGAATCAAATGATATATTTAATCAAAATCTTGCTACTTGGCAACAAAATTCAGCTTCCCTGTTTGAAATAGTGACATCATTAGCAGTGAAACTTTGTTTACATAGTTCAAACAAAACCAAAAAAATGTATATTCCTCCTAAAGCATACTTTTTAAGATATTATTCTTTAAATTACATTCTCTCACACTTTAAACCTTTTTCCCTTAAAATCTAACCTAATACATATAGACATACACACACAGATCTTCATTCTGGTGAAAATTCAATTCCAAATCAAAAGAGGGAATACTTATATTTTCAGTGTTTAATTAAAAATCTGTGATTGTCATGATATATTTAATTAAATGTAAGGGTTCTTTTTAAACAATAGGAGAATAAAAATGCAGATGTGTTTAGGAAACAGCTAGTCCTCTTCTTTTTTTAAGTTATGAGGTGAGCCTATTTTTTTAACTCATTTTAATGGAGGTATGATTGACATATATACTATTCCTCTTTAATTGTTAAGAGTTAGTTTGGGGCCTTCTTGAACTGATTCAGAAAGGTCAGACTATAACTAAGCTTACATTTGAAAAAAATGAGCAAATTTCCTATAACTATTAGTTTATTGTAACATCCTTTGTAAAGAGCTGGCATTTATCATTAGGTTACTAATAGTTTTGTTCATTTAAAAAATCTTCATTTAAGATGCTTGCAATAACCACTGTTTCCTACTGCTATAGGCTGTGCCTATAAAGCAAAGAGATGGAATTCAATAACTGAGTCATCAAAATCAGTTCTGTTACTTGTAGTTACACCTGTGTAACAATGACAAATAGAACTTTCCTTTGTGTTTGAATACAGAACAGTATGCCTGTGGCAATGTCACTTTTCGAGACTTTTATAGGAATGTAAAACACATACAACCAATATCAATAACTTTCTTTGATGCATATAACATTGCAATTTTAGTAACTCTACTGTTTTGACTGAAAGGGCACAATATTGCTTATGTTGAAGATATATTTATAAGCATTATCTTGTTAATATATCTTTATATAGGATTAGAACCATCTATAGTGGCTCATGAAACTAAATGTTGCCTGTCTCTACTGCATTGTTCTTTTCAAATAATTCAGTATTAAATTTCAGTTTTACTCATTCATTCAGAGTGCATGATAAAACAGTATGTGCATAAAATTCAAATACGTTCATCCATTCATGCAATAAATATTTACTGAGTTCATATTATGTGCCAGATACTTGTTAGGCACTGAAGATACAGTTATGAACAAGGCAGACACATTCCCTGACCGACTCTGAGTGCACAATCTAGCAGGTAAGACAGGCAACAAATAGGAAAACAAATGGGTGAATGAATCAAAGGTCACAAACTGAAGGCCCAGGGCCCGATATGGGCCGCAGGCATGCTTTGTTTGTTCTATACATTGTTCCAAAAATATCGTTTTACCAAATTAAAAAATATGGAACATTTACACAAACATTGAGTCCACTTTTTTTTTGAAGACCTTAGAATATTTCCAACATCACAGTCCTATTTACAAATGGCCTGGTACCAAACTGTATTTGCCCAATTTAGACCCAGAATGTAATATCCAGCTGGCCAGAGTCCTTGCCATACCTCATTCAGCTTTATAAGCAGACCCATTTTACCCATTTATTTTACCTGACTGCCTTCTGTGGCACTGGAATTTGTAATCCCTGAAGTACACCTTAATTACAGTGTGTGACACAGACAATAGAGGAAAGAAAAGAATGAGGTATTAAGATGAATCTACTTAAGAGGTAGGCTCTGGAAAGTTTCTCTGAGGATGCGGAAACCTGAAGTTGAGAATAGAGGGTGCAGCAGTGTCCTAGGAAGAAAGCATAGCAAGGGCAAAGACACTGAGGCAGGACAGAGCCTGCCTTATTTCATAAAAATAAAGAAGGGAAGCCAATGTGTCTGGAATATATATTGAGCAAGGAGGAAAGGGGAATAAAATGAAGTTAATGACATAGAGAAGAGTCAGTCAAATCAGGTAGGGTGTTGCAAATCATGGTAAAGATTTGTTGCTTATTCTAAATGCATTGGAAAGTCATCCTAATCTGATTTATATTTTTCAACATCACTCTAGCTATTCTGAAAACTGTGAAGAGATGTGAGAATTTTAGTTGCAGAGACCATTTAGGAGAGTAGTACAGAGTGTATAGTGGGTTGACAATGGCCTGGTTTAATGTGGAAGCAGTGCAGATGATTAGAGATTGATGAGTAAGACAGAATTTTGAGACAGAATCAATAGGGTTTGGTGACGGACTGAATGGAAGCTGAGTAGGGGAAATAGAGATAAACTGAGCTGATGTTTGCACTCTTTATTGAGAAAGGGATGATGAAGGAGGAACTAGGCTTGGCACCACAGCAAGGGAGTTAAAATTTAAGGTACCTGTGACTTATGCCAGTGTGGATGTAAAGTAGGCAGTTAGATACACATGTTGAGAGATGAAGGAGAGTCATCAGCATATAGATGGTATTTAACGCCCTAGGAAGTAACACGAAGAGAGATCATGGAGGAAAAGTAGATAGTGGCCTAACACAGAGATCTGAGGAACTACCGTATTTACCAGTTGAGTAGATGCTGTGACAATGATACATTGTATGGTTCCTGCTCACAAAGAGCTTACAGTCTAATTATATATATATATATATTTATATATATATATATATATATATATATATATATACTCACACATATACACACACACACACACATATATATATATATATATAATCACTGGATTATGATAAATTGAGTAACAGCAAAAATGTACTGTGGTAGATAAGAGAAGGGAAGGAATATTCATCTAAGTGGGGAAAGTCAAAGGAGAATGCTTGGTAGAGAAAGTTGATGTGGCATTACAGAAAAAAGTCATGCAGGTCATGCAGAAGTGACACTTAGGGACAAAGACAAGGGATATCAGGTGAGAATAAATTTTCCCCAAAAGAAGGATACAGGACAAAGTTGTTCATGTTGCAGGAACCACAGTCGCCCAACTGGTTAAAGCATAGGGTTAATGAAGGGCGATACTTTGAGGTTATAATTTTCTTAAATGTAAACACTAAGTACTCAAGAGTATCGCTTGGCCTTCATTCTCTCTATACCACCGTTTAATGTGACATTCGTTGATTCCGTTTATTTTTTTTCTTTGTAGAGGAATTTCTAGCCAGGTTCACAAATACAATACGCATGGTAAGTACAAAAGAAACAACGAGGATTATGAACTAGAGATTTCTTATCATAGAAACCATCTTGAAATTAGTTACAAGTATACCAAGAACACAACCAGCTCAAAATTCAGTAAATTCAAAAATTATTTCCGAAATTGTCCCATTATGCTTATTTCAGGCATAGGAATAATAATGTGGTTAAAATTCTAATTGGATTTGGTTTTTCAAGAGGTCACTGTTTCTTTTACATTCATTTGCCCTTTGAAGATTGATGTCATAGAATGCCTTTCTATCTCCATTTCAAATTATTCATTTGTCTATCAACTGGCATTTAAAAAAAAAATTTTTTTTTTAATTTTGTTTTCTTGTAAGGGGAATAGGTGGTGGATTATAAAGGTATATTCTACTATGGTTTTATCCTTTATGTTTAAAAATTAAAAGTATATCTATGCTAATTAAACTGAGAAAAAATATTTCCTTCTAATCATATAACTCCCACCCAAAAGTTAATGTTCAGCTTTTTTTAATATCTAAACATTTAAAGACAAATATGAGAGAAAAAGTAAAACTTAAGAAAGAAAAAAAATGATGCTATCCTTGTTTGAATAAAAGAATTATATTTTGCCCCAACTATTAATTGTTCCTAAAGAACTCCAAGAGGTAAGAGAGGCATTGTGTGACAGATGACACACAGATTAGGAAAAACGTGTATTGAGAGTACAGACACCCTAGTGACTTGACATAATGTTTATAAAGACCTAAGTTACTTAGTTGAGTGTCAGAGTTAATTTAAAAAAATTTAGAAGGTATGTCTGAAAATAAATATCATGTTATTAAAATTGTAACACATAACAGCTAATTATCATAAAAATGTTAAGTAAGCTTGCTTATTGGCCAATGCTACATGTTTGTATTATCAAGACAATGAAGTATGGTCAGAAAATTTAATAATTGACTAGAACGAAAAAATACATGAATGTGTACTAGACCTCTGAAATACTTTTTTTTTTTTTAATAAAGAAAGGCTGCATGATTAAAAGGTATCATAATCCAGTGTGCACACACTACAAATAATGAATGCTTATGGAGAGCCCTATGTTATTATTTTTTTTCAGCTAAAACATTTATGTCTGAGAGGACAAAACTATGTTCAAATAAATTTTATTTTCACCTATCCTAGTCATGTTATAATTGTCACTTCGTGAAAGACAAGCCCATTTCTGTAACAAGACATTAGCTTCCAAATTCATATGGTCTGTCTTCATTTATGGGTCTTAAAGGCATCACTCTTCCACTACAATATCACCAAACATATAAGGCTTAAGGTCAAAAAGTGTAAAACATGAATTTGGCAATTGACATCTAAAATTACTTCATCAGAAATGAAATTCTACCTATTCTTAATCTCCATTTTAAGTCTACTTATTCTTTCGTTTACCCAAACATCTAAGGAAAGTTAGAAAATGTTGCCATTCTACAAGTGATTATCTTTACTTCATAGTACATATCATGGATGGCATAGGGATAACTTTGTATTATTAGAAAAATATCGTAGCATACTCTTTCTGCCCCTTTTCATCTTACTCCATTCTGACAGTGTGTTTTGAAGCAGTTTTATGATATATCATATTGATGCCCCTGACAATCAAGACCACAAAAGTACTTCCCTCAAAAAGTACAAGAAGACAAAAATACTGTTATTGTGTAAAAGCCTCTAGTTCAATTTTGCAAAAAATTAAAAATCTGTCTTCCCTCACAGGTAAACGAAGAAATGTATAAAATATTAAAAATGCATAAATATATTTTAGATATTTGACATATATTTAAGAGCACACACAATTTGGCAAGCAACGTGCTATCCACTCAACCTGGCTTGAATGTATGTATTCTGTAAAAAAAGTTTATTTGGAAATAATAGAAATAATAATGAAAAAAATGGGCTCTACAACTAATGAGTAAACTCTGTATTAAGAGGTTATTTAATTGCTTTGAGCCTTCCACAATTCCACCTCTATTTTTCTTATTTCCTATCTGTTCTAATAAAGTACTTTTGGTTAATATGGAATATCTATACCCAATACTATACTCCAAAAAGTTATGCCACATAGGTAATTTGCTGCTGGTAAGGTCTGGCTCTACCATGTCACTTGACGTTTTAAATAATTTATCAGCTTTTCTCAATACTACATTAGAACCAAACTAAAAACCGTGCATGCTTAGTTTGCATACAAAATTCAATAAATTTTGGAATGTGACAAATTTGAAAGAAAATGTTTATAGAAATATTAATTTTTAAAGATATGTGTTTAATTCATATTGTAAAGCACACGTGGAGGAGAGCTGTGAGGCTGGAAGTTGGTCAGGCAAGACTTCCCAGAAATTGAGATAGCAGCTAAGAGGTTGATATCATTGTTTTCTGGTTTTGAGGTCTTTTAAGAATGCTTAGAAATGAATGAATATATGTGTATATTCCACCCTCTTCCCATCTTGTGGGCTTGGAGTTTTTAGACTATAGAGATCTCATGCTGCTAGTAAAGCAGAAAACCATATTTGAATTCCAGCATTTACAGCCTTGTTTAGTTAACATGTTAGCTGGATTTATTTTTCTGACATCTTTTTTGCCCCCTTTAAATGAGAGACTTTTATGAAACATTAGGATAATGTACATTATTATGGCAGGAAAACCCAAATTACATTGTTTCTAAAGGGCATGTGGCTTCATAAAGCTGTTGGTGGTAGATCTGTATTGTAGGTTGGAAATCTATAGCAACAGTAATCCGTGGCTCAAGAAATAATGTAGGTGCCAAGTACCTGCATATAAATGGGACATTTGTAGCTGTTAAGAGGCTACTGTTTTAAAACAGCAGCATGCATGACCATAAATCCATTTGACATTTATATAGCCCAGCTCTAATCTCAATGTTCCCTGCATGTGGAACAGCAAGAGCCATAAATGTTATTACACATTGCTCATTAATATGCAAAGGTGAACCTGAATACTCAGTGGATATTGCCTCAGCTTGTTAATGAGCATTTCATGGACTGTGTAACTGCCGAACTACATTTTTATAGAAACAGTGAGTTGTTTCTTCAGGCCTTATGTTTCAATATGCTTGTTCTCACTTTGATATATAAATTAGAGCACTACATTGAAGCCACCCAGGGGTTGCTAGAGATGTTGAATCTTTCCTGTGAAATTGAATGCTGTGTTAAAATGCACTTCTGAGACATTTTTTCTTCCTCTATTTAATGCATAGAAGAACTTCTACTGCCACAGAAATCAACCCCTATGTTAAAAATTACTTTTATTTTTTTTTTATTTAACAAAAACTTAATTTATCACCTTTCCCATGCATTACATGAAAGAATAAGATACTGAATTTTGAAGAACAACTTCCACTAGTATATACACATCTTTTTATATTTGTTCTTCTGGAGAATATTTGTGTAAGTATGATATTACTTTTTGATGATTTTCCCTACCTTTTTAAAGTCTAAAGACATAAAAGGATTGAACTAGAGGAATCTT
Organism: Balaenoptera musculus; assembly: GCF_009873245.2. Classification (NCBI taxonomy): domain Eukaryota; kingdom Metazoa; phylum Chordata; class Mammalia; order Artiodactyla; family Balaenopteridae; genus Balaenoptera; species Balaenoptera musculus. The sequence continues at coordinate 76,535,136 of NC_045806.1, read as the reverse complement.
AGAAATCAACAAGTTCCAAACCTTCATTTTACAGAGGAGACAAGTTCAGTTGAATATAGGGAAAGAGAATTTCCCAAAGCTACTCAGGTAATTCCTACCCAGGTTTCCTAATATTCAGAATAGTATTACATGTGCTGTATAACACTGCCCCTCTAACACTGATATTTTTACTTATAAAATACATTTGCTGAAAGAAAACAGCCAGAATGACTTTCTAAGAATTTACTTTTCCCATAGCTTTCTACTTCTGTCTACAACGGCATTAATACTAATGTATTAATATTGGTTTTGGCCTCCATTGCTATTAAAGTTGAAATGTGTTGATCAGATAACCCAAAAAGAGCATAGGAAAGGCTGCTTCTTGATTCTCTCTTCAGGTCAGTAACTTAATCTTGATGCCATTATGAGTCAATTTGAAAATTAAAAACTTTTTGAATTAAACCAAATGTTGCAGGCTACAAGAAAAACATACTCTCAAGTTAACATATGAATACAAGGCCTATGTCTTAATGGGTTAATCCCAGTTTTAGGCAAATTCTCAAAGGAAATTAAAAATATATTTCACATATATTATTCTAAGTGTTAAAATTAAAGTGTTGAAGGGCTAATTAAAACACACATCTACAATTCTTACAAAACATACTGTTGCAGAATAATACATTTTAAATTTTACATTATAAGCAGCTATCACTCAGAGAATCTCTCTGAATCTGAGACTATAGGACCATTATAGACTCCTAGAGTGATAACACCATATGATAGCAATTTTGTAGAAACCTCTCCTTTAAACATTTTTCATTGTTTTTGTACGGCTTGAACCTTGAAGAACAATAAAAGTTAAACTTTATTACTCTTGAAAAACTTGTGATCCACTTATTTTTCCTTTATTCAACATATATTAATTGTCAAAGTAAGGAAATTTTATTCTAGTCTACATAGGTGGCTCTAACATTAAGTAGTGATAAGAATGAGTGATAAATGGTACTGGAATTCAATGAATACAGAGGCCACTTCCAGCTACTACAATTTAGAAGACTTCATGGGAGAAGTTTAACTTAAATAAAACCTTGGAAGGGCAGATGACGTCTGTATAGGAGTGTAGGGGGTGGAGAGTAGTAAATGAGAGCTTTCAACTTGGAGCTTTGCAAATATCTGCAAAGACAGAGAGCAAGAAAACCACAAGGTACGTCTAAAAAATATCTAGGAAATAAGCTTGCATGAGACAAAGTGCTTGCATAGAGGAATAAGTAGAAAATATAATGAGAATGTGGAGAACATTGAATAATTTTGATCTTCATCCTTTAGGCAAGGGGTTTTCAAAAATTTGAAAAGTTTAAACTTTGTAAAAGATCTCGAGAGGGAAGACAGCAGAAGCAAGAAGAACTACAATCCTGCAGCCTGTGGAACAAAAATCACATTCACAGAAAGATAGACAAGATGAAAAGGCAGAGGGCTATGTACCAGATGAAGGAACAAGACAAAACCCCAGAAAAATAACTAAATGAAGTGGAGATAGGCAAACTTCCAGAAAAAGAATTCAGAATAATGATAGTGAAGATGATCCAGGACCTTGGGAAAAGAATGGAGGCAAAGATCGAGAAGATGAAAGAAATGTTTAATAAAGACCTAGAAGAATTAAAGAACAAACAAACAGAGATGAACAATACAATAACTGAAATGAAAACTACACTAGAAGGAATCAGTAGCAGAATAACTGAGGCAGAAGAATGGATAAGTGACCTGGAAGACAGAATGGTGGAATTCACTGCTGCGGAACAGAATAAAGAAAAAAGAATGAAAAGAAATGAAGACAGCCTAAGAGACCTCTGGGACAACATTAAACATAACAACATTCACATTATAGGGGTTCCAGGAGAAGAGAGAGAGAAAGAACCAGAGAAAATATTTGAAGAGATTATACTCGAAAACTTCCCTAACATGGGAAAGGAAATACCCACCCAAGTCCAGGAAGTGCAGAGAGTCCCATACAGGATAAACCCAAGGAGAAACATGCCGAGATACATAATAATCAAATTGACAAAATTAAAGACAAAGAAAAATTATTAAAAGGAGCAAGGGAAAAACGACAAATAACATACAAGGGAACTCCCATAAGGTTAACAGCTGATTTCTCAGAAGAAACTCTACAAGCCAGAAGGGAGTGGCATGATATACTTAAAGTGATGAAAGGGAAGAACCTACAACCAAGATTATTCTACCCGGCAAGGATCTCATTCAGATTCGATGGAGAAATCAAAAGCTTTACAGACAAGCAAAAGCTAAGAGAATTCAGCACCACCAAACCAGCTTTACAGCAAATGCTAAAGGAACTTCTCTAAGTGGGAAACACAAGAGAAGGAAAGGACCTACAAAACAAACCCAAAACAAGAAAATGGTACTAGGAACATATATAATGATAATTACCCTAAAAGTGAATGGAATAAATGCTCCAACCAAAAGACACAGGCTTGCTGAATGAATACAAAACCAAGACCCATATATATGCTGTCTACAAGGGACCCACTTCAGATCTAGGGACACATTCAGACTGAAAGTGAGGGAATGGAAAAAGATATTCCGTGCAAATGGAAATCAAAAGAAAGCTGGAGTAGCAATACTCATATCAGATAAAATAGACTTTAAAACAAAGAATGTTACAAGAGACAAGGAAGGACACTACATAATGATCAGGGGATCAATCCAAGAAGAAGATATAACAATTATAAATATACATGCACCCAACATAGGGGCACCTCAATACATAAGGCAACTACTAACAGCTATAAAAGAGGAAATTGACAGTAACACAATAATAGTGGGGGACTTTAACACCTCAATTACACCAATGGACAGATCATCCACACAGAAAATTAATAAGGAAACACAAGCTTTAAATGACACAATAGACCAGATAAAATTAATTGATATTTATAGGACGTGCCATCCAAAAACAGCAGATTCCACTTTCTTCTGAAGTGCACACGGAACATTCTCCATGATAGATCACATCGTGGGTCACAAATCAAGCCTCAGTAAATTTAAGAAAATTCAAATCATATCAAGCATCTTTTCTGACCACAACGCTATGAGATTAGAAATCAATTATAGGGAAAAAAACGTAAAAAACACAAACACATGGAGGCTAAACAATACGTTACTAAATAACCAAGAGATCACTGAAGAAATCAAAGAGGAAATCAAAATATACCTAGAGACAAATGACAATGAAAACACAATGATCCAAAATCTATGGGATGCAGCAAAAGCAGTTCTAAGAGGGAAGTTTATAGCTATGCAAGCCTACCTCAAGAAACAAGAAAAATCTCAAATAAAAAATCTAACCTTACACCTAAAGGAACTAGAGAAAGAAGAACAAACAAAACCCAAAGTTAGCAGAAGGAAAGCAATCAGAAAGATCAGAGCAGAAATAAATGAAATAGAAACTAAGAAAACAATAGCAAAGATCAATAAAGCTAAAAGCTGGTTCTTTGAGAAGATAAACAGAATTGATAAACCATTAGCCAGACTCATCAAGAAAAAGAGGGAGAGGACTCAAATCAATAAAATTAGAAATTAAAAAGAAGTTACAACAGACACCACAGAAATACAAAGCATCCTAAGAGACTAACACAAGCAACTGTATGCCAATAAAATGGACAACCTGGAAGAACTGGACAAATTCTTAGAAAGATATAACTTTCCAAGACTGAACCAGGAAGAAATAGAAAATATGAACAGACCAGTGACAAGCAATGAAATTGAAACTGTGATTAAAAATCTTCCAACAGGGGCTTCCCTGGTGGCGCAGTGGTTGAGAATCTGCCTGCCAATGCAGGGGACACGGGTTCGAGCCCTGGTCTGGGAAGATCCCACATGCCACGGAGCAACTAGGCCCGTGAGCCCCAACTACTGAGCCTGCGCGTCTGGAGCCTGTGCTCCGCAACAAGAGAGGCCGCGATAGTGAGAGGCCCGCGCACCGCAACGAAGAGTGGCCCCCACTTGCCGCAACTAGAGAAAACCCTCGCACAGAAACGAAGACCCAACACAGCCAAAAATAAATAAATAAATAAATAAATAAATAAATAAATAAATAAAAAAATCTTCCAACAAACAAAAGTCCAGGACTGGATGGTTTCACAGGTGAATTCTATCAAACATTTAGAGAAGAGGTAACACCCATCCTTCTCAAACTCTTCCAAAAAATTGCAGAGGAAGGAACACTCCCAAACTCATTCTATTAGGCCACCATCACCCTGATACCAAAACCAGACAAAGATACTACAAAAAAAGAAAATTACAGACCAATATCACTGATGAATATAGATGCAAAAATCCTCAACAAAATACTAGCAAACAGAATCCAACAAAACATTAAAAGGATCATACAACATGACCAAGTGGGATTTATCCCAGGGATGCAAGGATTCTTCAATATATGCAAATCAATCAATGTGATACACCATATTAACAAATTGAAGAATAAAAAGCATATGATCATCTCAATAGATGCAGGAAAAGCTTTTGACAAAATTCAACACCCATTTATGAAAAAACTCTCCAGAAAGTGGGCATTGAGGGAACCTACCTCAACATAATAAAGGCCATATGTGACAAACCCACAGCAAACATCATTCTCAATGGTGAAAAAGTGAAAGCATTTCCTCTAAGATCAGGAACAAGACAAGGATGTCCACTCTCGCCACTATTATTCAACATAGTTTTGGAAGTCCTAGCCACAGCAATCAGAGAAGAAAAAGAAATAAAGGGAATACAGATTGGAAAAGAAGAAGTAAAACTGTCACTGTTTGCAGATGACATGACACTACACATAGAGACTCCTAAAGATGCCACCAGAAAACTACTACAGCTAATCAATGAATTTGGTAAAGTTGCAGGATACAAAATTAATGCACAGAAATCTCTTGCATTCCTATACCCTAATGACTAAAAATCTGAAATAGAAATTAAGGAAACACTCCCGTTTACCACTGCAACAAAAAGAATAAAATATCTAGGAATAAACCTACCTAGGGAGACAAAACACCTGTATGCAGAAAACTGTAGGACACTGATGAAAGAAATTAAAGATGATACAAACAGATGGAGAGATATACCATGTTCTTGGATTGGAAGAATCAATATTGTGAAAATGACTATACTACCCAAGGCAATCTACAGATTCAATGTAATCCCTAAAAAATTACCAATGGCCTTTTTTAAAAGAACTAGAACAAAAAATCTTAAAATATTTATGGAGACACAAAAGAGCCCGAATAGCCAAAGCAGTCTTGAGGGAAAAAAATGGAGCTGGAGGAATCAGACTCCCTGACTTCAGACTATACTATAAAGCTACAGGAATCAAGACAATATGGTACTGGCACAAAAACAGAAACACAGATCAATGGAACAAGATAGAAAGCCCAGAGATAAAGCCACACACCTATGGTCAACTAATCTATGACAAAGGAGGCAAGGATATACAATGGAGAAAAGACAGTATCTTAAATAAGTGGTGCTGGGAAAACTGGACAGCTACATGTAAAAGAATGAAATTAGAACACTCCCTAACACCATACAGAAAAATAAACTCAAAATGGATTCGAGACCTAAATGTAAGACCAGACACTATAAAACTCTTAGAGGAAAACATAAGAAGAACACTCTTTGACATAAATCACAGCAAGATCTTTTTTGATCCACCTCCTAGAGTAATGGAAATAAAAACAAAAATAAACAAATGGGACCTAATAAAACTTCAAAGCTTTTGCACAGCAAAGGAAACCATAAACAAGAAGAAAAGACAACCCTCAGAATGGGAGAAAATATTTGCAAACAAATCAATAGAGAAAGGATTAATCTCCAAAATATATAAATAGCTCATGCAGCTCAATATTAAAAAAACAAAAAAACCAATCCAAAAATGGGCAGAAGACCTAAATAGACATTTCTCCAAAGAAAATATACAGATGGTCAAGAAGCACATGAAAAGCTTCTCAACATCACTAATTATTAGAGAAATGCAAATCAAAAGTAAAATGAGGTATCACCTCACACCAGTTAGAATGGGTATCATCAGAAAATCTACAAACAACAAATGCCGGAGAGAGTGTGGATAAAAGGGAACCCTCTTGCACTGTTGGTGGGAATGTAAATTGATACAGCCACTATGGAGAACAGTATGGAGGTTCCTTAAAAAACTAAAAATAGAATTACCATATGACCCAGCAATCCCACTACTGGGCATATACCCAGAGAAAAGCATAATTCAAAAAGACACATGTGGGGCTTCCCTGGTGGTGCAGTGGTTGAGAATCTGCCTGCCAATACAGGGGACAGAGGTTCGAGCCCTGGTCTGGGAAGATCCCACATGCCGCGGAGCAACTAAGCCCGTGAGCCACAACTACTGAGCCTGCGCATCTGGAGCCTGTGCTCCACAACCAGAGAGTCCGTGATGAGGCCCACGCACCGTGATGAAGAGTGGCCCCCACTCGCCGCAACTAGAGAAAGCCCTCACACAGAAACGAAGACCCAACACAGCCATAAAAGTAAAATAAATAAATTAATTAAATTTATTTAAAAAAAAAAGACACATGCACCCCAATGTTCATTGCAGCACTATTTACAATAGCCAGGTCATGGAAGCAACCTAAATGCCCATTGACAGATGAATGGATAAAGAAGATGTCATACATATATACAATGGAATATTACTCAGCCATTAAAAGAATGAAATTGGGTCATTTGTTGAGACGTGGATGGATCTAGAGACTGTCATACAGAATGAAGTAAGTCAAAGAGCAAATCTAAAAGTATATATTAACGCACATATGTGGAACCTAGAAAAATGGTACAGATGAACTGGTTTGCAGGGCAGAAATTGAGACACAGATGTAGAGAACAAGCGTATGGACACCAAGGGGGGATAGCGGTGGGGGGGTGGGGGTGGTTTGATGAATTGGGCGATTGGGATTGACACGTATACACTATTGTGTATACAATGGATGACTAATAATAACCTGCTCTATAAAAAAAAAAAGACATGGGCTTCCCTTGTGATGCAGTGGTTAAGAATCCGCCTGCCAATGCAGGGAACATGGGTTCGAGCCCTGCTCAGGGAAGATCTCACATGCCGCAGAGCAACTAAGCCCATGCGCCACAAAAAAAAAAAAAAAAGAAAGGAAGAAACAAAGATCTCCCCACCTTTTTAATGGAAATTGAGCAGGATCAATGTCACAATACATAAAATAGATAAAGGTGTAGCTATTGTGGTTGATGTAGGAGTAGTACCCTCTCCCCTCTACCTAACCCACATACACTCACTGACCTTCCTCAAACATTTAGGATGTGCAAATAGTTTTAAGATGACTGTTTAAGCTAAAGAGTGTCATTATAGGTTCTTGTGAAGAAAAACAGAACAATAAAATAAGTGTTTTAGATAAAAATAATCTACCACCGGTGTTACTCCCTTGCACCAAAAATACAAAATATAAATCACTGTCCTTTTTGAACTTAAATAATTTACACTGAAACAACTTGAGTAATTCTTCAAGGTATCTCCAAATGATCAACTTCAAATACTATTAGAACTCAGATGTCCTGACCAAAAAAAAAAAAAGTTGAAAATGGAGAGAGGCAACCATTCTACACTGTTGGTGGGAATGTAAATTGGTACAGCCACTATGGAGAACAGTATGGAGGTCCATTAAAAAACTAAAAATAGAGCTACCATATGACCCTGCAATCCCACTCCTGAGCATATATCCAGAGAAAAACATGGTCTGCAAGGATCCATGCACCCCAATGTTCATTGCAGCACTGTTTACGATAGCCAAGACATGGTAGCAACCTAAATGTCCATCGACAGAGGAATGGATAAAGAAGATGTAGTGTATACACACACACACACACACACACACACACACACAGACACACACACACAATGGAATATTACTCAGTCATTAAAAAGAATGAAATAATGCCATTTGCGGCGACATAGGTGGACCTAGAGATTGTCATACTGAGTGAAGTAAGTCAGAGAAAGATAAATATGGTATGATATCCCTTATATGAAGAATCTAAAAGGAAATGCTACAAATGAACTTATTTACAAAATAGAAACAGACTCACAGACTTAGAGAACAAACTTACAGTTAGCAGGGGGGAAGGGTGGGGGGAGGGATAACTAGGGATTTAGGGATAGACATGTACACACTGCCATATTTAAAGTGGATAACCAACAAGGACCTGTATAGCACAGGGAACTCTGCTCAATGTTATGTGGCAGCCTGGATAAGAAGGGAATTTGGGGGAGAAAGGATACATGTCTATGTATGGCTGAGTTGCTTTGCTGTGCACCTGAAACTATCACAACATTGTTAATCGGCTATACTCCAATATAAAATATAAAGTTAAAAATAAGTAAATAAATAAAAGGAACGAAATTGGGTCATTTGTAGAGATGCGGATGGACCTAGAGACTGTCATACAGAGTGAAGTAAGCCAGAAAGAGAAAAACAAATATTGTACATTGATGCATGTATGTGGAATCTAGAAAAATGGTACAGATGATCTTATTTGCAAAGCAGAACTAGAGACAAAGACATAGAGAAAAAACGTATGGACACCAAGGTGGGAAAGGTGGGGGTGGGATGAATTGGGAGATTGGTATTGACACATATACACTATTGATACTATGTATAAAATAGGTAACTCATGAGAGCCTACTGTATAGCTCAGGGAACTCTACTCAATGCTCTGTGGTGACCTAAATGGGAAGGAAATCCAAAACAAGAGGGGATATATATGTATACGTACAGCTGATTCACTTTGGTGTACAGTAGAAACTAACACAACATTGTAAAGCAACTATACTCCAATAAAAATTAATTTTAGAAAAAAGAAAAATGGCTGAACAAATTAATAGCAAAGATTTTCTTAACTCATGATTAGAAGCTTAATAATAGTGGATTAAATCCCCAAATGGAGTATCCTGCTAGAATAAAAAAGAGAAGTAAATACTTTTTAGAATAATATAAGCAAACAACATGATGATATAGCAATGACATATGAAAACATTATAATGAATCTCTTTAACTAAAAAATGAACATGCCTATGCAAATTATCCACACAAATGACAGTAAGTAGCAATTATATGATCAAAATCATTAATATTTTAATTCTTTTGTATTTTGCATTGGGAGAAAAAACAAAATACCAAACATTTCTTAAACTTTGGGGGAGATTATTTATTTAAACATTTTAAAACAGTATAACACTATAGTAACTCTAAAGTAATATTTCTCACCACAATCTCATCTTACACCCAGATACTACTTGTTTGTCAAGCCTCCTGCAACCCTACAAGCCCACCATGATGTATCTGGCTTCTGGACAAATAGAACACATCTTGCCTGTCCTGATCATGTGAAATTTTTGTCTTGTATATATCTCTCCTACTAAATTATAAAATCCATAAGATCAAAGATTATAGCTTATATCTTTTGGTTTATTTGCATTCCCCACAATGATTGGTTGAGTGATAATCAGTACTGTTTAGGAAAATGAGCATTAGAGTGAGGGTTGCAAGATGGATGTTGGTCCCAGTTCTGTCACTAAGTATGTGATTTGGAGAAACTATTTTATCTTTCAGGATTTCAATTTTCCCTTTTATAAAATGATGGCATTGGACTACATATTCTAGGGCTCTTTCAACTTAGTGATTCTATGATTAAAGAAAACTGAATAAATATCTGATGATTGTTTTCTTTCTTATGCATTTTGCTCCTTGAATGCTATCTTATAATTAAAGAAATGTATGGAAAATTGACTCTTATTTGAGGAAATTTACTTTCATCAAATGACATTACATTTTTGTTTGAGACTAGTGGCTAGAGCCTATTTGAACTGAGTTTCTAATAGAGGGGAAACTATATTTTCATGAAAAACTCCTTTCTTATCAATAGCTAGGAGCATTAAGGTAAGATATGAAATTTTCAGGTAGATGCTTTTTTTTAAATTTTTTTACTCTGAGTACTCAGGTGTCTTGGGGAAAGACATGCTAACTTTCTAAGTAGTTGAAAAAGGGAGGAATTTTTAAAAATTTAGTCTTAAGTGATTCAAATCCAGCTCAGAATGTTTAAGGCTAATACGGAGCTAACTTTCATATCCTCCAAGCCTACAGAGATAATACTAATAATAAAATACCACTGATGCAGATTAAACTAAATCAGACTCATAATAATCTTTCTTTTGCCAAGAAGTCTAAGGGTATAGTCACTCTTTTAGGTGAAAATATTTTGTGGAGCTACCAGAGTCCCAGAAAACCCCAGATGCTGCTTGAATTTATAGAATAACCTGCCCTAAGAAAGTTTTTCTGTTTTCCCTGGTTCCACTAAGAAAACAAAGCAGAACCTGACAGGGATATTTAGAGCTGTCAAAAATATGATGTCTTCTGAAATTCAAAATTTTCTCTTTGATTTTTTAGATGTGTAGTCTATACTGGTGTTTGTACTGTGAATTCTTAATCTACAACTTTATTTTTCTCTTTCTTTGAAAGATTCTAAGATTTCTTATTCCAATTGAATTACTTAAACTACATGAAAAATTGTCTTCATTTTCAATAATCTGGAATTTCTAATTAGTTTTTTTACAAGTATAAGTTTAAAACTAAAACACTTTTAAACATATGATTGACTTAGATTTAGGGACTAATCAATCTTTTAAAAATGGCTATTAGAATTACAAAGTAACTTTTAGAAAAGATTAACTGCTAAGAAGTATTGCAGCTCAATTGGTCAAGAGCTGAAATATATAGTTTCTTCTTCAAAAAATGGACCATCAAAGAATAACTTCATCCTATTATAAAACTTGTAATGATAATAAAACATTTTATATAGCATTATTCAATGCTTAGAAATACACATTTTAGACTAATCTTAGACGATTCTGACCATAATCACCTTTACATTTTAATTCTATGTCCTTACTTCTTATAGCTTATTCAAAACTTACAGGAATAACATTTTTTATAGCAAGGTTAACACTTAGTAGTTCAAAGGATAGAAGTTATGTTTACAAATGCATTGTTGGAATTCTATTTAAAAATTATTTCCTCTCGTAGTCTGCTATAAAAAATCAGTTTTATGGTAAAGGTCAGAATGGGAAACAGAACACTCTGCATTATATTCATACCGTAATGGTGAAACATTAATCTATATTGATAGATTGAGGGAAAGTTTTTATCATATTGAAGTATGGAAGGTAAGACTCAATGCAGCAGAAAACTAACCTCAGGATGATGGTGTTTTTTATTTTTCATTTTATTGTTTTTTATTATTATTAAGCCTCTGCTAAACATTTGTTTCAGTTCCTTTCTTAATATTCAAAATTGATGCATGGTGATTTAAAATACAGTTTCTTCCCAAGGCAGTCAGACTTGGAAATACTAAATTCCCTTTATTTCTTTTCTTATCACAATGTTAAATTCTCCTGCGTGAATCACAAGTCCAACTTGGCTGAATACACTTGCCAGTCTATTGCCATTGCAGCACCTTCATAAAAAAAGGGAATAAACTAGAAAACTAAATTGTCATATATTTCCTTTGATACTGATGTAGACATTGTGAAAAAATCACATATTTTTTTGTTTGTTTGTATTTTGGCAGCATGTGGGATGGTTCCCCAACCAGGGATCGAACCTGGGCCTCTGCAGTGAAAGCGCTGAATTCTAACCACTAGGGAACCAGGGGACTTCCCAAGAAAACCTATGTTTTGAACCTGGTGTCTTTTCAGGGACAGATCTTGGACTGTATGATGCTGACAAAGTTAAGTGACATCCAGGACTCTATTATTAAGTAATTTTTACTTATTGGGCTTGTCAAAGAACTCTGCTTCCTAATAATCAGATTTATATTCTGTCTTTATCAGTTCATATTGTTTACATACAAAGACACTTTGCAAACTATCAAATAATGTTGATAAATTAATTTGACTGGTGATTTTCCATGCATATTGTAAAGGTTACTATCTGAAGGAAGTTAAACTTTTAAAATCTGGTGATACAATATTCTATCTAAATATTATACTTCAGTTATTCCATACCTTACTTGAGCTTTGCCTTTATATCTCTTCATTTGGCTACAATTCCTCTCCCTTCTCCTAAAAATGCTATATCCTGCTTCCAATTTTTCATGGAAAAGGGTTTGTTATGAACAAATAAAATAAAGTTAAAATTGTAGTTTATGATATGAAATGACATACTTTTTTAAAAATGCTTTTAAATTTTGCAGTGTCCACTTAAGTAACTGGAGAGGGTTTGAGTTATTCTACAGCAACAGCTGGGAAAGAAATAAAAGAAAGTGACAAGTTAAGCTCAGCAGATACAAGGATAGCCAGGCTAGCTTGTGGGATAGGTAGCTGAGAGCAAGTATTGCTACTCACTGCAAGGTTCATGCACTAATTTTCTGCTTCAAGTTTTTACTTCTGAGTTGGTCTATGCCTACATCCAACAGCAGTTCAGTTCAAATAGCCACCTTTTTTTGTAATATTTTGAATCACATGGCCTCAGTAATTTACTGTCCTTCTGCTAAAATGAAAGTAAAATTATTTACTCTCTTTTTTTTTAATAAAATTATTTTATTTATTTATTTATTTGGCTGTGTTGGGTCTTCGTTTCTGTGCGAGGGTTTTCTCTAGTTGCGGCGAGCGGGGGCCACTCTTCATCGTGGTGCACGGGCCTCTCACTGTCGCGGCCTCTCTTGTTGAGGAGCACAGGCTCCAGACGCGCAGGCTCAGTAGTTGTGGCTCACGGGCCCAGTTGCTCCGCGGCATGTGGGATCTTCCCAGACCAGGGCTCGAACCCGTGTTCCCTGCATTGGCAGGCAGATTCTCAACCACTGCGCCACCAAGGAAGCCCCTACTCTCTTTTTAAAGGTGTTAGATTTCATGAGTTAACAGTACTTTAAAGGTGAAAAATGCTTAATATTACTATTATATATATACATATGTATGAAATGAAGTGAATAAAGAAATCTATAAAAAATACAGCAGCTGTGACATTACTGCCACACAGACATGTTACATTTCCAAGCAGCTCATGGAGATTTAGGCACTAGATCCCATTAACATCAAAGGGTGTCACACAGCTAAATCCTAGCGAACAGCTTGGAAAATGTAAGTGATGTCTTGTTAACTATAGAGTCAATTCAGTATTTGAATTTGTTTAAAGAGATAAATCGCTAAATAATAGTAAAGCTCGTTTTATTTTCTCCAATTTGAAAAACTTTATGATAATATATTAATCAGCAAGTATTTGAGGAATTCCCAGTCCTTTACTATGGTAATGTAAACTTAGCAAGAGAAATAATTATTCAATAAATATTAATGAAAATAAAGTATTTAGATTAGCATATATTTGATAAAAATATACTGTGTGCTACTATCAATTTTGCTCAATATCCTCATATTTCTTACATTTGCAGAAATTACTTTGCTAAGACTGCAAGGGCATTTACAATAGCAACAATGAAAAAGATAAAGTACCCAGGAATAAATATAACTGGAATTGTGCAATGGTCATAAGAAAAACATTTAAAATACTTCAGGACACAACCTTAAAGTGGAACAAAGGAAAAGACATGTAATCTTGGATAGGAAGGCTCAACATCATAAAGCTGATTCTTCTCCCTACACTAATATTATATTTGGTGTAATCCCCAAAACAATAGTAACATTTTTCTAGAACAAGATAAATTGATTTTTAAAGTTCATTTGACCCAACAATCACAATATGTATGAATGATATGTATGCAATGTCATTTATTACAGCACTGTTTACCATTTTAAGATTGTAGTTAAATCCTGGTATCCATCTACAGGGGACTGTTTATAACAAATAGGATACATCTTATAAATATTTGCTTATATCTACATAAAGAAACTGGAAGCATACATAAGAAACCTGAAAGTGATAGCTTACTGAGGCAAGGATAAGTGGGATAGATAGGGACTGGCATGGAAGTAAGGTTTGTAGGTATGTACCTTCTTACATAGTTTTGATTCTTGAACCATTCAAATACATTACCTATTTAAACCCCAAAACCTAAATTTAAAAAAAAACCAAACACTTGAAAAAATGGAAAGGGTACTGAATATACATTCTACTAAATGCTATAAATGGTAGTCCTGCCAATATGGTAGAAATGTTTCAAAAGCATGTTTGATTTAATGATAATTTGAATTAATCTGTTGAGTTCAGCCATCATTTATCTTTGGCTACTTGTAAGTTGGAGCTGGTTTTCAGAGAAATTATAGAGAAGACCGCTTCTTTTCATCTGAACATCATACCATAGTGCACAATGCAATTGGTTTTGATGACTATCAAACGCAGTACAAAACCCTGAACAATATTTTAGCATGTAAATATAAACAGATGTTCACTGAGTAACAGCAGGAGGCATAGCAATGAACTAAATGATTGAGTTTTGTATAAAAGTGTGGCACTGGCCCCTGTTCTCAAGGTGCTAACAGTCTAAATTTACTCAAAATACTTATTGCCTGCCTTCTATGGGAAAAAACTGTGCCTTTTTCTTTTCCTATAATTATTGCAGGCAGAAGATGTAACAGAATTCAGAAGTGAGAGAATAAAGAACTTAGCAACCACAGTTTCCCTGAGGTTAAGGTTACTCAATTTGGGGGAATTTTATTCAAAAGAGTAAAATGATTAATGTAGCTCAGCATATGACCTGCAATTGAAGACACCTGGCTCAGAGTTTGCTGTAAGTTTGATACATGAGGTTCTTCGGCATTTACTGCCATGAAGTTTGAAGGGAGCATACTGAAAAGAAGACACAGCAATAAACTTTTGGCAATAATTTCTCTCTCACAGTTTCTGCCAAGCTGGAAAGAAATGTCATTTATATTTCTTAATTGGATTCATTTCCAAACAAATACAGACTTTCTGTAAAAGTTTCTAAACAGCTGTACACATGGAATTAATAACACAAAGCACTTATTGAGCCAAGTTGTGAATGAACAATTCAAACAGGGAAATGACAAAGAAATCCAAGAACAGAAAAATGATTAAGGTATGAGAGCAGTTTTTAGAGATGTTTCTGTAAAATAGACATGAATTACAAGGTAGTAATTTCCTTGATGTGGCCAATATGGTTTGGCATTACACTTTCAGGAACACACAGATCCATATGTATATGCAATGATTAAGTACAAGAGGGCATTTGGAGCTTCACTGGACAAGCACCGCCTGCTCAGTTGATTTTGGCAATCCTAAGAACATTTCCAGAACTGTGCCTGTGCTTTAACCATGGATAAGATCCTAGCTAGTGGCCCGAGGGAAGAAAAATATGATGAGCAAATTCAAACACGATGTTTCAGTTCAGCCTTTTGGTTTAAATGGCCAACTACATGCTTATTTAAGTAAGAGTTTATAATATTTACTAAAAACAAAATCAAAAGGAAGATGAATGATATCGCAATCATTTATCTTATTAGTCCTATGTGTCCTACCTTAGAAACACATTTACTAAGGACTTAATTATCGTTAGAATTGAATCTAAATCCACCTAAATTTGTTCCTGTGCTCAAGTTCTGATCACATAACTTCACAACATAAAATGTAGTTTTTCACTACTTTCATTAGTGTAAGTCAGAAAATGCTGGCGCAAGAGGGAAAAAAAGTAAATCCTTAGGATCAATGAAACATCTGTTGCATTACTTTTTTCTTAAACACCTGTGCTTTAGGATTGATTTAATTGAATATAGATAAAATATATTTATATATAAATATATTATGTAAAATACATATGAATAAATATGTATTCATATATAAATATAATAATTATATCTATATATAGAGAGATAGCACAAACAAATAAAATAAAGGTTCATGTCTAGAAATTCTGTGCAGTTCTGCTTAACTCATTTTTAGCTATATAATCATAATCTATAGCTTGTATATTAACAGAGTGTCAATTCTGCTAAATAATATATTTTTCACATGAATATACACTACCATTAGAGATGCAAAGGCTTCTAGAGGAAGTAAAAAGAAAAAAAGAAAATTTGTTGGTACTGGGGAAACTGTGCAGTGAAATGTATTTCCTTACTTCTTCCCTGAGGACTTTTTAAATTTTGCTTTCTAATCTGAGAGGAGAAAATAAATAAAATTAAAGACAGATTGAAGCAACATTATCAATATTTTACACCTTCTTATTAATTAAAGTGTTATCACAAGATGAACATCTCTGTCTAATAGTGATTGACTGGTGTTTGGCAGATCTATTAACTTCAGTTCCCATGTTAATTCCAACTTCTCTCAAGTTTTCATCCAAACCATACACAGGCACACACATACACCCCCTACTCTAGGCCCTCTAACCAATGTGTAAGCTTAGCTGCTCATTCAGTCTTCTCACATAGTCTCTGTGAGAGCAAGTAGATGTAATGTCTTCAAAGTGCCTTGTTATCTTAGCTTAGAATAGTGAAAGGAACTTTCATATATATATTTTTAAGAATGGATCTCCACTACTTCCATCCAGGAATCAGGTGATGTCCCCTTGCTTATTTTAAATTTGAATAAAGATTGATCTAGCAAGTGACTTCTATTATAGAATATATTAAACATTTCAATTTTATCTTATTGTTCTTTTAATATGTACATAAGGAAAATTTTCTTCTTCTTAATGCCTACTGTGATAACTTCCGTTGGTGACTAATTCTGTTATTTGCAATTTTATAATTTTTTTATTGTCGTATTGCTTTCAAGAATTTTCCAAAAATGTGAAACATCTTTGTTTTTTTCTCACAAAAATATGCATAATGGTTGGCCTGAAAGCGCTCAATGTGAAATGGTTGGCCTGAAAGCGCTCAAAATTCAATTTGTCCAGGAAATTGAATAGTAAAAAACAATTCTGAGTCAACACTATTGCCATTTGAAGAACATTTCAAAGATTTTCCAGGAAAGGGGAAGATTTCCCAATGTAAAGATCTCTGGCTTGTCAATATCCATAGGCAATTTCACAATGTGTACAAATTTAATTATTAAAAAGCACAAAGTCACTACAGTTGAAGTGTAGGGCACAAGTTTTAAACAGCACATCTTTTAATATTATGGATCATTTAATTTTCAAACTCAGATATGAGGAACTGCCAAGTAATCACTCTATTAGGATTTCTCATCGTTTTAACTTTGAATTAGACTTATTTTAGGACTATAGAGATTACTACATGAAAAAGAGGCTACTTCTATAGATAAGAAACCCCATAAAAATTACAGTGTGAAGGTGAAAATGCAAATTTCATCACTTGGGATGTGCCACACTAATGCCAGAATGAAATACTTTTATTTTATCAAATACACATTAAAAGGCATAACTTTTTTAGGGGTATATACTTCTAGACAACAACCTAGAATATTCTGAAGTAAATAAATTGTTACTGGAAAATAAAAACATATTTTGTATTAGGAACTGAATTCTGAAGACATAGTACAACCTTTCATAAAAGTAACAAGAGAACAAAAAAACAGGCAAAGAAGCAAAGATATAAAATACAGAAAAAGCCTGAAAAGTAGTGGGCAACGGGGGAGCAAATGCATTAGCTTATCAAAACACTAATGGCAACCTAGATATTTGTGTGGTGAAAAATGCCATGGCGGGGGATAGGGATTGAAAAGATATCAACTGAGTGACTTTCAAGTACAGAGATTTAGGATTTGACCTTGCATTTTTATTAGAATGTAATCCCCCACAGAATTCAGTAGTTATTCTATGTTCAGTGGGTGATACTGAAAGTGTTAACCATATGTACTATAATGAAAAGGATTTGCTCGTAGAAAAAGTACCGTTAATGTATTTAAGTACTGATAATAATGTATGTGTGTTTGTGTGTGTGTGCCATTGTAAGCAATCAAATCAAAGCAGCATTTTAATTTTTTTAATCTCTAGATTTTAGAAATTATTATGATACTCATTTCAAAACACTCTGCAAGTATATATTTTAAAACATTCAAATTTTTCTTTCTAAAGCTAGGAAGTACTCATGACGGCACAGCATATTGTCCTGGTGAATCCTGTTGGCAAAATCAAACTGTTCTAAAGGCTGAATTACTAGGAGAATTGGAAAGTATGATCATCCAATTGGCAGACAGCCTAGTAATGGAGATGATAGAGCAGTTGGAAGTTAAAACAGGAGTCTCAAATTGTCCTAGGATATAAAATGAGGGGGAAATAAGACATATTTCCACACCCTGATCCTTTGTATATTCCTTTAGGAAGAAAGAGAAAAGTGGACTACTGCTCACGTGTAGCTAGATACCCTCAAAGTTAGATATAAGTGTTAAATCTGAGTAACACGTGCATGTCATAGGGCATCAAAGGATTTTTTAACAAGGAATGATGGTTCCAAATCTCGTTTTTATTTTAAATATCTACTAGAAATAGATTCAATAATGATTGTTAAACTTATCTCTATTTTATGTATATATTTCAAATATTTTTCAAAGGAAAGTTTTGATAAAATGTTACTGTCCATTTTTTCAGTTATTTGAGCAGTATGTGTGGGATGTTAACCAAACAACTATGGTGAATATTTTTCAAAAGCAAAAATAAATAAGTGGAAAGGAATAAAGCTTTATGAATAAAAAATTCATACGTAATTTATGTTTAATCAAAACAGGCAGATTTAGGAAAAAATAAAGTCATGAGTTTAAGCAAATGTGTATTAAATTATTTATACCAAGTAATAACCTCACTAAATGAGGAATGTGGACATTTTAATATACTGCACCAAAATGAGTTTTAAAATTTTTAGAGAATTAATCTCTTTCATATCACCATATATTTGTCCTACAAATGCTGATACACTGGAAAATTAAGTCACTTTCTCTCATAAATCTGAAGATGTCCTATGTCTTGTTTTTGCTTCACTGGACACTTAGCATTCTTGGTGGCAATCTGCAACTAATTTTCCAAGACTACCACTTTTCACACAGATGTATTCCTAAAGAATTTACAGTTGAAGGGCTGTGTACACATGAATGAGTCTCTAGAAGGAACAGTGATTACGTACGAAATCATATGAGACATTTGTGCCTATCTGCTTCTCACGGGGCTGGGGGGGGGGTCTTTGCCCCAAGAATAAGGGTAGTTTCACTGAGGAAATTCTTACTACCACTGCGGAACCCATTTGTCCGTATCTTAAATGATCTATTCAAATATGGCCCAACTCACATTGACATAGTAATAACTTTCTTCTCTAGTTCAAACTGTACACAACATTATCTCATAATTAAAATGTTTTCTTCTTGCTAAGATGGTTACCTGGTTTAAAATGTGCAAATTATGCTGAAAGAGAAAAACAGTGAAATGATACCTATTCATTAAAGCACATTTAAAAATAGATTCTTGCTCTCACTCTTCATCATGTGAAGGTGAAAACCTAGCCCCTTGGCTTGGAATAGTCACAATTCTCCATATGCATAGAGATCACTACTATCTCCATTTGTACTCCTTAGAGAAAGACCGATGTCTTCAGTGCATTAACTTGTCAGGTCCTGAAGGATATAAATTACATTTCCTTGCCTGCTGACATATTGGGCAATTATATAACCACATCAACCTACCTAGATTTGAGAATAATTATGTATAGAGCTGAAAAATGCAAAGATAGACATATCTGACAACAGAGAAGACAAGAAGTCTGAGAACAAATCCATACTGGCAGCCTAATCTGGGAGTTTAAATGGAATATGCAAAGAGTTGTAAGGATGTACTTCACAGCCTTCTGCTATTGTTGCTGGATTCATAACTCCGCAGTCTTCTAAATTGACTTCCTGTTTTAAAAACTAGAAATCCCCGAACCACTTGATCGACTGTAGAAGAGAAAAGAAAGAAAAAGCAAAAACCTCACTAAAGCATTACTACTTATGTTAATATGATAGCAACTCAATTTATTCAAGTGCTGATCAATGCTAAACAATCAGAGAGGTTCATGAATTATGTATTTCAAAAAAACCTGGTGCTTTTTAGTGGAATGTCACAAGGTTAACCAACTGGTAGACATGGGTTCCCTTGGGCACAATTTCAGATGCAGTGCTTACTATTCTAGTCGATGGAAGAACAATATCAAAATAGAACTTTGTTTGAAATACATAATGAACTGCTCTCATAAACCTCAACCTTCAGAAATCATTATACATGAGAGTTTGATACTGCAGACAATTACCAGACCTCCACTTGTCTGGCAGTATCATCTCTTGTTGCTTTGTCTGTTCCTTAACCATGTCTCAGTAATTATTGATAGCACAATTGTCATAGATTTCCCTGTTAATACAAATGCATTAGCAATTAAAACAACTTGTTATGTATTCCCTACTTCAGGGGTCTCTAGTCTACCTCAAGTCTGTGTCCATTTCTCAGTAATGCTTACTTTTGAAAAACCTGAAGGCCTAACCTCCACTTTCTTACGCCTGGCTCACTCATGTAACTATTTCCCCACTTTTCATTTTTATGTGTATTCATGTCAGTAGCCCTTTACCCTACCATTTTAAAATCCAGGACAATTACCTTTGAAGCTAAAGTTGGAATATCAATATCAAAACTGGCATTTTTCTAGGTGTTTGTAAAAGCTGTCAACTGATGAGTTTAGAAACTTAAATAATCCATTAACTCTTAAGACTATCTGGAACCCATTTTTGCAAGGATTTCCTCTCATGCAGCCCTTATTATTGGAAACATTGCCATTATTCGTAACTCTTTGAAAAATTGCATTGTCATTAGCTTATCATGCCCTCAATAAAATGGTGGTAGTGTATCTAAACTGTATCTGAAAGTATTCAATTCTCTGTATAGCTCTTTATACACTCAATGGTAAATCTTGACATTTCTAACATCTACCACTCTTAGCAATGCCATACAGAGTCTATTCTTTCCAAATGTGGCTCAAAATAGAGACTGTAGAAAAAAAAATGAATGAAGTAGCTATGTGACTTCACCAACATTATAAGGAGATGCAGATCTTGAAGAAAAATGGGAGCAAATTGCAAAAGATTTATTGCAATAACAATAAAATGCTGAATCAGTCTCTGAGCAGTCTGTCAATTCACTTAATCAAACCTCAAATCACCTGCTGCCACATGTTTATGCTACATCCCCTTCTAAATAAGCAAGAAGAAAAGGCTTAAGAAAACAACTTATTTAAGGTAGGCATGGCCCCACTACCCCCAAAGGAATGTAGAATGTGGGCTTTTATTTTATTTTAGATGTCCCCAGTAAGCTAAGTTCAAGAGACCATGAAACATTAAAAAACGTAATGACACTAATACCATAATTACATATAACTATATGATGCAAAAATGATTTAGCATCTACCCATATTGTTCAGAAATCAGAGTATACAATATTAATATTGTTAATTATTTAGGAAGATTACGTGTTCTTCACTTTAATGAGTGGATACCATAATTCTCTCTGTATTAAATCACGTTATTGTCTCCTATATTATGTGTATAGTTATATCAGAGCTTATAATTGCCTTGCAAATGTTTTATATTCAAGGTGTAGAATTGGAAAACCAACACGTTTATGCTTCTTATGAACATTACTTAGGACATATTTGTACATATCTGAAAGGATTATTGCACACTGCAATAACAATAACAATAAGAAATTGTCTTCAGATGTTCAGATGTTTTCTCATCCCAAGTGCTATTTCATTCTTCATTCTTCTCTTTAGTGACACAACCTGTCCTAGGTTTTGTTTTGTTTTGTTTTGGCAATTTCTTCTTTTCTGCTATCTGACCATAACAATGCGAAAATATTATTAGGACACTAATATATGAATGTGTTACTTTAAGATGGTGGTATTTTGTGAGACACTACAAAGATCTCAAAATTTGATGGATATGCCAAAGACAAATAAATAGTCCTAGGGAAGTAGAGGGAAAGAAATCCCAAGTCTGATAGAATTGGGGAAATAATATAAAAAGTTATTGGAGTATTTTCCACTCAATTCACAGAAAGAAACACACTTTGCACTAGGGAAATCCAGTCAGTTACTATCTCTCTACTTTGGCATTCTGATGTGAATCTATACGATATTTCCCAGATGTAAAATGGCTCCTCCAATCACACACTGGCTAATAAATTGAAAGTGTCTTTGAGCTTTAGAGCGTAATTTTGAGGAAGCATAATAAGCAAAAGTAATTTCTCTTCTTATAGCCCGTTTCCTACTTATTTAAAATGAGAATTGTCAGATAATTCACGGACTAACTAAACGAGCAGACGTGCATACGAGTTCCCAATGATTTCCCAAGACAAGATCAAAGTATTGAAAAAAAGAGAATTCCTTAGAAGGAGGAATATCTAACACTTAATCTAAAATAATGACATAATTGTTACCATTGTTTTTTAAAAAAATTAATAACAAAAAGGGAATAAACTGCTGCAACTATTAAGACAATTGGAAATAATATTCAAAGGAGAAAATGTGTCGCTCAGAATTATATGGCCGAATGATTCTATAACCATGCAAATTTATTAAATCCATTTAATCTCTTACTTTAAATGTAGTTTTTATAATGATATGTATATTTCCATATTTACTTTTACTGAATATGGCTGACATAACTTTAAATTTCCATGAAATGTAGTCAAAACTAGAAATCTCACACTCAAAATTATTGGGGCTTTAAGAAAACCTAAGTGATCAAGACCTTCTTTATGCAGTTAAGTTGCTTATTAAGCAAGTAAGAAATTTCAAACTAATTAAAATCAGCATTCTTTAAATTCCATTAATCATTATTTGCCATTGCAAGTACATACTTGGAGGGCAAAACAACAGTAGACATGCTATAAGATGAGTAGCTTTTTCAGCTAGCTTAGTCATAATTCCAACATTAAATGATAAAGGAGAAGTTCAACAAAAATATGGAAGTAATTATCATGATTTGATTAGATATGAATCGTGCAAATTCGTCTGTCACAAAATATACGTAATATATTAAAACAAAGAAATGTGTGAGGTTATATTTCTCATAATTCAGAAATACCTAAAAAAGAAAAACTTGTACTTTTGAGAGCAGGAAAATATGAAGTACAAGGGGGCAAAATGAGTATGTCCTCTAAAAAACCTATGTTTTACAGTTTATTATTTTGAGGTTCAAGTAGCTCCTTAACATCAATAGATAAATTTTCATAAACATCATTTCCAATTAGGTGGTTATCACCATTTCTGTGGCCTAAAGAATAATCCCCTTTAGAAGATACTGTGAAGAGAAGTCGAATCCCTAATTAACTTTTAAGTTTCTGGATCCTTAAAAGCATATTTAATGTTAATATGCATATGATTAATAATAGCAATTCCATATTAATATTTGATATTAAAATCCATAAATAGTACATGCCTTTGCCTTTGATATTTTTTTAATCAGCCATAATATAATTAGTATCAAGTAACCTTCAAACAAAATCTTCTTTACTACTTTTAGTATAAAAGAGAGTTCAACAAAAATGTAAGACATATGTAATATGTAATAGCTAAAAAAGCAAGAAGAAACAGGTGAAACTAATTTAATATATTTAACCCTATATATCGAAAATATTCTCATTTCAATGTGCAATCAAGGGGATTAAGAGGTACAAACTATTAGGTATAAAATAAGCTACATGGATATATTGTACAACACGGGGGATATAGCAAATACTTTATAATAACAATTAATGGAGTATAACCTTTAAAATTGTGAATCACTATACTCTACACCTGTAACTTAGATAACATTGTACATGAATTATACTTCAATATAATTTTTTTTAAAAATTATCAATGAGATATTTTACGTTCTTTTATCCATACCAAGTGATAAAAATCTGGTAAATATTTTATGCTTATAGCACATCTTACTTCAGACTAGCTGTATTTCAAGTGCTCAATAGCCACACATGACTACTAGCTACCATACTGGCCAGCACAGGTGGAAAAGATCCTCTGCAGTGGTATTTTAGTTTTGATAGCTATAAGTGAATGAAGCCTGTGAAGTCCCAGCTCTGTGATATTTTTGTTTTTCTTTCTTTCTTGCATAGGTGCTATTTGAAAAGAAAAAAACTGTTCTGACCATAACTTAACATTCCTTCTTTAGTTTTCAAAGTCTCAGTATGCCAGATGGTAGAATTTCTTTGGACTATTTTTTTTTGCTTCCACAATAGGAGGGTGGGGGGTTGTAAAAGATTTAACATAGCTGAGCACATACCGTTAAGCAATGGCAGAATTCCAGGGTAAAAGAACACAGGCAGCCATGGCATGTGGGTGGCATTTTTTTTTCTTTTTTGCAACCAAGTTAAGAAGAAAATTTAGAGAATGAATTTCTATCACAAGAGGAGTCAGATTGGAGGTGGTGGGGGAGGTAGTTTTAACTTCAGTCTGCACAACCTAGTGAAAGGTTAATTTTAACTCCAAACAATTAGAGCTACATGTAACAAATAATATTTATCTTATATCAATAAAGAAACCTATGGTCAAATGAGTAATTGACTCAGGTGGTGTTAAAGAAAGCAAGTTCATTTATAATCAGAACTACAGCTTCAAGCAATTATATAACTATATCCACCAATGCGCCATTGTGTAATGACTCTTAAAAACCCTCTTAAGTCATGATGAGTTCCAACTCTGGTAGTCCAACCAGGTACCTGTGATCCTCTAGAGGTGCAATTACTGCATGCTAGCTACACACACCCGTGAATTTTCTTATTACTATGGTCAAATCTCTTTTAATTTTATATGTATAAATTATTAAAGTCAAAATCTTTGATCTCTTGTTAATATTACACTATTTCAATGAAGCAAGATGTTCAGAAGTTAATTCAATCATATTAACTGAACACTTCCAAATTCTCCAAAACACTAGACCGTTTTGATTAAAAAGGGGGTGACCACAAGAATGTTCCAGTAAATTACATAAATAAAGTAAGCTACTCACATGGTTTTACCAAAAGCGTCTTTCCTCAGTAAGATGCCTTTTGTAAAGTAGTGGTTATCACATATTTACATTTTCAAATGAAGTAAAACAAAATTTAATTTGGTGTTGAGAAGGAGGCCTTATGAATTTAAAAGGAATGTAAAGTCTAACACAAAACAAAATAATGGTTAGACAAACTTTTAGTGTTCTTTTGACCTTTGTTAATGCAGATATAAGAAACAGTGCTGTGTAAGGGAAATTTATACTTAAAATTTGTAAATTTCCTAGTTTGTAGTTTGCATGACTATGTATTTAAAAATTCCTCTCATATTTAAAAGAGACAAAGTGCTATATTTTTTTCTGGAGTTTAAAACAATGCAGAAAAAGTGTTTAGATTAGTTTTCAAAGTCAAATATTCCTTGAAGTTGCAATTTTGTAAGTTTGTTTCAATTTATTTCTTGGGTTTATTCTACACTGTTCCTAAATGGGCACACAGCTTAAGTTAGGTGCAGCTTTCAAGGTTGGAATACACTTCTCTTAACCAATAGTGTGAGCCAAGATACCATTACAGTAAGGTTTTCATGAGACACAGTGTCAGCACTTAGTAAAATTTAAAAATAAGTAATAGATAGTAAACTAAAGAACTGCATACTTCACATAAATTTCTGGTGGCTCCTGCCACTTCTGACACAGTTCCATACACCCATATATTTCCTAAATAAATGTATCATACCTGACAAGATACCCATTTCTAATATTACAATATTAGTGTTAACTGTGGTCATTCATAGTGTTAATATGATCCAGGCCGGCAACCATAACTATGGTCCTGTCATCTAAGCACTGCTGTGATCCTGAACCATTTAAAATCTGTGTTCCTCTAAAATTATTTAGTTATACAAAGTGTTATCATATAATAGCAGCTCAAGACCAAATATTTTGAACTGCTTAACAATGTCTATTATTTTCCCTCATTCTTTCTTGCAATTATTAATTTATAATTTCTATTAATATTAAATATCTGAGAAAGTATCATCTTTTACCAACACAGAAGAAATTTGTCCAAGTTTACTTTTCATATATAGCCCACTATATTTTATCATTTTCTTGAGAATGTGGAATGCCTTGGTATCAGCAATGTCAACAATTCAAAGGACCTTAGAATTTTAGTGTGAGAAATACACTGGATAAAAATCTAATCAACCACCTCACTTGAAAGATGAGGAAATGAGGTTAGTAGAATGGAGAAGTCCATTTTCCAAGGTCACACTAGGTAGAAGCTGTGGCTATACTAGGCAACAAGTGTTCCAGTACTAAAATCAAGACACAATACTGGTTGTTTAGATATTCTGAAATTAGCAAATCTTCATGGTTCACATCAGTTACTTTACTTAAACATAGTACTTGTACATGTTTAATTTTGGTGGTAAATATATTGACCTAAACAACTATCAGGACTTGTTTTTCCAAAATGGCTTCCTATTGCATGGTCATACATACAGAAAATTGACAGCAAGTTTCTTATTTCATTTATATATAACACTAGTGCTCCCAAAGATGAATGCAAGCTCTCATATCTAATATACTTCATTCTTTTACTTATTTGATGAGCTCTAATGCTTCACATATCAAACTTTACATATTCATAGTTATATATTTCAAATATATTACAAAATCTCACTGCATCTTCTTTAAATTCTGTGATAATTATGCTATTGATATTTGCATATTTGTGAAGGTAATTCTTAGTCTTTTTCGTATAGTGAAGAAAAAGTTGGAAAGCCTAGAAAAGCTTCTAGTTGTTAAAATACATTTTTCTTCCACTTATTTTCAACCTGAGATTAATAGCACATCTATCACCTGTTAATGTCTCTGCAGTTATTGACAAACTTAATAAAATTTTGTATACTCTTCTGAATCAATCTTAAATAATAATTCATATTTTATAGGCTCTTAGTCATGTACTATGTTTCACATGCAGTGAAATTACTCCAATTCAAGTCATCTGCCCACTTGCTTTACATATCACTGATTGACATTTCTTTACTTCTTTCAAAAGCAATACCCCTAAGCACACTCGTCTTTTTAGTATGACTTATAAAGTACTTAAGTTATTATAACTATCCTATCATATCACATATTTTGAAGTGCTCCATATTATCCTTGTGACAACAAGAGCAAAGCTTATCACACCATTAACTTCATTTCCATGACATTCAGACAAATGATTTTAGATGTTAACATGTACATCAGCAATTTACATAGTTATGTCAAAGAAATACAGAAGCCTCCTGGATATTGCTAGTATAATTTATTGAAGAAATAATAATTTCTCAAAGGTTAGGTGTGTATATATGCAAAGATATGCCTCATATGGAAGTACGCTTACCTACAAACTGAATGAAGTCTTCGTTAAGTGTTTGAAACATACCCAATCTTATTTCCTCTCTATATCCCAACTCCTCAAGTGTGTGAGAGCAGAATTGTATCAGACAGACCTGAGTTTCAGTCCTAGCTTTGTCACATACTAGATCTGTGACCCTGGGAAAACTGTTAAATCATTCTAAGTCTCAGTTTCTCCATCAGGGAAACAAGGATAGTAAATAGCACCTACCCCAGAGGATTGTAACAAAGATAAAATTAAATAAATGATGTAAGGCACTCAGCCTGTCAGATATTTTTGCTTTTTCTAATCAAGCTATTCCTTATAGTATTCATAAGACAACTTGTTTTTCATCTATTGTGCCATTATTTGAGCAGTTGCTGTAAATTAAATAGACATCATATAATAGTCATCCCTTAAGATGAAGTCTGGATCTTACCTCTTCTATGAAGCCAGTATCCAATTCTGTGTGTGTGTGTGTGTGTGTGTGTGTGTGTGTGTGTGTGTGTGTGTGTGTTTGTGCATCTTATTGGTTCAGCTAAAGCTGAAGCATTATGTTATTCTCTAATTTCCAGTGCCTTACATATTAGCGCTAATTATATATTAGATCATACCAATGATGATGTGTCTGTGTGCATTTTATCTTCCCAATTAGACTGTAAGTTATTAGTGAATTGGAGTGAGTCATAGATCTCTCTTGTAGCCACAGTGATTAGCCACATAGTAAGTACTTAATTGATCAACACTAGATGAATTATGTATTTGGT
This sequence comes from Balaenoptera musculus, assembly GCF_009873245.2. NCBI lineage: Eukaryota > Metazoa > Chordata > Mammalia > Artiodactyla > Balaenopteridae > Balaenoptera > Balaenoptera musculus. Next base: position 76,507,018 of record NC_045806.1, on the reverse strand, counting down.
ACAAGTTCCCCATTTCTATCTCACTCCTCATATATCATTGTCATATGCCTCCCTCACAATAGAAAATGAATTTTGAGAGGAAAACACAGGTGTACATGAGACACAGGTGTTTCATTTTCCTGACATATTTTTGGTCAGAGTCAATCCCTCTCTCTCCCTCTCTCTCTAAATTTCCCAATAAGGTATTCAAGCAGGGTTGCATCTAGGTTTTCTGGGCCCTGAAAATTATGTGAGAGACACTTTTTTAGTGTCTTAATATTATTATTTTAATAATATTATTTTTGCAATTTTATAAAAACATATGATCCATGTGACACATTGAAAGGAGAGCAACCCCCTCTAGGACTTAAATGAGTGGTGTGCTTTTATTGGTATCAAGGTAAATCATTGTCTGCATTCAATAGTTGCTCCTGGTAAAGTTCCTAACTTGTGTTGTCATCTCCAAACTCTTCTACTCCTTGATAACAAATGATATTGAAGGAGAAATTTTTTTCAGCTAAAATGTTGTTCTCATTTGACTCTTTTTTAGTGTCAGTTAATTTTATCATTTTGACAAAAACGACATCAACAACAGCAAAAAATATCAAATTATTATTTGAAGACATCTGTATTTGTTTCCTATCACTACTGTAAAATATTTACTTAGTTGTTTAAAACAACACAAATTTATTATCTTACAGTTTTGGAGGTCTGAAATCTGAAATGGATCTCATGGGCATAAAATCAAGATGTCAGTAGGATTGTATTCCTTTCTGGAAACTCTAAGGGAGAATCTGTTTCCTTGCCTTTCCCAGCTTCTAGAGGCCACTCACATTCCTTGAATCATGGTCTCCTAGCAATTTCATAGTCAGCAGGGTTGGTCCGAGTCTTTGTCATACTGCCATCTCTGGTTCTCCCTCTTCTGCCTCCCTCTTCTACTTTTAAGGCTCCTTGTGATTACATTGAGTGCACCAGGATAATCCATAATAAACTTCCTTTTTTTTTTTTTTTTTTGGCTGGTATGTGGGATCTTAGTTCCCTGACTACGGATCGAAACTGCGCCCCCTGCAGTGGAAGCACGGAGTCATACCTACTGGACCTCCAGGGAAGTCCCTAACCTTCTTATTTTAAAGTCAGCTAAAGAGTAAGTTAAACTACGTCTGCAACTATAATCCTCTTTTGCCATGGATCCTAACAAATTCACATTTACCAGAGATTAAAATGTGGACATCCTTGGTGGGTAGACATTATTCTGCCTACCACAACGTTCTTTGGGAAATCATTGAGCAATAATTAGAACCCATTGATGTAAATTTGTCATTAAATAAATAATATGAATTACAGTCTCTGGGTCAGTGATTCATTCCTTCATACAACAATTACAATTATCTCTATTAACAGTAGTTCTATAAAGTTGCTGTGAACACCAAATTAACAAATACTGAATCCTAGGGGAAACATGTGTGTGAATGTGTGTGTGTGTGTATATATATATATATATATATATATACATTTCTGGAGATCTTTGTCCAGCTCTTTCATGATCTTGTACACACACACATCTATCTATCTACCTATCTATCTATCTATCTATCTATCTACCTATCTATCTATCTATCTATCTATCTATCTATCTATCTATCTATCTATCTATCTTTCTTAGGCCTAAATACAATTCTTCCTAGTAGATTCTATTTATTTTACAAAAGAGAAAAGGACATTCATACATGTTAAATGACTTGCCTGAGGACAACCATTAACAGGTACCATAGTTGAGATTTAAATCCCATTCAACTGGCCCGAGTCAGAGCTCACACTACACTGCACTGCCCCCACTATCCCCATCTTCTGGTCATTTCTTAGAGCTGAGACAAGGCAGAAAGGTGTCTGGTGGATCTCAGCTGGGAACGTGCACACCAGCAACTCAAAATTTCACCACTGTCTGCATGTCCACAAATGACTGTGAAAATGCCACAAGTATTGATTTGGGGGGTACAAATAAATTTTAGTGAAGTGTATTTGCAAATACAGACTCTGTTAATAATAAGGATCAGCTCTATTTCCTAAGCACCTACTGTGCAGCAAGCTCTGTTCTAGGTTCTAGAAAGAGACAGATTCCTTGGTCTTAAAACACAGGGGGATAAGTCAGAGAATAAGAAAGTAGGTGGATAGATAGATAGATTGATAGAGATATGCATGGAAATTCTATATGGGTATATGTGTGTGTGTACAAGATCGTGAAAGAGCTGGCCCAAGATCTTCAGGTGTAAATATGCAAGAATACACTGAATGACAATGCCAATGAAACAGCCATGTAATCTCACTTTCCCTAACCTTGAACAATTTCATTTTCTCTTGCTATTCCCGGCAAGTAGGCTTAGGGGAAAAAAAAATGAGTAAGGCTTAACACAACTCTGAAGAATTAACATAGTCAGCTGCTCAGCTGAGCAAAAGTTTTAATGTAAAGTACTGTTAATTGGGAGAGTGGTACCGTGCTACACAGACAGACTTGCTGTTCCTTTTTATAACTGTCCTCATTCTGCCAAAAATCCTAAGAATCACTCATTAGCAGCCTTAAAAAAACTTGAAGCTGGTATCCCCTGCAAATATTACAAACAGGTCTCAAGAAAACTTATCTAAATCAACAACACTTGTAAACACATATCTAATGTTGAATTTCAAAAAGTAAAGTAAATGGTGCCCAAAATGAATATACTATCTATACGAGTTAAAAAGGAAGAAGAGAAGGAAAGGATTTAAGTTTTCTGTACTATTGGGATTCAGCTACATTAGATAAAACATTTTATAAATATTTTGCAATGTGAGCAGATCTTTGCAATGCTTAAACTGAAATATTGTAAGGATGCCAAATCTTCCAGCATCTCCATTTTAAAAGAAAAAAAAGAAGTTCAATTTTCAGTAAATAAAGAGACATATTTATTCATAACTGAATATGATTATTACAAAATTAAAATAAAGGTGAAGGCTTAGGAATACATATATTTCTGCTCAAACAGCAGATGAGAATATTAATTTTTCTAAAGCGTGCAGGAAATAGCCAAAATAGTTTTAATAATCTATTGAGTCCACAGGGAAAAATTACTCTACTTTGTTTCCAGGAACAAGCATAGTGCTTGAGAACAGTAATAATAATATTTATAAGGCACTCATTTTCCTTACTGAGGGACTCAAAATATGACAGTTCAAATATGACCATAAATAAAAATTTAACCTTTTTATTACTATAATGAAAAATTGTGAAAATGTTTGATTAGGTTTTTGGAGGTCCAAAATCTTAACGAAAATAAAACTATTCCTGATTTTGCCAAATTGGAAGTATTTAGCTCTAAGCTTTAGTTTAAATTCCTTCAAGAAACTAGCACAGATATACCCATATGTATTTCTTACTTTTTTGGAGTTTATGAACTGTATGCTAAGGTAAGATTTATGTGACCAGTTTGTTTTCACTTAACGTCTCTTTTTCCTCCCCCCTTCCTTCCTTCCTTCCTTCCTTCCTTCCTTCCTTCCTTCCTTCCTTCCTTCCTTCTCTCTCTCTTTTTGTTTTTGAAACATTTATTATAAGCAGCCAACAGGAATAAGGACTGCTATAGAAGCAATGAGAAATACCTTCTTCCAAATGACATTCCCAGTATTATATAGTTCTATATTGGTGGAGCTAGAAGGAAATAAATTTCATGAAGTTCACTGTCTTGGTTTTACAGTTAAGGAAGTTGAAGTGCATGAAGTGGAAACAATTTCACAAACATCACGTGGTGATTCAACAATAGAATTAAAGCTAGAATAACTATTTCCTTACTTCTGCTCAGGTGTCCCTTCAATTGCATTATGCTCTCTTCTATTCATGCAATAGGGATGCACTGACTGCTTACAATGGGCCAAGAATCATGCAAAGGCTATGGAAAAAATTGCATGGATCTTCTACAAAGTTTACTATGATTGTGGGGCTGGCTCACCTCTTTGTACTCAAGGTTTCCAGATTAAGATTTAAAATGATAGTAATTATAATTTAATTTTAGACATGTGGAACAACTGCTTATGACTTAAGTTATGTATGAACTCATCAAAGAAAGTTGCATGCTAGGATTATTGTTTTCTGGCCATAATATCAGCTATACGTAAGTAGCTATATATGTCAGAAAAAGACTCTTGTTATAATATGTACCATCAATAAAAAGATGAGAGCAGTTACTGGCTGTGGAGAGTTCTGAAAATCTGTCTGGGACAGTGTATAAACGCTATGAGGACCAGTAACAATTCTGCCTTGTTCACCATTATTCCTTTGTACCTAGCACAATTCTTTGCCCATTGTAGGTGCTAAAGAGTTTTGTTGTTTGAATGATATGTGTGAAAAGGTATACCCGCAAGAAAAATGAAAGACAATGAGCCTATTTCATTGAACATCACTGTTTTAGACGATAGAGGGAGTTTATGAAATTATTTCTAATATTTCAAGTGAAAAGAGCTTTCTTTATCAAATAAGTTTATTCCTCCCAAAAGATTTTCAGCCCATACTTCTAACACACTAGATCTAACTTTGTATCCAGGAGATCATTTGAATGCACAGAGAGAGAATTTTGTGTACTTTTTAGTGCCAGAAAATAAAAACTGAGGATTTAGAAATTTTGAGTAAACCCAGCTGGGCAGATGTCAATTTTATTGTGTTTATGTATTCAGCTCAGAATATTGTGTTAGCTGGCAGGAAACAAAAAAAGCCAAATGCCAATAAAAATAAATGACTCAAATAGGGTTTTACTGAAATAATGTAATTTGAAGATTTTACATATTTGATGAGGAAACCTTCAGTCCCACAAAGGCTATGGGACTCCAGTTATATTTCCCTTTTGGTGTAATTCTGCCTTTATGATGCTGATCCTTTTCCAACCCTTTTAATACATCTGTTCCATGTTGTGAGCATCAAAGTCTGATCTCAGTAAAATCCAAAAGAGGAACCATTTAATTGATCACAGACCTTACTGGAAACATTCCCGAACAAACTATAGCTGGGTCCTTTGCTTCCCTTTCTGGATGATAAACATTGGCTTCTCACTACATTGCACTGGGAATGATTTCTAAGTTTGGCTCATCTTCATTTGATGATGACAATAATGAACAGTTGCTGTGGTCTCTCATTGGTTTTCTCTCAGAGACAGGCAAAATGTTAGAAAGAGAACTCGAGTAAAATGATGCATAACCTTTTTAGAGACCATAAATCTGCTGTCATTGCAACAATGTTTGAGCTAGAGGTTAACATATTCACTTACACAGACTTCCTTTCTCTTCATCTTTTACCAGTAAGTCTCTATAACACCTCCTTTGCCCATTCAGAGAAATAGTTGTAGTAACAAGGATGGTGCCACATGTCTTCCAACAGGGTTGATTTCACTGAAGTCTTATTATTCCTTCATTTCCAAAATAAAGAATGGGATACCAACAAAAAGTCATTCACACCTTCCCACAGCCTCTGATTATAAATATGCTATCCACTATGCTTTTGTACACAAGTGCATAATGCAATGGAAAAAGAGTCATGGCCTACAGTGGATATACCTGAAGCATGGATTTGTTTTTACTAAATGTATAGCTTGGGGAAATTGATAATACTGAAGTTCCATTTACCCATTTGTGAACTGACAAAGTTGATAGTTACTCTCATGAATTTTTGTGAGGATTAAATCAGATTTTTAAAATGTGGTTGAAATTTGTTCAGTTCTTACAAGTTCATTTCATGGTTCTGGATGATTTTTTTGAAGAAGCAGAATGACCTTGGAACAGATACTTTAAGTCCAAGAAAACTAAAATAACCTTGAAGAAAGTAAATTTTGTTCAAAGAATAAAAACAAAATCTCTAAAGTAATATATAGTCTGAGTCGCTTTCTGAAAGTTTAACTGTTGCTTTGCTTCAAGGCAGTTTTTTCACACTGTGGCACTGAGGTACCACAGAGGACAATATGATTTGTTCATTCAAATAGAAATCCCATACAAAGTATTTGCTCAGGATAGACATAACCTAAATCAGTGCTTCTCAGAGCTAAGTCCAAGAGCCACCCACCGTCAAAGATGCTGAAGTACCTGTTTACAATGTAGTTTCCTGCACATTACCTCTGACCTACCAAATCTACAGGTTACCAAGACTCTCAGGTGATTTTTTTGAACTCTAAAACTTTGAGACCCACTGACCTAAGGAAATAAAATGGCTAGTAATTATATCATTCTTATTTAGGGCTCTGTGAGATTTAGGTAAAAACTAGAAAAAGTATTTCAAGGATCTTTGAATCTGGAGTCCAGCATTGCATGAGGGAGAAAGTAGTCCCACCTTGTAGTTACTACCACGAGTACAAGTATTCCAATGCATATATTGTGCAACTTTGTTTTGCTTCATTTCTGATATTGATTTTTACCTATGAGACCTATGTCTTTTGAGTAAATAGGTACAGAGATGGAATTGGGAAAGGCTGCTAACATGGTCAAGTTCAGTGGCTGTGATGTCACACCACACAATTGCTTGTAACTCCAGGGTAAACAGAATTAATGGCATTGCAATGCTGTTAGGAAAGGAAACTAAGAAATGAGGAAAGAAAAGCAATTTTTCTAAATACCGAAAATCAAACAACGATTTTAGCTGGAATTCTGAATTAATAGATCATTACTTATGAAATTAAATATTGGGTAGGAAAAATTCTCAGAAGTGCATTATATGGAAACACTATTGATTATTTAGAAATGGAATGGATGATCTATTGAATTATTTCCATCCCTGATTTATGTCTCTATACCTGCAGTTTCACACAGAGATGTTTTCCAATAAACTAAATTGAACGGCCAATAGGTGAATAAATAGAAAAATTTCATACAAATAAGATAAAGACCTACAGGTAGTGGAGAATGAGGACTGAAACACACCAAGAAAGATAATTCTGTTATAAGACACACCAATGTACTTAAAGTTTTTAAAACTAGATCAGTGTGTACAGTAGGAAACACGGATGTTTGTTTTTCTTCTTCAGTTTCAGACATAAATAAGTTCATTTCCTAAAAATAGCAAAACTTTCCTAGCACAAACTTTATATCTGAAGCTAAATTATGTCTTTTAATTTGGCCTCATTTTAACTTTATTTTATTGGAATACAGGATAATTGCCATGATTTCTGTTCTTTTCCTGTGTCCAATGTCACAGTTTGCTTATAAATGATCTTTCTCACTATCAATTGCTAACAAGAGAAAAAGTTTACTATGAAGTAGCATCACGGCAAAGAGGAATCAAAGAGATAGACATTTCTTGTTGTGGATCCAGCAGCCACCTGAATCAAAATTATGCTTTGATCATGTTCCCCCCAGATAACTCTTATTCAGATTTTTATAGATCATACTTTGAGAAACATATCTAATGGAAAAAAAGCAGCTTTCAATGAGCAGATGAAAATGACATCATAAGAAAATAAATGAACCTAGTGAGCATCAAATTGTATACTATTATACATATATGGAGCACTTGGAAATAGCACCTTAACATACTTGTTTATAGCTTTTGCCTCAGCTGGATTGGTCTACATTACTTCCACTGGCTACAATTCCAAAATGGGTACAGCCTCCCTGTACTTTTGTCATTCAGCTGCTTTCTTATACAAAATGAACCACTCCAACCTTTCCTGAAACATCTTGATTAACAGTCCCATCATTAATGAGTCTACCAACCTCATCTAGACTCCCTCTGTATCTAAAAAACTGACCCTCCAGAAAATAACCATCAAATACCTACTAATCTTACAATTTGTCTTGCATTAGTTCACATAGACAAGTCTATTCCCCTCCATCACCTCCAGGTTCCTCTATGATTGCTCTGCAGACACTTAGAAAATAAAAAGTGTCTAAAGTGGATGAAACATGGTAATATAACCTACTTTGTTATCACTCCTTTTATCAGCTGGCTTTCTGTGTTCCATGCATTGTATTAGATATGGAATGATTAATATCTGACTCATTTTCAGCATTGCTTTAAAATAAAAGAAGCAAGTTACACACTACTGTTTAAGAAGGGCATTGCCAGAAGAACTACAATCCTGCAGGCTGTGGAAAGAAAACCATATTCACAGAAAGATAGACAAAATGAAAAGGCAGAGGACTATGTACCAGATGAAGGAACACGATAAAACCCCAGGAAAACACCTAAATGAAGTGAAGATAGGCAACTTTCCAGAAAAAGAATTCAGAATAATGGTAGTGAAGATGATCCAGTACCTCGGAAAAAGAATGGAGGCAAAGATCGAGAAGATGCAAGAAATGTTTAACAAAGACCTAGAAAAATTAAAGAACAAACACCTAGAAGAATTAAAGAAAAAATAAACAGAGATGAACAATACAATAATTGAAAAGAAAAATACACCAGAAGGAATCAATGGCAGAATAACTGAAGCAGAAGAACAGATAAGTGATCCAGAAGACAGAATGGTGAAATTCACTGCCGTGAAACAGAATAAAGAAACAAGAATGAAAAGAAATGAAGACAGCCTAAGAGACTTTTGGGACAACGTTAAACACACCAACATTCACATTATAGGGGTCCCAGAAGGAGAAAAGAGAGAGAAAGGACCTAAGAAAATATTTGAAGAGATTATAGTTGAAAACTTCCCTAACATGGGAAAGAAATAGCCACCCAAGGCCAGGAAGCACAGAGAGTCCCAGGCAGAATAAACCCAAGGTGAAACACGCCAAGACACATAGTAATCAAATTGACAAAAGTTAAAAGCTAAAGACAAAGAAAAACTATTAAAAGCAACAAGGGAAAATGACAAATAATATACAAGGGAACGCCTATAAGGTTAACAGCTGATTTCTCAGCAGAAACTCTACAAGCCAGAAGGGAATGGCATGACATATTTAAAGTGATGAAAGGGAAGAACCTACAACCTACAACAAGATTACTCTACCCAGCAAGGATCTCATTCAGATTCAACGGAGTAATTAAAAGCTTTACAGACAAGCAAAAGCTAAGAGAATTCAGCTCCACCAAACCAGCTCTACAAAAAATGCTAAAGGAACTTCTCTAAGTGGGAAACACACAAGAAAAAAAGACCTACAAAAATAAACCCAAAACAATTAAGAAAATGGTAATAGGAACATACATATCTATAATTATCTTAAATGTGATTGGATTAAATGCTCCAACCAAAAGACACAGGCTTGCTGAATGGATACAAAAACAAGACCCATATATATGCTGTGTACAAGACACCCACTTCAGACCTAGGGAGACATACAGACTGAAAGTGAGGGGATGGAAAAGGATATTCCATGCAAATGGAAGTCAAAAGAAAGCTGGAGTAGCAATACTCATATCAAATAAAGTAGACTTTAAAATAAAGAATGTTACAAGAGACAAGAAGGACACTACATAATGATCAAGGGATCAATCCAAGAAGAAGATATAACAATTATAAATATATATGCAGCCAAAATAGGAGCACCTCACTACATAAGGCAAATGCTAAAAGCTCTAAAAGAGGAAATCAACAGTAACACAATGAAATTGGGGGGACTTTAACACCTCACTTACACCAATGGACAGATCATCCAGACAGGAAATTACTAAGGAAACACATGCTTTAAATGACAAAATAGACCAGATAGATTTAATTGATAATTATAGGGCATGCCATCCGCAAGCAGCAGATTCCACTTTCTTTTCAAGTGCACCCGGAACATTCTCCAGGATAAATTACATCTTGGGTCACAAATCAAGCCTTGGTAAATTTAAGAAAATTGAAATCATATCAAGCATCTTTTCCGACCACAACACTATGAGATTAGAAATCAATTACAGGGAAAAGAGAGTAAAAAACACAAACACATGGAGGCTAAACAATACGTTACTAAATAATGAAGAGATCACTGAAGAAGTCAAAGAGATCATCAAAAAATGCCTAGAGACAAATGACAACGAAAACATGATGATCCAAAACCTATGGGATGCAGCAAAAGCAGTTCTAAGAGGGATGTTTATAGCTATACAAGCCTACCTCAAGAAACAAGAAAAATCTCAAATAAAAAATCTAACCTTACACTTAAAACAATTAGAGAAAGTATAACAAACAAAACCCAAAATTAGTAGAAGGAAAGAAATCATAAAGACCAGTACAGAAATTAATGAAGTAAAAACAAAGAAAACAATACCAAAGATCAATAAAACTAAAAGCCGGTTCTATGAGAAGATAAACAAAATTGATAAACTTTTATCCAGACTCATCAAGAAAAAGAGTGAGAAGACTCAAATGAATAAAATTAGAAATGAAAAAGGAGAGGTTACAACAGACACCGCAGAAATACAAAGCATCATAAGAGACTACTACAAGCAATGCTATGCCAGTAAAATGGACAACCTGGAAGAAATGGACAAATTCTTAGAAAGGTATAACCTTCCAAAAACAAACCAGGAAGAAATAGAAAATATGAACAGACAAATCACAAGTAATGAAATTGAAACTGTGATTAAAAATCTTCCAACAAACAAACGTCCAGGACCAGATGGCTTCACAGGTGAATTCTATCAAATATTTAGAGAAGAGCTAACACCCAATCTTCTCAAACTCTTCCAAAAAATTGAAGAGGAAGGAATATTCCCAAGCTCATTCCACGAGGCCAACATCACCCTGATACCAAAACCAGACAAAGATACTACAAACAAAGAAAATTACAGACCAATATCACTGATGAATATAGATGTAAAAATCCTTAACAAAATACCAGCAAACAGAATCCAAAAACACAGTAAAAGGATCATACACCATGATCAAGTGGGATTTATCACAAGGATGCAAGGATTCTTCAATATATGCAAATCAATCAATGTGATACACCATATTAACAAATTGAACAATAAAAAGCATATAATCATCTCAACAGATGCAGAAAAAGCTTTTGACAAAATTCAACACCAATTTATGATAAAAACTCTCCAGAAAGTGGGCAGAGAGGGAACCACCTCAACATAATAAAGCCCATATACAACAAACCCACAGCAAACATCATTGTCAATAGTGAAAAACTGAAAGCATTTCCTCTGAGATCAGGAACAAGACAAGGATGTCCGCTGTCGCCACTATTATTCAACATAGTTTTGGAAGTCCTAGCCATGGCAATCAGAGAATAAAAAGAAATAAAAGGAATACAAACTGGAAAAGAAGAAGTAAAACCGTCACTATTTGCAGATGACATGATACTGTACGTAGAAAATCCTAAGGATGCCACCAGAAAACTAATAGAGCTAATCAATGAATTTGGTAAATTTGCAGGATACAAAATTAATGCACAGAAATCACTTGCATTCCTATACACTAACAATGAAAGATCAGAAAGAGAAATTAAGGAAACAATTGCATTCACCATTGCAACAAAAAGAATAAAATACCTAGGAATAAACCTACCTAAGGAGGTAAAAGACCTGTACCAGAAAACTATGACACTGATGAAAAAAATCAAATATGACACAAACAGATGGAGAGATATACCATGGATTGGAAGAATCAATATTGGGAAAATGACTATATTACCCAAAGCAATCTACAGATTCAATGCAAACCCTATCAAATTACCAATGGCATTTTTTACAGAACTAGAACAAAAAATCTTAAAATTTGTACAGAAACACAAAAGATCCCGAATAGCCAAAGCAATCTTGAGGGAAGAAAATGGAGCTGGAGGAATCAGACTCCCTGACTTCAGACTATACTACAAAGCTACAGTAATCAAGACAATATGGTACTGGCACAAAAACAGAAATATAGATCAATGGAACAGGATAGAAAGCCCAGAGATGAACCCACACACCTATGGTCAACTAATCTATGACAAAGGAGGCAAGGATATACAATGGAGAAAAGATAGTCTTTTCAATAAGTGGTGCTGGGAAAACTGGACAGTTACATGTAAAAGAATGAAATTAGAACATTCCCTAACACCATACACAAAAATAGACTCAAAATGGATTAAAGACCTAAATGTAAGGCCATAAAACTCTTAGAGGAAAACATAGGAAGAACACTCTTTGACATAAATCACAGCAAGATCTTTTGTGATCCACCTCCTAGAGTAATGGAAATAAAAACAAAAATAAACAAAAGGGACCTAATGAAACTTAAAAGCTTGTGCACAGCAAAGGAAACAACAAACAAGACAGAAAGACAACCCTCAGAATGGGAGAAAATATTTGCAAACAAATCAACGGACAAAGGATTAATCTCCAAAATATATAAACAGCTCATGTAGCTCAATATCAAAAAAAACAAACAACCCAATCAAAAACTTGGCAGAAGACCTAAATAGACATCTCTCCAGAGAAGACATACAGGTGGCCAAGAGGCACATGAAAAGCTGTTCAACATCACTAGTTATTAGAGAAATGTGAATCAAAACTACAATGAGGTATCACCTCACACTGGTTAGAATGGACATCATCAGAAAATCTACAAACAACAAATGCTAGAGAGGGTGTGGAGAAAAGGGAACCCTCTTGCAGTGTTGGGAATGTAAACTGATACAGCCACTATGGAGAACCGTATGGAGGTTCCTTAAAAAACTAAAAATAGAATTATCCTATGACCCAGCAATCCCTCTACTGGGCATATACCCAGAGAAAAGCATAATTCAAAAAGACACATGCACCCCAATGTTCATTGCAGCAGTATTTACAATAGCCAGGTCAGGGAAGCAACCTAAATGCCCATTGACAAATGAATGGATAAAGAAGATGTGGTACATACACATAGTGGAATATTACTCAGCCATAAAAAGAAATGAAATTGGGTCATTTTTAGAGAAGTGGATGGACCTAGAGACTGTCATACATAGTGAAGTAAGTCAGAAAGAGAAAAACAAATATCGTATATTAACACATATATGTGGAATCTAAGAAAATGGTACAGATGAACCTGTTTGCAAGGCAGAAATAGAGACACAGATGTAGAGAACAAACGTGTGGACACCAAGTGGGGAAAGCCAGGGAGTGCTGGTGGTGGGATGAACTGGGAGACTGGGATTGACATGTATACACTAATATTTATAAAATAGATAAATAATAAGTACCTGCTGTATAAAAAAGTAAAATTAAGTATGTGAGGAAAAAAAAAAGTGCATTACCACTTTCCCTGACCTCAGTGGGCAGAGTCTATCTGGTCCTATTTTGTCCCTCTTGCATCGCTTATATTTTACTTCTGAAAGATTTCTGATAATTTATCTTATATCAATGGCCATATTTTGATAAGTCAAAGCATATTGGTGCCCTGAAAATTTATAATAACTGGGCTTTGCAAATTTGTAAACCATTATCCTTAGGCACGTATGACTTATTATATGACAATTCTTCATGACACTCTAACAAACATCTCTAGATTCAGTCTTCTTAGACACTATAAACTTATTTTTTAAACTATATGCATAAAAAATTAATTTTAAAGGAAGTATGGAGATTTAAACATCTATCATTTTAATGTGCCTTTAGGGGTTCCATGACTGAACAGATAAATCGTGGCTAAAGTAATCATGACTTTTGTAATGCTTAGAAAAGAAAACAAGTTTAATTCACAGCAGTGGCAGATTTGTAGTAGCAATTGTACAAATTGACATCAAAAAAACAGCTCTTCTTCCATGGGAGAATGATTGATATAGATAATCACAGGGATGATATTAGATGAAACAGTCCAGTAAACTTTTTTAAGAGCAGTAACCTTAAATTATTTTTTACTGATTATACTTTTTCTGAGCAGGTGTATACTAAATTAAATGTATCCATTGTGGAATGGAATTCAGCAGCAGCAATTTTAAGACAATCAAGAAGTTTTCTCTTTTTAAGTAAATATTCAGATAGGTACCTTTGAAGAAGAAGACGCAGAGAACAACAGTTTTTAGAATGTTCAAGTTTTGTTTGGTAGTAATAATATGAACATAGATATGCAGATACACTTTCTCATATATAATTGAATTTAATGCTAAGAATGAACTTCTGCAGGAGTCAGAATACGTTATTACTTTAACCCTTAAACCAGAAGTCCAGAGAGGTTAAGTGAATGGGTCATGGCAAATGATGGAGCCAGAGCTGGAACCATGGCCCTTGAGAGGCATCAGTACATACTTAGTATTTCCAGACAACATGATGCCTCTTAAATTGTTTTTTCTTCTAATTATTTTCTAAATTAGTCTAAAATATCATCTGATAATTAATACTAAATATTTCAGCAGCATTTTAGGAAATATTTTACATTTTCTATCACATCAAGATTATTTCTTCTTTCTGATGTTAAAAAAATGAAGAAACTAAGTCTCAGAAAGGTTAAATAATTGTCAAAGCTCAGGTGGGTCCAAGTCTTCTGACTTCCTATAATATTATAAAAATAGTGATCTGAGTAATGGAGGGGTATGAATTACTTCACCTAAGTTTTGTTCTAAATCCACAAGAGTGACAAAAGAAAGACCATTGGGGTTGGTTCTAGTGCCTAGATCAGTGATTTCTCAACTGTGGCTACATATTAGCATGACCAAGGGACTAACAGTATTTTTTAAGGCACCCAAGAAACTCCAATGTGCAGCCAAAGTTGAGGGTCACTGCTGTAGGCACAAAGACAGTGTTATGAAGGCAAGTTCCAAGTGTACTCTCTCTTGCCTCTGCCTCCTCTAAGTTTCTTTAATATATAAGATATTAAAATATTTTTCCTAACTCACCAAAGAACAAACTTGGGATCACAAAACTTTAGGGGATCTAAAGATCATCTAGGCCATTGATTCTCAACTTTGGCTACACATTTGAATCACCTAGGGAGCTTTTTAAAAATAATCAATGCCTAGGTCCAACCCAGAGCCATAAATCAGAATATCTGGCTGTGGGGCCTGGGTACCAGTATTTTCTAAAAGCTACCCCGGTGATTCTAATGTGCAGCAAGGATTGAGAAATATTAAACAAATTTCTCAATAAGTTAGAATTAAGAACTTAAAGCTATTTGCTCTAGGAAAGCAAAGTTGAATTAGTTGGGTTGAATAATTGCCTTTTTACTTAAAATAATAATGTGCTTCTAACTACAGAAGATGATTTAAGTTCTTCAAGATATTTTGATTTTAAAGGTTGCCAATATATTCTAATACTTTCATTGAATACAAGAAAAAAATAGGTGCTTTTGAAGAGAGACTCTCTTTATTTTATAAGAACAAATAAATATGCATAGCATATCTATTACCAGTCATGATATCCTTAATGCATTTACTGTAAAAGAAAAAAAAGAGAGAGAGAGAGTCTATTCCACAGACCTCAACAATGTCTAAGATTTATTCTTTCTTCTTCAGGTCACACTTAATCCTTTGAGAAATTTCATACTCAATAATTCTCCCTTGCATCTTCCATGATAGAATCTATATTTAATAATAATTTTTCTTATATTAAAATTTAAATTAATTTGTGGGATAGTTCTTGGAAAGTCATAGCATATCAACATTTTTCTTGGAATACATAGTATATTCATAACTTTTCAATTTTAATACTTAAGTGTAACAACAGGCATAAGAGCTATAAAAATAACTTTTTTCCTTTAATACCTTGAAGTGCTACTGGGCTATTTATTGTGGATGTGTTAATTCTACAGAGCTTCGAAACAAAGCAGGGCCCTGAAGGGTCACACAGTTTGGAAATTTGGATAGACGTGTACTTTACATGAAATCCTCAGTCTTTGTTATAGAGTAGGGGTACTAGAATTCCACACACTGCTTAAAAAATGAAATTTAAAATGTCAAACATCCTCAGCTATTAGGATTTCACATTATTACTAAACCTCAAGAGTAATTTCGCTTTGTAAACATTACTGCAGAGTTCAATTTGGAGCTAATAAGTTCTTTAACTATCACGCAATCACAAATCTATAGTTACTGCATGATTCCATTTATATAAAACTCTAGAATAGACAAAACTAATCTATAGTGAGAGAAAACAGATCAGTAGTTGCCTGGGACAGGAATAGGGAAGAGCTACTACAAAGAGGTGTAAGGGAACTACACACTTTGATGGAAAATATTCTATAACTCGATTGTGGTGGTGGGTACATGAATGTGCAGAGTTGTCAGAATACATTGAACTGTACAATCAAAATCGGTGCATTTTATGGCATGTACAGTTTTCAAAGGACAAAAATATAGAGCATATGGCAATAGACCCTTCAAAAGGTTTATAACTAAAATGACCATACAATTATATGGTAATTCGAAATTTAGAGAAACTATCCCACTCCATATGGAATTCTTTTATTTTATCTTATGACACATAGAACAGAATAAAGCCATAATTTTTTATTTTAAATCATTGTTTCAGTATATTTTAAATTGAGAGTTAACCAGGGTATCGATGAAATTGTCTCAAAGTGCCAAGTAATTAGCTAATCCAGGTTTTTAGAGGCAAACTTTTTCTCATGGAAGCAATTTTAGTGCTTGCAACAATCTGTACCTATGAATAAAACAAAAAAGCCTAATTGGATCAAGGAAAGCACTTAGATATTCAATTAGTTGTACATACCACATTGCATATGCAAGCAGAGCAGATGCATTTAACTGTGGCTAGAATATATATAATGCTTTTCAAATGATGAGTAAATTGACATTAAATATCTGTGAAATAGCTAAGCAGAAAGTTTTAGTAGCTATCCCCATGCTTGCAGAGTTATCATAAAATTATCATATTGAAGAGGTCTAAATTATGGGACTGTAATTCTAGGATCAGAAGTCAAGCTTTGTTCCCCATCATAAAAATCAATGTTTCATGTGCAGGTATGATACAGATATATCTTTTCCTCAAATGTGACATTTACATAATTTTTAAATATTGAAACTAGATAAGGAATCAACATAGAACACATATTGCTTGAATTCCTTTGGTTTAGAATTCATTTGATGTATACTAGCCTAGTTCTTACTATTGAACCTTCATATCTACACACATATTATAAGAATATATAGACCTAAAACCATTCTAATTTTATGATTGTTCCTTTCCCTTGATTAGGTGAAAATGAGATTCTGAATATTCAGAGGCAATGTGGTGTAATAAAAATATCACTGGACCTAAATTAGCACTCTACAAAAAGTAAAATACCTCCTTGAATTTCAGTATTCTCATTTTTCAGTGGAGATTAATAATCCCTGTCTTAGCTAATTTGCAAGGGTTTTGAGAATCCAATAATGTAATATATGGGAAAGTCCTGTATAAACATGAAGTAGTATCATTATTATGCTTAAGTTTTCTTCCACACAATATTTGTTGTCAAGAAGTATGTATCAGATTTCTACTCTTTATATATTATTTAGAACTTTAGCCATTTTGCTTTTAAGTACAAAACTAATGCACTCATGTCATACAGCCAAATGTTTATTGGATACAGGGAATCAGCATTTTAATAGCTTTTAACAGCTCTATAGCAGCACCATATTACACGCTTCAGTTTAATTTAGACCCAAAACCTAATTCAACACTTTGGATTTTTATATTTTAGAACACTTAGGAGCATAGATTTTCTTTACTCCTCCAAGAGCCGGCCACTGTTAACAATGATGGAAACCATTCAGACAAGAGAGGAATATATGCACCTTGAACTGTGATATCAAATTCAATTATCCACCATAATTTCTGGAGATTATAAATCACAGGAAAAATACAGCATTAAAATAAAGATTAATATTTTGAATCTGAGTATTTATTAGCTTGTTCTTTTTTTTTTAAACATCTTTATTGGAGTATAATTGCTTTACACTGGTATGTTAGTTTCTGCTTTATAACAAAGCTAACACATATATATGGGATCTAAAAAAAAAAAGGTTCTGAAAAACCTAGGGGAAGGACAGGAATTAAGACACACACATAGAGAATGGACTTAAGGACACGGGGAAGGGGAAAGGTAAGCTGTTCTTTTTCTTTTTACTGTAAATCTGAATCCTGGTCAGAATTTATAAGCATAAACACATATGTATTAGTACACTTAAATTTGAAATGTAATAACAATATCAATGACTAAGTATAGTATCTCTTACTTGGTCTTAAATGTTTTGTAAAGGTATGTCTTACAAGAACAAGAAAATTTGGCTGTGGTCATTGTATAAACACTGTGACCTGTACATGTTTATAGGCTAATTAGGCACACTATTTGAAAATTAAATGCATACACAAATATGTTGATATATGTGTAACTGATTTTACTCATAGCATGTGCAACCTCTAATGGCCCATCTCCATAGGTTTACAAAATATACCTCTCACCACCAACACTTTCCCTTTTAGGCATCAGTAGTCACCGATAAAAACAGAAAAGCAGGTATCTAATTTGAAAACATCCAGCCACGTAACTATCTCCATGAGCCACAAGACTCTAGAGGACTGAGTTACAATGAGTAGGCCTGAGAGAAGTGGACCGAAATCACTGGGAAGTTATGTCCCAAGACTTGAGTATCCAAGACAACATTGAAATGAGAAGAGCAACAGAGACATAGAAGGAAGTAAAGCAGATTAAGTAGACTCTGCAATTTTGTTACATGTGGCTGCGAAATCATCTACTATCATCATGATTAAAAGAAATAATTTCAACTGCAACGGCAAAATAGCTGGCTTCAGAATTGAATCCACAATATAATGAGCAAAATGTCTATTCTCTAAAGAGTGCCAGTATCATTTAGTCATTTATCTATAAAGATAAGCTATAAATCATATCCTCAATATATGTTAATGTTATAACTTTATAAAAATGAGCTATGCTGTGTAAGTTCAAGTTGAACACATGGCAAACAGAATGTAAATTCAGAACTGAAAAATCAATTTTCAAAGATTGCACTGTGTTGGTATTTTGATAAGTGAGCTAAGCACCACTAATGTTCCTCATTTATTTTATTTGTGTTTTTGGAGTTTTTAGTCCCAGTTCAATAATAAAATGAAAGCTTGGTATAAATTGAAAAACATTATGCAATACCTGAAAGATAACACAATTTCCAGTTGTCAAAGTAAAATTAATTTCAATATCAGCTAGCCAATGCTAAAGGCTGTCAAATTCACTATGGTGTTTTAGATATATTACATGGTATCTTTAACCACATTACGTAGAAAACTACTATGGCAGGATTCTGTGCCACTTAGTGGCCATATAGACTGACTGTAAACTATAGCTCACACTTGGTTGGGAGAAAAAGAAGCTTCCTTATAAAGAGCAGAGACTGACCCTCCAATCTGATTCAAAACAGAGAAGTTGTAGACCATTATGGATGTCAATATGCCCCATTTAATCCCCCATATAAAGGAAAAGTTATTCATATTTTACTTTAATGTTGGCTAATTTCTTAAATAAAATCATTTTTACATAATAAAATATCATGCTTCCCTTCTCAGTTCAGTGTCCATTTTGTCATTTGGAAAACCTACCTTATTGCACTCAAGTGTAATTTACACCTAAAGACGTAACTAGATATCTTTGCCCAGAATGAAGTATAAGGTCATAAATGTATAACAATATAAATGCATATGAAAGCAAAAATGAATTGTATTATAGTTCTAAACATTAAAAAATCCTTTTCCATATAAATGAGGAGTAATCAACTCCTGTGTATGTTATTTCTTTGTAAGTAAAAATCAAAAAACTTCAAGCAGTTTAATTTTTAGAATAGGAATACAAATTTTTTAAGTTCACTCTAAATACATGAACATGAATTTAAATAATTGCTACCATGGTTCTTATGTAAAGCCCAAAACACATGTGATAGAAATATAGTCAGCAAAAATAACATAATGACATTTGCTAACATTTCAAACAACCCACAGAAGATTCATAGTCTCTTCCATTCCAAGCTGGAATGGAAGAGACTATGTCTGGTTTCGTTTCAATATTGACTTTCTGTTTAAAAATAAAATTCTAAGTTGGTTGTCAATGGATGCTTCTTTTTTTTTTTTTTTTTTTAAAGCTCTGCCTTATTTCTTTTTTCTTTCTTTTTTTTTTTTTAAGAATTATTTATTTATTTATTCATGGCTGTGTTGGGTCTTCGTTTCTGTGCGAGGGCTTTCTCTAGTTGTGGCAAGCGGGAGCCACTCTTCATCGCGGTGCGCGGGCCTCTCACTATCGCGGCCTCTCTTGTTGCGGAGCACAGGCTCCAGACGCGCAGGCTCAGTAGTTGTGGCTCACGGGCCTAGTTGCTCCGCGGCATGTGGGATCTTCCCAGACCAGGGCTCGAACCCGTGTTGCCTGCATTGGCAGGCAGATTCTCAACCACTGCGCCACCAGGGAAGCCCAATGGATGCTTCTTAAATTGGTCTTTTTCTAACAGACACATAGTAATAAAATGGTTCTGCGATGTGTATACTAATATGTATCAAGTGGCAGTGTAAATCAAAGTAAAATAAAGTAACCTAGTTCAAATTTTAATAAGGCATATTTATCAGGACATTGCATGCCAACATTTCTCTGTAGGTCTATTTGCTCTTTATAGCCAATTTCCTCTAGGAAAATTTAAAGTGATGATTACTTTAAAAATTCCACTTTACCTTTTCTGGAATAGGAAGTGCATGGCTTTTGGGATACCAGTTAAGTGCTCTTGATACACAATGGGAATTTCATATTCTTTGAAAGGCAAATTCCCTTTCTCTAAAGTATACTTTATACATTTTGAATTTCTCTTGAGCAACTCATTTCCTTTAAAGACTTTGTTTTGTTTTCAGTTTCAAAGGCAAATCAAAAATCACCCTAAGCTTACTTTTTAATCCCAAGTACCTCTCCCTTAACTGGAGGAGTAACAATGACTACATTATATGTAGAAATTTCTTACTGATGAGGCTTTGAATGATGAAGTAAAAGTTTTCATATGAAATATCTCACCGGACTCCCGCAAAATCCTGTGAGTTGTGCATATGTCATCCCCATGGGCCACTTTAATAGATGAAGTGACTTTAAAAAGGTTACACAATCAGGATATGACAAGAACACTGATCTTGCCCATTCCTTGTATATTGCACTGCTGTACTTCTTGGTCCAAAATAGACATAAAGAGATAAAGCGAAGCTGAATTTACAACTTGTAAATGATTTAGGAACTAGCAAGGCATTTATATAAGCTCTTGACACACTTCAAATTGTCCTCATAGCAATGTTAAGCATTGAAAGGTTAGACATTTTTAATTAAATGGTTGTCTGTGAAGTGGGATCAGTAGCATGGGTCTAGGTTCTACCAAGTATGAGTTCTGTGACCTTGGCCAATTTTCTTATTATTTCTGAGCTTTCATTTTCTCATTTGGAAAATGGTAATAACAGCATCAGCCTCAACTAAGTATTTTGAAAATTTAAATGATGTAGTAAGCACAGATGAAAAAGCTTAGCATGAAACTTAAAGGATATTGGACTCTCATTTCAATGTTAGTTCCGCCTTCTGCCTCTTATCTGAAAAATTGCCACAAAAATGCTAGTTAGCCAAACTCTTATGGTTTTATGATTTTCAGAACATCCCTGATCATACCATATTATGAAATTTTTAATAATTACAGAAGTGTAGGTCACTAATTATGAATTAACATTGTGAAGAATACAAAATCTTATAAATCTGATATAAAGTCAAGTTTATAGCTATTTTTAAAAATAATAGGTGACTCCTGGTGTTTCTTATCGTACCGTTGCCTGTTGAGTTAGTTTGTGGCCCTGTGCCTCATCATGCACTTAAAACATATATTCAATATGCCAATAAAACATCAATTGTCTTCTGTTAACAGCACACTCAGGAGATTTGAGAAACACCTGAAATGCAATAAAGTTGTTTCTAATAACTTCCTAAATTCAGATTACAATTCAAATATGTAAATACATGACTGGTATTGTAATAAACATTAGCACACATGAAATAAGAAATTCTGTGAATAAAAATGCATTTACCACTCAATGAACATATGTTAATAAACTAAATATTCACAGATCTTTCTTTTCACAGTGGAAAATATTTCTGCATCTAATTCCAGCAGTAAAAATATAATGAATTTATTTTTTATTTTTTGACTTTAATTCAAACAAAAATTCCATAGTAAGTAATAAAATTTTCTTACTTCATAAAGCTTTGATAGTGTGTACACTAGGGAGCCTAAATAGAGAGGAGAAAGCTAGGAATTTCTTGGGAAATAAAATTTTTAGAGAATCACAATTATAAATATAATGAAGTTCAAATATATCACAAGTAGAATAGAATATAATCTGCAAATTGATTATGTTAACGTATAATGTTTGCTATGGTTTAGAAAGAAAAAAATAAATTAAGTAAAATATAGACAAATTTACACCTATCAGTTTGATCAGAATTTTGAGGAATGTGTGTGTCTGGGAATTTCATTTCTACTCTATTTAAGTAGCCTGAGTATAAACCCAGAACTAAACTGAGAGAGAGAATGAGAGTGAGAGGGAGAGAATGATTTATAACTGGGCTATACATATGGTACCATTTTATATAGTATTTTTTCCTCAGAATTTAATGATATCTTCACCATGATTTTTATTTCTCTGTGGTTTATAATATATTAAAGAGGGCAAATTAATCAATGAAGGCTTGAAAATCAGAACACATTTATATATCCTTTCTAAAACAAATCATTTTCATGACTAGTATCACTCATTCCAACAAAACTCACATATAAATATAATTTAATAAGTGGTCCCTTGTAATACTTTTCATTTTTCCTGCAATAATCAACAGTTTTCAAAAATATTTTGCCTACCAGCTTCTTTAATCATATGGAACCTAAATTCCAAAACATGAGTTAATTCTTATTATCTAAACAAGTGAGTTTATTAAGGCAGGAGAAATGGGGGATGGGGCATTCATTCCAACTCCTCTGTGCTACTTAAGGAGATAAGAATGATGTGAGGAGCAAATTGGGAAGAAGAATGAAAACAGGATTTTACTACTTTGTTACTCCTCAGTGTGTAGGTTTTGGCTTTCACTGGAGCTGGATGGAGAGACTAAAGTAGAATGCTTTGTATGATAGTTTAATTGAAAGTGCTCAGAATAGAGTTTACATTTTTAAAGTGTTTGCATGAGTATCTTAACAGATTTATTGAGATACAATAAAAGGCCATAAAGTTTGCTTTTTTAAATGCATAATTCATTGGGTTTTTTGTATACTCAATTTTGTGCAATTATCAGCACTATCAAACATGCTCTTTTGGTTATTCACTTGAATGCTTAGAGTTATTTACCCAGGTTCTCTCTAACTTCTTATCAAATTTTAATGTCCTTTAGTTTTAGAAACTCCTACCCTGACATCCATCTGATGCTTTGGTGATTTGTTGAGACCAACATTGTACAGTCTTAAGAATGAAATCCCATACATCCTCACTTCCCATACAGCTAGAAAAAGGAATGTAGATTTGCATATTTTTCATTGTATTGTTACTGGGACAGTAAAAATAAGAATGTCATCTACATGTATACATGTGTCTCAACAATTGATATTTTGTTCCTAACCATAAATAATAAATACCTATTTAACATATAGGTGAATTTCCATCAGCTTGGAATTTAGGACATACTGTATTGGAAATCATTTCTGGGTCACTTATCATAACATAATCATAAAGAAACATTTTCTCTTTTGAAGCACCAATGCCTTTTAACATTAAATGTTCAACAACAATTTTAATTATCCAATTTTTAGTAGTGAAGAGGGGCATTGACAACTGTAAAACAACACTGAGGATGTAGAAAAGAGAGACAATAGGACAGAAATATTTGCCATATGCTGATAAAGGAAAGGGGAAGAAATGGAAAAAGTATCTTACTGGTTTAGTGGTTGGAATTGAATGGGTGGTAATTCTATATTTTGCATCTGGTTGTATATCCTTCCATCCACCTATTTATCCCTCCATTCATTCATCCTTTAACTTATTGAATTGTGGAATACTAATTTTCATGCTATAGAAATTTGTATGAATAAACTCTTGAACATTTATTGTATCAGAAAAAGAATATCATCTAATGGTATTGATACAAACAGAGAAAAAGGGGACATCATGTTTTGAAGTTCTTTCAACAAATATTTTTTGCATTAGGATGTGAACCAGCAAACTTGGTCCAACATGGTGTCACATTGGATTCCAGTGTAATTTGAGCCAGAAATTACAAGGAAGTTATAATTAACTTCCAACATGCAAAGGAACATTTATTTTCATTCAAAATATTTATTATTTGCTTACGATACCTAGTAGGTACTCTCCTAGGTACTAGCTATATAAAGATAATTATGTCATAAGCCTTACTCTTGCCGGGTTTACAGCCTACTTTCCTAGTACTTAGGTTAAGTACCTTTTTATGGTAAACAAAGTACTATTATTAAAAACTCCATTTAAAAAGATGAGGAAACTGAGGCACAGAACTATCCGTTGACAGCTAAAAAGCCTCAAGGAGCAATAATTCAAACCTAAACAGTCTAGCTCCAGTCCATACTTTTACAAAATGAGCTATATATAGTGTTTTAAACAGTGAATACTTAATAAGTGAACAAAGCATAAGAACATAATTCCAGTAGACTATGAATTTTATGCTGGGAAATCATTCTATCATCTTTCAGATTTATGCCAATAAAATGATAAGCAATACAAGAAAAGGCAAAACTTCAATTTATATCAGTATCTTGCTGTATGCTATGAAAGTACAGTATATTTCTTGAAGTATGAATTCCAGCTTTCCTAAGAAGTAAAGATAATTTTATTTCTTATAGCTATAACACTTAAGGTTGTAACTGAAAAAGAGCAAATGAATCAATGTGTGTTCCTGGGTCATCAAAAATTTGGCATGTATGTATCAATAACAGCTCTATTTTGATGCCAAGTTTTTGTTAAATTTGGAAATTAAATCACACCAACAGTCATTAGGATAAACATAACACGAAGAATAAAATATTTTTCAATTGCACTAACATTAGTAATTTTGTATAATAAATTATGGAAAATACTACAAAAAATATGGAAAGCAACAATCATTTTAGCAAATATAAAATGTTGATGATATATTTACTTTTAATTAAAAAATGCATATTTCCCTACAGATATTGGTCTTTTCCATGTATGAATGCAATTTAAATCCTTTAAAGGATCAATTCAGTATTGCTATAATAGAAATCTGAATTATGTGAATCCCTTAAATTCCATAGGAGGTCCCTAAAACTGCATGCAATGTGAAATCATAACAGCTAATGCCATAAAATGAATTTATTTTCTACTAGATATTTTCGCGTGGTACTTTTAACAAAAAAAGTGTTATTTTTAACCAAAAAATTCAGGCCTTATGCCACATTTAGCTTCTCTGGGTAAGAAACTATGCAAAAAGAAGATATATTCCTTTTTAGTACTTACTATAACTAAGCTTTGAATTGTTTGGTAATGAATATCTGGCTCATACATGTTAAGTGCCTTGAATTTACTCATTGAAACTGGATGGCTTGTTCTCCAAGAAAAAGCTTTTTTATTTCATTTTTTTTGAGTTGTAGCATATAAACTGGAGGTCCTGTAGTCTCAAAATTTTAAGGAATGAGTATTTGAGAGAAAGAACACTTTGAACATGGCCAACGTGAGAAAGTAGCTGTTGAGGAGGAGAGAAAAATCATTTTTTTTCTTGAAAATAAAAGTTCCACATCACTTTGCAAGCAATAATTATTTGTGTTTTGAAAGGATGTGTTCTCAGATGATCAGATGACTCCTCCAAAGCTCAGTAAGTTAGACTATCAGTCATTTCTCCTGAACTATGAAAGTCCTGCATATGAAGACATTCACAAGCATGGTATATAACTAGATAAGAATCAACATCTGATATTGAGACGAATGGTATTACTTTAACCTGACCTGAAAAAAGTAGTCAACAAATATTCTTTTTCCTCCCATACATCCGAATGCAGTGAATCCATCCATCTTGCACTTAAGGTTCACCCACGAAAGCACTGTGTAGCCCAAAGTGGTTCTTGTGCATATATGTACTTTGATTTTGACAATTCATTGAGCTGGATAATGCTTGCTTTCTTCGGGGCTGTTAAAACCTTCTTTTCTAGTTGCTTGA
Source organism: Balaenoptera musculus (assembly GCF_009873245.2). Classification (NCBI taxonomy): domain Eukaryota; kingdom Metazoa; phylum Chordata; class Mammalia; order Artiodactyla; family Balaenopteridae; genus Balaenoptera; species Balaenoptera musculus. The sequence continues at coordinate 76,480,949 of NC_045806.1, read as the reverse complement.
AAATACATTGTGTGAATGTTTCTAAATTTGACTTCCAAAAATCTGTCTGTATTCTTCCTACCACAGTGGGGTTTCAAATTTCTGTCTGAAAGATGAGAAGATGGGGGAAACTATTTACTCTGACTTCTTAGAAACAACAACAAAAGAGAAAATATTATTCACCTTCCTATACATTACCGGGACGTGTAAGCCGTAAATATACTCTGTTTAGGTTACACTATGCCACATATCAGCTTTTAATATATGGAACGATCACATCATATCCTAGACCAAGTGAAAATATAACTAAGCAAAGGGTCAAAGTTAAAGTACATAAAAAACAAAATCATCTTAAATGTATTGATTATTTTAAAAAGCTGGAAGCTGTATTAATCCAGAGGCCCAGTAGTGACTCAGTCTATGTGTACACAACAAGATCAGTCAAGACAAAAAGAGAATGGCTGAGGTGGAATCCCAGTTTTTCCAGATTGCACACATGGAGTACAGAAACCAAAAATGTTTACGTTTCAAGGAATATAAGAAAACAGGAGAAAACTGAAACACAAAGGAAATTATTTCCAAATATAAATTGTACAGTATTATTATTACTATAATCACTTTAGTATATTTTCTATAGCCTTATACTACATATTATAACAGAGGATATATCATGCAAAGGAGATAACATTTCAAAAAACATTAAAATGTAAGATCATTACAAAGATATCTTATTACTCCTTTTTTTTAAATTTTTAATTAATTAATTAATTATTTATGGCTGTGTTGGGTCTTCGTTTCTGTGCGAGGGCTTTCTCTAGTTGTGGCAAGCGGGAGCCACTCTTCATCGCGGTGTGCGGGCCTCTCACTATCGCGGCCTCTCTTGTTGCGGAGCACAGGCTCCAGACGCGCAGGCTCAGTAATTGTGGCTCAAGGGCCCATTTGCTCTGCGGCATGTGGGATCTTCCCAGACCAGGGCTCGAACCTGTGTCCCCTGCATTGGCAGGCAGATTCTCAACCACTGTGCCATCAGGGAAGCCCTCTTATTACTCTTACAAGCAGGTACTAGTTGGCTCCAGCCACACACTGTCAGTATATCTTTAGTAACAGTGGTTACAAATAGAGTGAAACATATTAGGGACAGATATTTTATTTGTACCTCTGCCAAAATAAGTCTCCTGAAGTAAAGTTCTGACCCTCCAACCCCAAAATTATGAATGCCAACAGAACTCCTTCACCTAGCATCCAAGACCTAAATCTAACATTTCAAGTTTTCTTCCAACAACTCTATTTCATATATAACACAACAAAACTGAACTATTCGATGTATAACAGTGCACCACAGAAATCTCCTGCTTTTGTGCTTTTAATAGTTCTGTTATTACTTCTTAAACACCTTTTTCCTCACAACCAACATGTCTAAACTTGATCTTTCCACAACCTTCTCAAGAGTCACCTGCACTAGGAATCCTTCTCTTGCCCAAATAGATCTATCCCTTCTTCTGGTCTCCCATGGCTTAGACTCTCAATCTCCTTTCTGGAATCAATCAGTTTCTCCCTCGATTTATAATTCTTGGCCTATATTTCTTATCTTCCCTAATTTGACTATAAACTTCCTAAGAGCAGGCACCAGGTATAATTCATATTTATATTTCTCAGACCTTCAGGCACTGTGAACTCATTCAAATACGTACTTGTGCCTAATTCATCTGTTAGAGCATAAGGGTCAAGAAAACAGTGTTGTCATTTTCAAAAGAGCATTATCAGGCTTTTAAAGATTTAATTTAAAGCTTAGCTTTCTTGGTTATTGCTAAATATGAACTTATGCACCATGAAGCTTTCTCCCTAGGAATCTCTTCTGTAATTCAGTGAAAGATACAATGGATACGAGAGGGCTGAGAACACATGACCATATAGATGTGGTTACATACCATACACATTATTTGATGCAAATAAACAGTCTCCAAATAACTCATTTTCCTACCTAATGCTTTGACTTTTAGCACCATTGTACTTATGTTAATCAGAAAACTTTGTAGTGGTAACTCTTAACTAAGTCGAAAACATTTCTTTCAAAAACAAGAATTCACCCATTTGGTCTTGACCATAGACTGATAAGAAACACACCTAAGGTTTAAGATTTGAAACCTCAAGAGAATAGATGCAAACATGGCTGTGAGCAGGTAGATAACCTACATGCAGAGAATAACAACAATAACAAATACAACAAAAACCTGTGTAATCAAAAGTATAAGCAGGGTAGAAGCAAACTCAAAATCAGATGCTAAAACTTTACATACTTTTTATTGCCACATATTTATGCTTTAAAAGTCTATGTTTACTTACTAATATAATAAAGCCACGGAAAGTTTCTGCCTTCTATTACCTATATCATTAGTTATATATTAAGAAATCCAGGAATCCCATTCTAAACATTTTTTTTATAATATATTCCCATTAAATATGCAGATACATGATCTCATTATTTATCTAGAAAGGGAGGAGTTGGCAAGATTATAAAGCATTTACAACTAAATTTCCCTCTAAGTAAATCAAAATAAAAATGAATCCTCTAAACAACAATAAATATATTCATCTCAATTTAGCCTTCAGCTCCTGTCAGTGAAAACTTTAATAGACAACATAGTCAACAGAATTACTCTGTCACAATTCTACAGAGATTTTGCTAATTTTTTTCAAGTCCATTTTATTAGTTGGAAAAAAATATTTTAAAAAGTCAAATCCTGATTCAATAAGTGGGGGATTTGAATAAATTACATACCTCCCATGTTCAATGAACTTTAAATGAATTTCACTACAATCCATTGCCAGGCAACTAAGCTCTATCCTTAAGAATTTCAACAACATACTTATATTAAATTGACAAGCTGAACAAATACTTTACTGAGTATTTCAGCCTTGCAAGATTTTAAATAAGTGGGATTTTTCTCATTAACTCTATCAATCATCTATAAATACAAGATTATACATACCTAATACATTGATGCTGCTATTTTAGACCTCAAGAAACTTATGTCTATGATAGTATGTTTGTCAGTAAAGCTCAAACCATTTAAAGACAAATTAAAATTTTATATTAGGATTTGTATATGATTGAACTTCTGTGGGGATTATACATCATTTTGACTGATAAACTGACAACTTGCTATTTCTGTGAAGTTTATTTTTTCATACAGAGAATATTTCCTTATAAATTATAGCAGCCAAGGGATTTTCATTCTGCATATATTAATTTTCTTTTCCTAGCTCCAGGTTTTAGGTCTATCACTACGGACCAATGGCCCATGAAAGCTTGAGAGGGAAAGATCATTTAGTGCTCTGATGAAGGACTAAGAGAATATCAGTATATCTATTTTAGAAAAATGTTCATTCCTAAACACAAGCTTTGAAATATTTTTGGAATTATGGACCTTATGGGATAACAATCCTGACAATCTGCTAGAGATTGTTTAGGCCTTCTGCTGTGCATAGATTCAACGATCTACACCCCAGTCCTCTACATTTTACACAACCATTACATACTTGCACTGACAAGGAAGCAAATAGAGCAATAACCACTAATTGAAGAAATTACAATGAAACTTCACTGAAATAAAAAGCCAATAGAAGTAAAATGTGTTAAAGAAATTATTTGTATATTTAAGCACTGTTGTTCTTTATGTGCTGATATACCAGAGACAATATTTACTTTCCAAAAAAATAATATACTCCCTTACTTTTAACTATATATGTATTAATATACAAGTATCATCCCTTTCAGGAAGAAAGCTAGGGCATCTTTCTTCAATAACAACATAAAAATATCTACTCTATGAAAAAATGCATAATTATATGTAAGTCACCTACAATGGTATAATAAACTGAAAATCACT